>NC_139344.1:388825996-389123496 GCF_055883805.1 Amblyomma maculatum
GTCATCTAACCATCGCGTTCGCTGCCTACCCCTTCTCCGGCGACCCTCAACCTTTCCCAACATCAAATCTTAATCCAGCGACTCCTCTCTTCTCATCAGATGACCAAAGTAGCTGAGCTTTAACTTTAGAATTTGACTCTCCAATGAGCAGTCAGGGTTTATGGTCGACAATATCGACTGATTTAATCTTCTGGCAGTCCAAGGAACTCTCAAGAGTCTCCGCCAGCACTACAATTCAAACGCGTCAATTCTTCGGCGGTCAGCCTTCTTCACAGTCCAACTCTCGCATCCATACATCACAACTAGAAAGAACATAGCACGAGTTAAGTGTGGCTGTCCACAATTACGTGGTGTCCATTTAAAAGTATACTGCACCTTCCTTTCCCCATAACCTGATTTAAACGGAAAAGGAAACCATGCGTTGTGCGATGTCAAGCCGAAATTACTCCTCGACCGTCCACTACGGGATCTCTATTACTCTTTTCACTCGGTTGTGGTGAAGGGTGGCAGTTCCTTACCCTCCACTGCATCGTGCGGACAGAAGAAAAAATAGAGAAGAAAGAGAAAGACGCGCGTCGGGCAACAGTCGTCGTCCACCATCGAAACAGTAGCGGGTGCAATGACAGTCTATACAATAGATAAAAATATGGTGGCAGGCTAGTCCCCGCCGCAAGCAGCAGTAGCCTACCAATCCCAGCCCCGTAGGGCCACGAGCAGCCACCCCTCGAGGTAAAACTGTCGATGTCGATGTTGTTGTTGTGGCTGTAGGAACGGATCTCTGGAGAACGCTGAGGCCGAAAGCATGAACTAGACGGCAGCCGTATACACACACACACACACACACACACACACACACACACACACACACACACACACACACACACACACACACACACACACACACACACACACACACACACACACACACACACACACACACACACACACACACACACACACACACACACACACACACACACACACACACACACACACACACACACACACACACACACACACACACACACACACACACACACACACACACACACACACACACACACACACACACACACACACACACACACACACACACACACACACACACACACACACACACACACACACACACACACACACACACACACACACACACACACACACACACACACACACACGCACACACACGCACACGCACACACACACACAGACACGCACGCACGCACACACACACACACGCACGCACACACACACACACACACACACACACACACACACACACACACACACACACACACACACACACACACACACACACACACACACACACACACACACACACACACACACACACACACACACACACACACACACACACACACACACACACACACACACACACACACACACACACACACACACACACACACACACACACACACACACACACACACACACACACACACACACACGGCCTCGGCGGCAGCTTTTCGATGGAGGCGAAAAGCAAGGCGCCGGTATGCTGTGCGATGTCAGTGTACGTTAAAGAACCCCAGGGCGTCGAAATTTCCAGAGTCCTCCACTACAACGTCTCTCATAGCTTGAGTTGCATTGGGACGTTAAACCCTACAAACCAAACCAAACCAAACCAAACACACACACACACACACAAATTAACATAAAACTAGCACAACCTATAAAGACTAATGATTGATGCGATGTTTCACACAAAGAGACAGCATTCCATTTTTAAAATGAGCTTACAGTTGAAGCGGCCGACGCGTTTCGTGGGTCCAGACAATGGCGTTGGCGTCGAGGTGGCCTTCGGCTTGCATTTAGCTGGCCTTGTTGGTCGCAACGGACGACCTCCCGTTGAAGCGTGGGTTGACGCAACGTTGGCGTTCGTGGCGGCGTTGAGGTGAACCTCCAGAGCGATGCAGATGGACGGTGGTACGAGCTTTGGAGGTGCCCCCTGGACGAAGCAGGTGGCTGAGTGATAGCTGAATCCCCGGAACCGGTTCGAGGACAACAGGGAGTCTACGGTGCAGTGCTGTAGAACATGAGGGCACCGGCACAGCAGCCGGCGTTGTTCACTCCCAGCCAAGGCGTCCCTCACCTCCCGGAGCGTTGTTGTTGTTATGGCTGTAGTAAGAAGGAAAAAAAAATTACCGACGATTACGTTACTTCCTAATGCGAAATTTGAGCGCAGCAAATAAGCTGTTTCACCTTTTCGATAGTTGAGGCAAAGAAATCGAGCAACACATGTATGCGCTATCCAGATTTTTTTTTTATTTTTCACACGTATTCCTTTAACAAAGACTCCACTAACAGTTCTTGACAGTCATGAAGGAAGCTTTGTGGTCGGAGAAATAGACTGATATATGTTCGACTTGGTACACCAATGCTTGATTCTCAGAGACGAGATCTATACAAGTGCCTCGCGAGGTTGTCACAGCCGTGGGACGCGTTACGAGCGAGAGGAAAGGGGGTACGAAGAGGCGTCCGTGTGCTGTGCGATGTCAGCGCGCGTTAAAGATCCCCTGGTGGTCGAAATTACTCCGTAGCCCTCCACTACGACTCCTCTTTCTCTCTTTCCACTTTCACTCTCGCCTTCCTGCCTTCCCTTCCGGCTTGGTTGCGGTGTCCACAGAAAACAAGTGAGACAGTTACCGCGCCTTTCCCTTCCTATAAAAAATAAATCAGTTTTTCTGCGCGGTCATGCCCCGCCGGGGTGGTACAGTGGTAAGACGCCCGACTACTGTCCGGAATACGCGGGCTCGAACCCGACCTCGGCGGCTGCGTTTCGATGGAGGCGAAACGAAGAGGCGTCCGTATGCTGTGCGATGTCAGCGCACGTTAAAGATCCCCAAGTGGTCGAAATTACTCCGTAGCCCTCCACTACGGCTCCTCTTTTTCGATTTACACTTTAACTGCCACCTTCCTCTCTTCCCTTACGGCGCGGTGCAGGTGTCCACAAACTCGTGTGACAGATACTGCGCCTTTCCCTTCTTGTGAACCAATTATTATTATTATCTACGCGGTCACGTTGTCTTCACTCGCTAGCGGCGGCAGCGGCATCAGACAGTCGCTTCTAGCGCTCCCTCCGGCGACCCCTCCCCCCCCCCCCCCCAAACCCCCTTCCTTTCCTTGTGTTCTCCGGCTGCTCCGCGCTTCCTGCGAGGCTTCGGTTGCCAAGCGCCGGCTCGAACTGGGGGGATGAAAGTGGGGAGGCGCTGGTTACGAGGCCGACGCCGACGCCGACGCGAAACCCAGGAACGAGCGCCAAAGAGCTGCGCTCTAAAAAAATGCACGGGCCTGCTACTGGCTCTGTAGCTGAGCCACCTTCGCTGCCTCATGCAGACAGAAGAGAAAAAAGAAAAGAAAGAAACGGAAGAGGGAGAGAAAGACGCGCGCCGCAACAACAGCCGTCGTCCACCACCGAAGAGCGGCGCGTGCAATGATGGCCTACAACAGGTAAAAATTCGGACAGGCTAGCCCCCGCCGCAAGCGGCAGTCCCAGGCTGTCCCAACCCCATCTCTCTCCCGGAGCGGCCCGCCGGGGTGGTGCAGTTGTAAGACGCCCGACTACTGTGCCGGAGTACCCGGGTTCGAACCCGGCCTCGGTGGCTGCGTTTCGATGGAGGCTAAACGAAGAGGCGTCCGTGTGCTGTGCGATGTAAGCGCAGGTTAAAGATCCCCAGGTGGTCGAAATTACTCCGTAGCCGTCCACTACAGCTCCTCTTTCTCTCTTTCCACTTTCGCTCCAATCTTCCTCCGTTTCCTTACGGTGCAGACAGTTACTGCGCCTTTCCCTTCCTATAAATAAATCGTCTTTCTATTTCTCTCTCTCTTCTGTCTGCACGAGGGAGTGGAGGTGGCTCAGCTACAGAGCCAGTAGCAGGCCCGGGCATCTTTTCCTTCTTCCTACAGCCACAACAACAACCCACCTGCCCCAGCCCTATCAGGGCCAGGATTAGCCACTCTTCACCACCTCCCGTCAAAGATCCCCAGGTGGTCGAAATTACTCCGGAGACCTCCACTATGGCGCCGCTTTCTCGCTCCGCTTTCATTCTCACCTTCCTCCCATCCCCTGTCCCATCCCCTGTCCACAGAACAAGCATCATAGATACTACACCTTTACCTTTCTTTGAAACATTTACTATTACTATTACTGTCTGGCTAGGTGAAGGTGTCCACCATTCCGCAATGCCTGCCCAAAAGCATAAGCCGCCTTCCTTTCCTCAATGCTGAACTTAAAGATAATTTACGAAAAACCGAGGATTTAATGGACGGTAACGATGCAGAATACACTGGTTACAGTGAAAGGGGCCTCATTTTTGGCGCATTTCATTTTGCTGCTATTAATGATAGGTCTGACCGAATCTCGGCACGATCTTTGTTATGCCTACATCGAACGTAACCTGGGGTTCCATATCCGTTCTATTCTTTTTTTTTTTTTTTTCGCAACAGACAAGGCTGCCCGTGTACATGAGTAATGTCCCTTCTGGAACGTCAATGCGGAATATACATCACTACACGCAGGTAGGAGGCACGGACGATGCAATATTTGCGGCTTAATATACTTGACATAATATACCCTGCCGACTGCTAACCATTCTAATTTATTTCAATTTTACAGTTGAACTTGCTCGCATTTTGACTTCATTGCCGCTTTCTTATTTCTTCCAGTTAATAAAGTCCAAGCGTTTCCAAAAATATGATTGGGGACCCGAGAAAAACTTCCTGGTGTACGGAAAAGTATGTACATCACTTTAGATGACATTGTAAAACTCTGTTGCCTTGTATAAAGCAATCGTACATCTAGCGGCTGCCGACAGTGCTAGAACACACGCTGCTTACCGATAAGCGAGCTTTTCAAAAAGCTTTCTTCTTAAAGCGCGCACCATGATGTCCTCATATATATGTTGGATATCGTTATTTAAAGTGGGCCACTTTGGTTTTCTTGAAAATCACCGAGGTTTCAGACGCTTTTTCTCAACTACACCAAAATTAATGCACCAAGTATTTATCGCAGTCGGAATGACTGGTTCATTGGAATCAAAATTTAGTGCACAACGTATATTGCCACTGACCCGTGTAATCTTTATTTGTTGCTGCTGGCAGCCGCCGGTGTGCGGCCTTATCACTTTGCATGTACTGCACAGGTCTTGTGACTCTTTGTTCGTTTATGCTCAGAGACACCGAGATGTGGCTTCTATAATAGTTTTTCTTCGCGCAAGATGCGCTGAGATGTTTCGCGAATGGTTCCAGCCGCGCGAGTCTGTTTCCACCATGATCTAGGTTGTGCTAGTCAACTTATGCTTCTTCATCTTGAACACTGTGGAAACAGACGCGCGCACCTCTGCGCATTTTTAGCTACAAAGAGGATGATGGAAGCCGTATCTCGGTGGTACTGAGCATAAATAAACAAAGAATCCAAGATCTTCTGTGCAGTACATGCAAAGTGATAAGGCCTCACGCTGGCAGCAGCCAGCAGCAACAAATAAATATTACAAGGGTTAGTGGAAATAGTAATTCAGACAGAACAGTTCGCCTTTTCCTTGGGATGGATTAACCTTGGACTATAGTTTGTATAGTGGTCTGCATTATATGCAAAGCCTTTTTGGGTACTTTGTGAGTGAATAACAAAGAATACATGTCCGAATCTCCTATAATCCTGACAAACTAAGCTGTGATTACAAAGCTTAAGTCAGCAATAATGTTTCCGCTTGTTATGATTTAATGTGGATATTTCATGCCGACAACACTTACCATGAAGGGATTATTGTGTGTGTGGGGGGGGGGGGGGTAAGGGGGGGGGGTACTTATACAGAGAGGTTCAACACATCAGGGAATGCAGAAGCGATAGAAAAGCAGCAAATATCAATACTGTAAAAATGAGAGAGAGATTTTTAACCATTCACCGCAGCTGACCCAAATGTCGGGCGTTAGTTGAAATCATGGCAGCATGTAAACATCAAGTAAACGCAGCCGAAGCCCTGGCTCAAGCGCGCTACTTCTCCATGGCTGTTTGCGACATCACGGACACCACAACTGGGTCTATACGACACGAAGGCGTCGAGGGCATTTCGAAGATTTTGATATCGGAAGTCCCAGGAGACAAACCAGATGGACAGCTGTGGAGGTAGAGGGAAAGGGTGGAAGGCTGTGTGACATTGTGTCAGGCAATGTTGTTGGTTGGTTGGTTGGTTCATAGGAAGGGAAAGGCGCAGTATCTGTCACACTTGCTCTGTGGACACCTGAACCGCGCCGTAAGGGAAGTATACTTGTGTTTTGCGTCGGCTTCCTCGTCGAAGTCAGTAAGTACAGTCGTGCTTTGTAGATGACTTCGTAGTTCCTCGAAGGCCTGTTGTTTCTCGCAGCCCAAGATGAACTAGCCTCTCTCATTTGTGAGGTGGAGCAAGGGCTCAGCTGTACGTGAAAAGTTCTTAACAAAACGCTGATAATACGCACAGAGATCCAGGAAATAAAGTGCGCTTCGCTTGTCTGTTGGAATGATGAAAGAAGCAATGGCCGCTGTCTTATTAACGTTTGGGCTAACACCCTTGGCCTCACAATGTTGCCAGAAACTTCAGTGTTTCGTACGGTACGAATTAAGTTTGGCAGGTGTGTGAAGAAGCAGGTGTGCGATATAAAAGAAGAAGCGAGTCAGCAGAAGAAGAAGCCATTGGCGCCGGCTGCTCGCGCTGGAACTGAGGTCAAATTCCGGCGTCAGATGACCTTCCCAAATGGCAGCACTAGAGCTAAAGGTCTAAAAAAAAAGTTAATTGATGTGCACAATAATTAAAATGTAATAATGTTTATAGGGCATTTAGTGGCACATGTTCATCATTGAATCACGTACATGTGATAAAAGTATTATATGCTTTTTTTTTCTACATAATATATCTTACTCATCCAAACAGGGAAGTGAGATATTTTCGCATTGGTCGTGGCTGTATATTACTGAAAATGTTTTGTTGACTCGGAATGTAAGCACTGTAAATTCTGATTTTCGAGTCCTAACAATGCGACCATTAAATTTTAGCCGACATCGGATCACACTACCTTGCTATTAGGAAATTATCTCTTTCAATTCTGCCGTAGATGCATCACGGTCGCATTAGGAAAACACATCGGAAGGACGCGGAAGTCCAAATTAATATACTGCAAGAAAGGGTGCTGAGTATATAGTCTATGTAGGCAGAATAGATTAGTGTTGCATAGATGTGCTACTTAATAAGCTAGGTCCGATGCGCACCGTGAAACATATTTGGTCACAGAGAATACAATGCGCGCGTGGACGTACTCAAAACTGATCGTTCTCGAGCCATAGGTATCTTAAGAAGACTAAGGCGTTTTCTTTCAATTACTCTAAAATGACAGGTATATTACTCTCTGATACACTCACGACATAGCTATTGCTCTGTTGTGTGGCTAACCACGACGAAGGCAAATACATGCGACTTATCGTCAATGCAAAAAAAAAAAAAAAAAAAAAAAATACGGAATACCTAGAGCTGAGCCATAGCCGTGAGCCTTACTTTAAATTGTGTAGAATACTGGAAGTTCATGCGCTGTATACGTACAGACCAAGTTTTGATTTTCGACCATGCCGGTCCGATAGAATACACTTTCAAACAAAACAAGTGTATTTGGTTTACGGAAGAACCTTACAATAAAGCCCCGAACTCAAACCAACTACGGATACAGCGATTGAGTTGCCCAATACCAGTCTTGCCGGACTGCTATCAATCATTCAGATCCTACTCAATGAAAAAAAAAAAAAAAACATTAAGACATTATTGTAGGAATTGTTATTAGAGTTGAATAATGCTTCTTAGCACCAGCGTTTGTGTTTTCAAGTCTCAAACTTTATGTTATGTGCATGTATTTCTGTCTAGATGTGTTGTCAGTAGCCATGCATTTTTTTTATTTGTATATATAAATATTTTTACTCGTGTGTCCCTGAAGTAGTTTCTGCTGCCTAAACTCAGTATTCTGTGTTTGTAAAAAATATTTGCACAGTCTTCTACTCTGAGTGCCGACCACTGCTTCGTACCTTCGTCAGGCAGTCTCCGGCCTCTAGCCACTTTCTCAAGATAATAGTTCCGTATTTTTACCTGAACTAAATAAATAAAACATCCACCAACGTGCAGTATAGTTCCTGAATTTTGCATTACATGTAGTGGCGCATAAGCCCGATTATAAGTTTAAATGGTCAAATAATTCTTTACAAACGTTTTTTCTAGCCTTTTCGTTACAACAAAGTGTCTCTTTATCCAGCGATGGCCCCCGCAGTATCCTCTAGGAAGAGTCACTGCTCCGGTCGCTATCTATTGGAGCGATGGTGACATAGTGACCACTCCGCGTGACATCGCAGACCTTGCGAGAAAGCTGCCCAATGTTGTCCTCAACTACAGAGTCCCGATTACTGGCTTCACGCACTTGGACTTTGGCTGGAGTTGCAAAGCCTGGAAGCACTTCTACAAGAAAATGCTGAAGTTCATGTTAGCCTACGCTCGTATGTAGCAGGACACGTCAGTGGAACCCAACGGAGGAAACCGGGCGTCATTTATAATTTACAGTGCAAGAGGGATGTTTCCCTATGGTTCTTCGTGCAAAGACATTGATTTTCTGCTTCGGCCAGAAAAGTCTCTGATTTAGAATGTAGAGATATTTTTGAAATTACGAGCACCTTTCATCTCGGCAGAGTGTCAAATATCGATTGTATGAATAAATGTTATGCACCCAGCATTGGTAAATGAAAGAAAATAAACACGCGATGAGAATAATCCCAAAACGGACCATGATTTGATTTCCTATATCGTTCGCGGCAGGAAGAAAACTAGGATCAAAAAGAAAGAAAGCGCAGCAGCAAAGACAAGAACTGCAGAATGCGTAAATAGGTAATCATGGCACTAGTGGATAGAGTGCAGAAAACCAGATACCCGAGTTAACACAGCGATCCCTCCTGAACCTCGAGAGATGCCGTCAGATGTCAACCGATATGAAATAAGTCACGTGATGCTAGCAAAAAAGGGATGATACTGAGACTAAAATTACTCGATGCTTTTTAGTTTCCTCCACATAAAACATAACCAAGCACCTGAGCTGTCGCAGCGTGGCACGCACTCGCTTTGATTGGGAGGCAGGCATAAAATAGCCCCCGCCCACAGCAAATTAGGCTGTGGACGGGGCTGCGGATAGACCAAGCGTGTCCGCAGTAACTGTTATCAAAGCTGTTCCACACGAATAACCCGGGTAAATTGACCAACGTTTTGTTCCCATTCTAACTCGACTATGGCCGTCACGATGGAAACCAAGATATTTGGATTAGCCAAGCCCAAAATTTGTCCTCTTGGTTCCCAAAATTCCGCCTCGTCAAAATTTGGCAAGAATCGATGTCTAACCTAATTCGAGCATAGCCAATTCAGTGGTGACCTGCAAACGTACGTGCGCCAACCCAAAAATGTGGCCTCCCTGGACATCTGAAACTTTACTTCTTCTGAATGTGACCATGCGCTAATTTGAGTGTGGCCAACTTAGTGGTCACTTGCAAATTTAGGTGAACCTTCGGTCCTTGACCTCCGAAAATTGACTCCATCCGAATTTGACCAATAAAAACGGCAACTAAGCAACGGTAATAAGTAACAAAACACAGAACTCATAACGAAACTAGGCACGGAACTCGTATTCTCTTTTCATTTCCGGACGTAAACAGACTTAAGTGCGCCCCTTTAATTTTATGCATGTCTTCTTTGCTAGACCGACGCTCGTCGCTGCTTCTCGCTGCTCTCAATACAGTGATTAACTGTGCTTCCCATATCAGTTACACAACTTAATGACACAAACTTCGAACATGAATCTAAAATTTTCCTTGAAAGTGCTTGTGCGTATATTTCCTTCAAGCCTGTCCCGCTCATTCTCCTCTTTTTTTTTTTTGGTTTCCTCGAGAGCTTGCTTCAATGTGAAGCGCAGGCTAGAATGGTCTGTAGCTGTGTGTGAGAGATTTTAGCCAACGGAATGTTTACGGCGCAGATGCCGCTGTGGATGTCTCTTGTAGCACAGAAAGGAAAATGTTCCAGTTTATTGTCTAACCAAGAAGAACCTAATTCTGAAATACGGATAATTGCCCCATGTTTTTGATCAACTATGAGGATGTTTATTTATTTAAATATTTTGGTCTGACTGAGAGCGATCAAATACAGATGTGTCAGGGACACACATTCTTCCACATTTATCTTCAGCGAAAACTCTGGTTTTCTCTGCTATTTATCTCAATCGAATCGATGGTCTAGTGCAGTCTACCCAAGAATAAAACTTTCTTCCATGGACTTCCGTTTATGGTCCCTCGCTAGTGACAGCCAGTCTATTCCAGTAAGCTATTTCATAATTATTTTTCCTAGAAATTCAGGCAGGACAAGCTAACTTTCAGTTTATTATGATGATGCGCAATTCATCGCAGAAACAACAATAACTGCGCAGACAGGGGTCACAGAATCACAGACCGAAGCTAGGACCCTCGAATATGTGTATTTCAAATTTCAAATTTATGCCGCGAACAAAAGTTTACATGGAGGGCAGGAAAAAAGCCTCAAAATATAGTTAAACAAGGCATTTCCAAACAGAACTCTAGATTGTTAAAATAAAAGAAAGCGTTTTGGATAGATATCAAAACTACTACCCCAAACACTGAAAGCCACTAATGAACAGAAAGTTATATATTGACACTAAATGGAACAAAATATAACAACCATAATAAAAGGAATGCAAAAAATCCGGAACACAAAATGTTGAAGATGGCAGTTAATACGACAGATGTTATATTTCTTAAACAGACTGTATAGTTGCGAAAGCAGGGGAATATTTTCGTCTTGCTCGTTTTAGCTCGGTCTAATTGAGGCACTTACGCAATACCTGATAAAACTTTTTTTGATTATGGACCTGCTGAGCTGAAATTTCATCTGTAGTCGCCATTCGGGAGCCATCGCCTGAAATGACGGAGATTTAAGCCTACTTAGCAATCCCGGGGTGCGCTTGAAAAGCACAAGCCTCACAACCCACCACAAACGGGCCAAATAAAGGTAGGGCATAACCCCGGGTCGACGCTTGGCCAGCGTCACGACGCTTTAACCCATCGTTTGCCGGCGCCGTAAATTCAAGTGCTACACTGTTCCCGTCTAAATGGGCAAAGGTTCTGTAGGGTGTTTGCAGTGTTTGTGTGTGGTTCTTCGTGAGAAAGGACAAGTCGAGCCAACATATTTTGAGACGTACGCGCTGGAGGTCTTGGTTTATGGTACTTATTCGTGCGAACGTTAGTTATTTATGGATGCTAAGGACACCTTTTTACGCGCTGTGTTTCTGTTCAGAGTGCGAACAGGTGTACCTAAATGTTGTTACACGACATTATATCGAAAGATTGTTTTGTGGGCATTTGAAAAAATTTGCAAAAGGTTGTCGTTTTTACCTCAGTCATGTGAGACGGAAAAAAAGTTATAAGCCACATATGTGACTTACTCTTTTTTCCGCCATTGTATATGACTATGCCCAGCTCAAGATGTTTTGAAACGAGTTCAAGAAATGGGCATTACTCCTGAAGCCAAAGCATTCTGTGCAAGAAGAATAAAACTGTTGAGCATAATTTCTTGCACTGCTGGGACGCAGGTTTCTTTTGAGACGTCTGCCAAAGGAAAACAGATTTCCAATTAAATCTTGCGGTATTAGGTATCTCCAGATTGAAAACGAGGACCATATTACTTATGATCTTGTAATAGCGTTGGTCCTTTGTATTGTCACGGACAACAGGGCAACACGCGAACGCTATAGGGCTAGGCTGTAGGGGCAGGCACAGTTCCGAACACAGAGCGCGAGCCGACTTCAGTGTCCTCTTCTTCCAGGCGCCACCTAAGAACATCAGGAACGCCAGGTAGCAATATATAGGGAGAAGTTGGATGGCGGTGCGTCCCGCAGATTTTAATGCACCGGCAGTGAGAGAATATTTTAATGAAAACAATGGAAGTTTTTTGTAAAATTATCCAACTTGGATGCAGCACCTGACTGCTTCCCGCACACTGAAACATTAAATACATTAAAGAGCTTTTGTCGTGTTTCCTTAGTGAAATGCGGCTCAGGATTCTTATGAAAATATTATATATTTTTATTGCAATAAAACAAGCGTGTTAAAAAATGGAGTTAGCTACGAGGTTTCCTATAATGGCTATCTACGAAAAATACCCGAGTTGGAATCCTCTCCTCTCCGACGGGTTTCTTTTTTTTTTCTGTTGCTATGTTGCTGCTGTGGAGGATGACTTGGTTCCTTCAAGATAAGGAACAAACAAACCTCAGTTTGGACTTCTTACCTCGTGAAGCAGTGCTTGCACACTGAAAAGTGTGCAGCGGACTGAATGGCTGCAAATTTTCACGACCCTCCTAGTGAAAAAGCTATACTGTAGTTCAGCTTTTTTCCAGCTCTGCGCTTCCTCTCAAAGGCAGCGCTAACTAGTCAGCTATAAGCGATCAGTAAGAAACGCTATAGATAGCTGGAAGTAAACAGCGGCGCACTCGGAACAATAAACGCTACACGTGTACGAAACCGGCTGAAGCCGCGGACTGTTTTGAACCGATCCTTTTGAAAGCGGCAATATGACGTAAACTTTGCGAGCAGTTGTCAGACGCTCATTTATTCCTGCATTACATTTGATTACGTGTTGTGCGAAGCAAAACTTTTCATGGCAAGAGGGGCACTAGCGGCATCCGATGCTCTACAATTGTATCTCATATTGCCCCCGGATTTTACAGCCGAGCTTTCCGTGACCGGCATGACTAGGTCAAATACCATTGCACATTCCATCGGACGGAGTGTTCAGAGAAAACTCAGCGACTTATTTCATTAATTAACTCTTCAATTTGCGTTAAATAATGTTTTCATGTGCTGAACTGTCCGACCTTGCTCTAATGTGTACGATATACGCTGTGTATGTGGCCCTTGCAACGAGGTTACTCGTATACCAAACAATTTAAGAGGCCCAGACCACTTCGTTGTCGAGGCGCTCGGCTTTATAGTGCCCGGCGCACAGCCACTGGTTGTTGGGCAGAAAGAAATATTATTGCAGCATAATATTGGAAGCACATATATATTCGGTTCGGATGACTGCCGCAAACTGGCTTCAAACTTGACTAGCAGACGGATACTAAATGTTAAGCCAAATGACATGACGCCACACTAAACATTGCACAAGAAACGGTTGCGCCACAATTTTGATATGAAGTGACGTGCACAATGTTTCCGACATCTTTTTATCAGTACTCAGGTACGTAGACGGCGGCGCCTGTTGGAACGAACGTGCCACATATTGTGACCCATCTGCACAGATAGGCCACAGCTCACGATCGCATCGACGCTACAGAGGTCACATTCGGCATCAGTGCATTCATCCCCTAAAACAGCAGCGTTACGATCGCGTCAGTGATTATGTCAGGCACATTTAAGTCTGACGCTGAGCGGAATCACTGAATGTGGGTGCTGGTCACTTGTGCGGGTTGGTAGATTCCACTCTTACCGGCTTGGTCGTCATTCCACAGCCCGACCGACCACTCCTCGGGAATTTCTTCCCTTGAAGATAAAGCAGTCTGACTTTTTTTTTTTTTTTTTTTTTTTTTTGCATTGGAATTCACAGAGCATGTACAATATCACCGGCGTCTGCATCATGTTTCAGGCTGCTGGTTGCAGAACACGGTAAAGCAGGCTTACGCATATGATACTGATGTTGCAGTTTTTGAAAATTGCCGCCAAAAGCTGCTGATTCTTCTGTAAAGCGCTCATTGAAATCTTCGACTGTGCAACCGAAAATGCCTGCTTACAGCCAGTCATCAGGGACGACACAAAACAACGTGGCAATGTTCATTCTGCCGAGCTACGAGGTACTGCACTCATCGTGGTGGCGCCACTGCCGTGGATTTCGCCTTTAGAGCATTAATGATACTGCTGCCATTCATTAAGGTCAAATGACGCCGCGATTTGACCTCTAACCAAGAGACGCAGTTGCTAGTCACGTGCACAATTGCCGTGGCATGGTGCTTTCCGGGCGCATCGTCACGTGTACGAACTATTGATGTCCAGCCTAATAAGGCTACGCTGATAACGACGATAACCCTCAAATTTAGCCTGCGCCACCCTGAAATTCGGTCCGGCCCCACCCAAAATTTGACCTCGGCTGATTTGGATTAAAATCAATATCTAGCTAAATTAAGCTATGGTGGCGACGATGGTGACCACCAGATTTGGCAAGGGACACCCCAAAATCCGACCCACGCCACAGCCAAAGTTTTACCTCAGGCGATTTGGACCAAAATTGAGGTCCAGCCTAATACGACTATGCGAACGCTTTGGTGAGCGCCAAATTTGGCTCAGGCCACGCTCAAAATCGACGTCTAGCCTAATTTCACAATGGTGAACACATGAGCTCCAAATCTGAACCGGGTTATCTTCAAATGGGACATCTGCCGATTTCGATTATAATCGTACTGCATGCGTGTTGTTCAAAAATCGCAATAATAAAGAATTCACGCGACCATGCAAATCATTCGTATCCCAGATTTGCCAAGCAACTTAGAGCTAACACTCGATATTCAGCCTCAGCAGCGTCAAACCACTACTGATATTTTTTTCTTTGTATGGAGCCTTGGTTCACTCTTTTCGCTCTCTCTATTTGTGCCACTGTCGCATTATATCACTCGCATGCCCATGCGAACTTTGAGGTCATGTTCTTTCTCTCGCCTACTTGACGCGCACTTGTGGTGGTGAAAACTTTCATTGTCCGGAAGGGGCGGTACCGGAGTTCCGGTAGCGCTCGCAGGCATCTAGGGAGCTCGATGTCACTCTAAGGGGCAGGGGTTAGTAGACGAAGCGGTTTGCCTCTTCGGCTGCGAGGCGGACAATGTTGGCCTGTGTTGCCGGGTCTTCGCTATGAGGCTCGGTATCCCATGCTTCTGCGTCCTTGAATAAATTGCAACCCAGGGAGTGGCTGCACTCTCAGAGGATATGATTTAGAGTCCCTATGTCGTTACATAATCTGCAGAATTGGGCCTCTGGATTACTCGTTTGTGTGAGGTATCTCCATCTAGGAGACATGTAGTTCTTGGCTTGCAGGCGGTGCCAGGTGACTGCCTCTGTGGACGTGAGGGACCTATCTGGGGGTGGATATTCCGGCGTCCCAACTTGTGCTCGATGACCTGGTTGTAGGTCGCGAGCGTCTCGACCTTAAAGGTAGGTTGAGAATCTGCCGTCCTGTCTCAGTTAGACTTAGGCGATCGAGTTGCGCCATTCTTGGTGCTTCCGCTAACTCCTCCCATATGTTATGCACCCCCATTCTCTCTAGTGCCTCGGTTGAGGTCGAGATTGGGAGGCCCAGTGCTCGTTTCCTGCATTTCCCTATTATGGCGTCTAATTTGTTTTTGTCTGCTTTTTGATGTTAAGGAATGAGGTTCAGTAGCATATCAGACTGAAGCCTGGACCAGCCTCAACTTGTTCTTCTTTAGCCCTCTGTCCCTGGCAGAGATTCTTCAAATGATGCTTACCACTTGGTTTTCGTGCTCGTCTAGATTAACTATAGTGGCGGGGTTATTTCCTGTTTTATTTATGAGCATGCTCAAAATTCGAATCTCATCTACTTGGAGGTCATGATGGTCTATCATGGAGGTCTATGATGTTGGCTGCCCGCTGGAACCTTTCTTCGATAGACGCATCGCTGCCCTCATTGAGCGAAACGCCGACGTCGTCTGCGTAAACGCTCGTTTTTAGTCCTTCGATGCTTCCTAATTTGAGCGGGAGGTCTTTTCTAACAAGAATAAATAGGAAGGGGGATAAGATGGCCCCTTGTGGGGTGCCCCTGTTTCCTAATTTAATCTCTTCCGAGCTGAGGTTCTGCAGGTGTAGAGTCGCTGTTCTATCTTTGAGAAAAGATTTGACGTAATAGAAGGTCCTCTTCCCTACGCTAATATCTGACAGTCCCTCAAGGATTGCCGAGTGGCTGACATTATGAAACGCTTTGGTTAAGTCTATGCCCAATATTACACTCGTATCTTTGGTCTTTTGTTTGTCTATTATATCGTGTTTTAGCCTTAGCATGGTATCTTGAGCGCTAAGGTGTGGTTTGAAACCTACCATGTCGTGGTGCCAGATGCTGTTTTCTTCCGCAAATCGAGTTAGTCGCGTCTGAATCACCTTCTTCATTAATTTTCCTAGACACGAGGTCAGTGAAATTGGCCTGAGATTTTCTATACTCGGGACTTTGCCCTTCTTATGGATTAAAATTATGTTGGCATGTTTCAAGTATTTAGGGACTTCCCCGGATTCCCTCCCACACTTTGTTCAAATATGCTGTAAGGTGAACTATAGAGTAGTTTAAGTTCCTTAGCATGCCATAGGTTATCTTGTCTGGCCCAGGCGCTGTATTCCTTCTGAGGTCAAGGAGCATCGCTCTGACCTCTGCTACTAGAATAGGTTCGTCCAGTAGCGGATTCTCCGCCCTCTGATATTCTTTATTCGCTGCCGGGAACTCGAGGCCAATGTAGATGTCTTTAAGTCGGTCGATTGGTTCCGTCAAATTTGTATCTTGCCTTGATTTGCTCGATGTTGGCATGGGTTTTGACGTTGGTGAGGTCTATGAGGTGGCGCAGCATCCACCACGTGTTTGGATGGCTAATATTATTCACTAGCTCGTCGCATTTGTGATCCCACCTTTTCTCTTCTAGTTTGAAAACGTAGCTCTCTATTTCTCTATTGTACCCTGCTATTTTCTTCCTGAGGTTCCGGTTCCATTTCTGGAGCCTATTGTCGAGAGTTGTTTTTCGGTTCCACATATTTCAAAGTTTGTTGTTTAATCGGAATGGGAGGTCATTTCCCTCTATTGTTTCGGTGGCCTGTTTGACGTGCGAGACAATGGTTGAGGTCCACTCCATTACGTCTCCGATTTTGCCTAAGTCTATTGTTGATCTGATATCCCTGAATTTGTGGAAAGCGCATCTGTATTGTCCCTAGCTAACAGCGTGGACTGTTCTTCGCTTTTACGTTGCATTACACTGTTCAATACATGGGTGCTCTCCTTCATTCTCAATTATTCTAGAAAACTATGCGCAGCCGGTTCTATAAAGAGCCATGTCAACTTTAGAGAATTTGGATATGCAAACCTTTTTATTCTTCATTCTTCATTCTTCACGTTCTGCTGCCGGGGCGCTACACCGCTGTCGACATGAGCTTACCGCGTCTTCTCGCACAGGTGCTTTTCGGAGCCCTGCTGATTCCATGGCCAGGCGACGGCTTCTTCAATGTGGCCGGATGCTTGGCCCCGTCTTCATCTTCTTCAACGGACGCACGCGAGGCCGTGCGAACATCGCCTTTCCCGGAAAACAACGAACAAGCGCCAACTCTGGATACATTCACTTATCTGGACTGGCAACCACCCTCGTCAACTGATACCAGGGGGGCGGAGGCTCTACTTAAACGCCGCATTCACGTTCTGCTGCCGGGGCGCTACACCGCTGTCGACATGAGCTTACCGCGTCTTCTCGCACAGGTTGGTTATCGAAACCCTGCTTCTTGTTACCGGTGCTCTAACCGATGTGTGATTGCGGTGTCGTGCCCCGGCAGTCTGTTGGAGTGGGTTAAGAAATGCATGGGTTTACGTACTTTGTCCCATCGTGCTTTCTCTGCATTGCTTTTACTCCTCTCGGGAGATGTTGAATTAAATCCTGGCCCTAGTCCGGACAGTGGTAGTATTGATGCATGCACTATTGAGGGCATTTATGCAGTTGTCCGCAGGTTAGAGCAGGGACAGACACGCTTTCTTGCCGATCTTGAAGTAGTTATGAAGGAACAGAATGCTCTTGCTTGTTCGCTGCAGGAACTTCAAAACTCAGTCGCTGTACTGCAAAATGATTTACTTGCAGTCAAAGAAGGCGCCTCAGATAATCGGCGTAGACTGGTAAACGCGAAATCGTCCCTCGATGATGCATATAACAGGACACGCAGAAATAACTTGATAGTTTTTGGCTTATCTGACTGTGAAAATGAAAGTTGGAAAGAATCTGAGAAAAATGTTATCGCGTTTTTCCAAACTGAGCTTGACCAGATCACCCACGCAGATGATATCGAACGTGCTCACAGGCTCGGAACTTTTCGTGAAGGAAAGAACCGGCCGATTATTGTAAATTTCTGTAGGTTTAAAGCAAAAGAACTACTGTTGTCGTGCGGATCAAAGCTAAAGGGTAAACGATATGCTATTCGTGAGGATTTCAGTCCCGCTGTTAGACGCGCTCGCTCAAAACTGTACGAATATGCTCAAACCACGAACCTCTCATTCAAACTGCGTTTCGACAAACTACATATAGGCAACAAAATTTTTGTCTACGATAGCGGAGATGACATGGTGACGGAAATAAATAGATAGCTAAATGTCAACCACTGCTCAAAGTCTAAAGCTTTGTGCGCCAGTGCAAAATCTAATTCTCCTTGCAGCCTTCCGCTTAGTATTTTGCTAGTTAACTGCCGAAGTTTGAAAAATAAGGTAGACGAATTTGCTGCATTGCTTTCCTCTGTTCGACCACATGTTATTATCGGGACTGAATCTTGGCTTCATGAATCCGTTGCAGATATCGAAGTCTTTCCTTGTGGCTATGAAGTTTACCGGTGTGATAGAAACACACATGGTGGTGGTGTTTTTGTCCTTATAGATGAATGCCTTCAGAGTAGTGAGTTACCTAGCTCTTTTGATAATTCTGAATCTGTGTGGTGCAGGATTAGACTTAACCATGGCAGTTACATCGCTATTGGGTCCTTTTACCGGCCTCCTGGTTCTTCTAGTCCAGAATCATTTAGTGAGTTATCAAGCTTTTTAACTACCATAAATAGTGACTATATACTTGGAGGAGACTTTAATATGCCTGCCGTTCACTGGAATAAGGGGAAACCTGTTTTGGCTGATTCGACTACCTTATCTCTAGCTTTTTCAGAGTTTATTACAACTAATGACCTGACCCAATTCGTGACTGAGAGCACCAGACGAGGTCATGATAGTGAGAGTACCTTGGATTTGTTTTTTGCTAACTCTGAGTCATTGATTAAAGATGTAGTTGTCATCCCTGGTATCAGTGACCATGACAGTGTTGTGGCCACGTGCTCTACCACTTCAGTCAGATCTGCCCACAAACATCCCAGGAAAGTGTTTTCTTACGACCGAGGTGATTACACGTCAATTTCAAGAGAACTTTCTAGTTTCTACCCTCTTTTTTTATGAAGTCATCCAGTCACTGGATATAGATGGAGCTTGGATTCTTTTCAGAGATAAACTAATGGCTTTAATTGAGCAACACATCCCTTCAAAAATTATTACACGGAGACGCCGGAATGATAAGCCATGGGTGGATAAGAAAATTCGGGCATTAATTAATAAGAAACGCCGTCTGTATGCCACATATATAAGAAATCACAAGCAGTCTGTTTTCCAGGAAATGCGCCAGATAAGCTACAAAATTAAGCAAGAAATAAAGGTAAATAAACATATTTATATTTCATCGCTTGATACAAGGTTAAGAGAAAATCCAAAAGAATTTTGGAAATTTATTAAAATCAATAGTAAAGAGGTGACCTCTGTCCCTACTTTGTTAGTTGACGAGAAGACAGTGTCCGACGATTATGAGAAGGCCTGCTGTTTCAATTTTTATTTTCAATCCGTCTTTACTGCCGCATTCTCTGGTGAATTGCCTGAAGCACAAGAAAAAGCCTACGAGGACATGCCCGCGGTTACTGTCACATATAATGGTGTCCTCAAGTTACTTTCTAGCCTAAAAAACAAATCAGCCAGTGGGCCTGATGCCATCCCGTCGCATGTATTGAAAGCTTGTTCACAAGAAATTGCGCATTTCTTAGTAGCCTTGTTTAATAAATCACTATACAGCATTTCTTTACCTGCAGACTGGAAGGCAGCAAATGTCATCCCAGTCCACAAAAGTGGTCCCAAAAAGGCATTGCAAAACTACAGACCAATCTCTCTTACATGCATATGCTGCAAAACTATAGAACACATTATTTACAGTTCTGTGATGAAACATCTCCAAAACAATAATTTCTTCTCAAATGCTCAACACGGCTTCAGGCCTGGCTTGTCGTGCACGACTCAACTGGTAGAATTTTCTCATGATCTCTTTTATTATTTTGATCTTGGTTTTCAGGTAGACTGCATCTTTTTGGATTTCCGCAAAGCCTTTGATACCGTTCCTCATGCTTTATTGTTATATAAATTATCTTCTCTCTGTATACACCCTGAAGTAGTAGACTGGATTAGAGGTTACTTATCTGGGCGAACTCAAAATGTTGTAATCAATGGTACTAATTCAACGAATGTCACCGTAACCTCTGGCGTGCCCCAAGGGTCTGTCTTGGGGCCTTTGCTATTTCTAGTCTTTATAAATGATATTGTTGAAGGGCTTGAATGTAAAGTGAGATTATATGCTGACGATTGTGCCATTTACAGGAATATACGAAATGATCTTGATGTAAGTAGTATACAGAGTGATCTGAACAAAATTCATTGTTGGTGCACTAATTGGGGCATGTCTTTGAACACTGCTAAATGCCAGTATGTCTCATTTTCCCGTAAACGTCTTCCCGTGAGATCAGTCTATAATTTGGACGGACTACCACTTGAAAAGGTCCAATATTACAAGTATCTAGGGGTCTATTTTTCAGAAAATTTGACATGGAACCGACACATAGAATATTTAACCTTAAAGTCATCTAGAACGCTAAATCTCATTAGACGAAATTTTTATAAAGCCCCCACAAAAGTAAAAGAACAGCTATACGTAACTAACGTCCGTCCTATACTCGAGTATGCTTGTGCGGCATGGGACCCTCAAAGCTCTTACCTTGTGGAAAAACTTGAACGCATCCAAAACCGCGCTGCCAGGTTTGTTTCCGGCAACTATAACTTCCGTAGTAGCATCACATTAATTAAAGAAAACCTTAGATGGAAAACATTGGCTCACCGGAGACTAACCGCAAAATTAGAACTTTTTTACCAAATATACTCTGATCTTACGGGAATAAACAAGAGCTTGTACATTCTACCTCCACATTTTATCTCTGAACGCCGCGACCATAAGCTGAAAGTTCTTGTAACGCGATGTCGAACTGATGTGTTCCGTAATTCCTTTTTTCCTCACACTTCTTCACTTTGGAATAGTCTTCCTAAGAGCATAGCACAATGTAAAACAGGTAAACATTTTCAGTCTTTCCTGGCGTCCAATTTGTCGTAGTAGCTTTCCACCCTTTTAAACCTGTTTCTCGCACTCACATTTTCAGTGTTGTTCTTTTTACTGTTAAACAAATGTGCTTTACTGTATACTTTCGGTATTGTAACATGCTCATTTTAGGTATTTTTTTTCCGTTATTGCCCCCCCTGCTGTAATGCCCCTGGGCGCTGCAGGTACTTGTATAAATAAATAAATAAATAAATAAATTATCCGCGTGAGCTTGGCATATGTTTCTTATCCAGCTGACCTATATTGTATTACTCTGATAGGTCCATACCAGAAGGTCGAAACATTTATATTATCTAGGTTTTGGAAAGAACAAGACAACGAAGAAGAGGATGCAGCAAATGAATGAGGAAGCCAGCTTTCGCGAAATCGTGTGCGTTTATGGGAGCTCCCGTTACAGCAGTGCGAATATAAAGCAGAAATGTATCTATGACATCAAGGAACGTTGTTCTACTTCCATTAAGGTGGGCAATCTAGGCGTAGCATATAATAGCCTGCCAGATGTCTAGTATCAGAGAATCCAAAAAGCCTGTATTTGAGAAGAATAAGAAGAGAACCAGGAGAGATGTGAATCTTCCTGGTGGCCACAATATTCGAAATATTTCTTGTAAGCCCACAAAGGACTTAGCAAACTAAAACAACTGGCTGAGAGCTACCAAAAGAATGCATTGTCAAAACATACTTGCCCTCATAGAGACAAGCACGAGTTCCAAGTCATCTTGTCATATACATAATGATTGTTTTCAGACCTCGTTATGTTTTTGAATGAAACTCAGTTCAATGTCCTTCTTTGTAACATTGTTTGTCTCAACAATGCAACATTGAGTAGCGTTTCAAGATGCGGTATAATAGTATATTTACAGAACCGCCCACCTCTGCAGCACGCAGATAGAATTGGAGCCGCTAGAGGAAGAACCATAATTTAACAGAGGCAGCGTTATTTACAAAAGAAAAAAAAAATCAAAGCATTCATTTACCTCGGAACTGTGCTCGTACAGTTATCTGCTTTAAAATTCTAGCTTGTGTTTGCAAATTTAAAGTGTTAGTACGAGATAAAAAGGCTATTGCGAATATTTTTTAAGCATGCATAAAAGAAAGCCCGTTTACATGCTGTTGCTTTCAGTTTTTTTTGAAGTGACCCTCTGTATTTTTTTGAGGAGCGACAAAGACGCCGGCAAAACAACGGTAAGTGTAATATTTCAGATTTAATTACACGTTTCCTTTTGAAAATTATTCTTATACGTGTATTTTGGTACATTCGCTTAGAAGTTGATGATGATCACCCCATTTCAGATTATGTACAAATGTCTACACTGCGTGGTGTAGTTTATGCTAAATAATAGTCAGTGATCGCCTAGATCGTTATCCTGCCTCCCATCTTTCTTGCTTGTTCTGTCGTATCTGTTGCGCTTACACAAGTTTAATCCTGGCATTCCGTCTATAGAGTAGTGCCTCCATTGCATCTAAATTTGAAATTAAAATATTGCAAAAGCATTGCAGGCCGATAGCACGAGCCGCGATGTGCTACGAGTTCTTAATTCCAGTCTTTATGTTCCTCACGGGTCAACAGCCTCTACCACAAAACTGCTGTTAAACATTACACTTCCTGTAGGCATTAGTTTCTTACTATAATGTCGCTGTACACTGTAGATGGGTTTGGTTCTTGCATTATATTAGGAAAAAAGACAGTGCTAGTCCCTCTCATAGCGGCTCTGAAAGCTATTTAACCATACTTCAGTAATTTATGCGTGTTGTGTTTTATTCAATGCATTTATTTTATTTATTTCCGAGTGCTTTCTATGACATTTTAGTAATTAGCCACCATGCGCCGCAGTTGTCTAAATTACGCGTTATTCTCCATTGTTTCAGTAGGCCACCATTAGGTTTGCGTTCCTTCATTCCTGTCAGCGTGCATGCTGTACTTTTTGTAGTAATTGATACTTTTCTGTTTTGTACCGTTCATGTAATGTGCCCTTTTTCCCGATGTTCCCAGCTTCGCAGAAAGTAGAAATCCTGCAGCTGCTGAGTTGAATGAAATGCACTGATAAACGTGGACTGTTGGTATTATTGAAAAGTCATCAACTCCGGTCTCGACTCGAACGTGATATCGTTCAAGGACTGCAGGGACAGGCTCAAGCAGGTGGTAATTTGCAGGTGACATTAGCTGGTCCTGATTGGTCGATGGGCTCTGTGACGTCACAAGGCCACATGACAAGGCAGGTGCTGCCAACTCTAGCAGCACCTTTTAGATTGGTGGTTGAAATGGGAACCGAGCCTTCCAGAACTCTCGAGCAAGGAATTAAGACACGTTTCTCCTAGGCCGCTCAGGCGCACACGTACGGACTGCGTAAATCGGGACTTTATTTACGTTGGGCGGTCTTTCACGTAGCTGGTTAACTCCTTTCCCATAACTTAGCAGCTTACACCCGCATGCTAAAGAGTATGTGCAAGGTAATAAAGACGCACAGTGGATAATTAGGCATTCAACGAATAGAAGGGTAGATGTGCGCAAGCGAGAAAGAAACAAAGAACATGCATACAAGAGCCATTAACGCAATCATTTCAAGATAGTTTAGCATGATAACTTACACAATAACTTGCTCATTCCGCCTTCTTATATATCATCTCGCAAGGACCACATTAAAAAAGTGAGTCTAATTCCCTGCAATAGTAGAAGTTTCTTTGACACATTCGTACCCCGCACATCGAAAGACTGGAATCGCTTTCCCATTCCTATTGGAACCATCACTAATATTTCATTTTTCCAGTCTGCCGTGCGCAATGTCCACCGTGCAAATTTCAGTTAGTACTCTATAAGTTTTCCTTTAATTTTCCTGTGTTCACCTCAGACTACCGTGTATTTAAAATATTTCCGCGAAAATATTGCTTACATATTGTTTAATGATACAGTGTAATACACGCTTTTGTGTCCGAAATAATACTTGTACAATATTACGCAATACTTAACTATGTTGACCTCTTTTACTACTTATATACTGCTTGTACGCTGTGTATATTTTGTATGCTTATACTCCACCCACTCCCCCCTGTAATGTTCCTAGCCTGAGGGTAACAATAAATAAATAAATAAATAAATAAATAAATAAATAAATAAATAAATAAATAAATAAATAAATAAATAAATAAATAAATAAATAAATAAATAAATAAATAAATAAATAACCCCAAAAGCGGAGCTTAACTTCCCCCACAGTCTTCAATAAGAAGGCGTGTGCCCTAAATGTGAGCGTACGTATTCGTGCTTGCTTAGAAGTTCCGGTATGCAACGTTACTTGCGTTTTGCTGAAATGAAGGAGGCTAAGTAGCTGCAACAGAGGGCAGCATAATGGAATGAATACCTTTTTAGTTTTATTTTCTTTTACCCGTTGATGAATGAATAATGAATATTTGAGCTAGTTTTTACCCGAAATATAGTTATAATAGTTATAGAGTAAATGGAAGATCGCATGACAGTGTTATCTAAACCCACAGCCTTCGCATGTAACATGCGGTGCGTATAGATACCGGGGTACGATGGCTCATTTGAGAAACTAAGCGACTTTAGCGGATACTTAATCCTGCACTCATGTAGGTACTTATGTTCCAAGTAACCCAGCCTTGAACACATTCACCAGGGTCAAAGTCGACCATAGCGGCAGAAATAAAATTAGAGGTGGTGAATGCTGCTGAACCGAATGCGGAGTTAAAGCGGCTGCAGAACAAGAGTACCCGGTTGGGAAGCCGACTGCCGGCAGCTGTATTTCGTTGGAAGACAAATGAAGAGGCGTCTGTGTGCTGTGTGACGTCAGTGCATGCTTAAGATCTGTAGGTCGTCCAAATTACTCCGTTGTATGCATAATCCTCTTTCATGTCTTGCACATGCGATGCCGGTAGATTGTTCACTGCTTCATTCGGTCCGCTCTCCACTCGGTGCGCAGTGCGGAAACTACCCTTCTCCTTTCCGCGCCGGCGCGCGAATGTGCTCATTACCTGGAATGCCGCTACCTTGCTTCTCCTCTCTGTAGCTAGCGCAGCGGCGTTACACCTGTGGAACGGTGCAGATGGTTGCCATGGTTACGGCGCATGCGCAGTTGCGGTTCCTGCCCCACATGGCTACCTTGGCTTTACATAGAGTAGTGAATCTTTCTCTTCAAAAACGCGTTCGATTATACAGCAAGACGTAATCCAACGAACGGTGAGGAGGGAAGCTGTGAGAGAAACCGGTTGTGCTTACTTTGGCACTATAAGGCTGAGAGTAGGCCCCGTCAATCTTATTTGTGAAAATAAAGGACTGGGAGACTTGACAGAACCGACATTAAGAAGCTGCCCTGCGACCTATCAGATGGATAGAGGAGAGTTTCTATCTTATACTGATGAGTTCCTCCCTTTTAGCGACTCTTATCTTGATATGTGTGCTGTCAAGGGCCTCTCACCCCATATCCTGGTCTTAAAATAGGATTGGATAGCTCCCTATCAGCTCATTTGGTACAGAGTGACATGCGGAGGTCGTGGGTGCAGATGCACAGGCGGTTACGTCTGTTTAAAGCTCGGATAATCGGCACCAGTTCGTGAGCGACGTCGACCGCACAACCGGCAAAGCAAAGGAGGAACACAGTACAGCATGAAAGAAAGCGAACACCGAGCATAGCCGGGGGTGAAAGTAGAACGATACCGATGACAAATCGACGAAGAAAGCAAGGATGAGCGTACAGCGGAAGCTTGAAGAGCAAGGTGAAGGAAGTTAGTAGGGCGCATGCGTCAAAGCAACGCGGGAAAGCAGTGTACAGCGGGGGTACATAAGGGCGCAGAAAGTAAACAAGAAGGGAAGGATGGTACAGCGATTATGGCGTAGCCTGTCACTTTTCCTCTACGGCGGCTGCTGCTGCAAACATTTCAGCCTAACAAAGGCGCGCCGTTGCTATTAAGCGCTGACTGTTTCGTATGCAGTAGCCTATGGTCCCATACATAAACTCTTTCGCTCAAATTTCGCAATTGCGATTATTGCAATCATCGACTAAGTATTTTTACTTCGCATGTGAAGCTGATGACACTACGAATTTTTCCTTCATAATTGCAACATAAAAGATGCACAAAACAGGAACATTCTCCAATGGTGTCCTTGGTTTCAGTGAAGTTAGCTTGGTTCATATATGTTTCGATACGTATCCTTCCCTTGATTACCATATCTCTATTTCTTTATCAATATTGTTGTCTATTTGGTGTGTGGTTCGATACGCATACTTCCCTAGATTCCCATACCTCTATTTCTTTGTCGATATATTTAGGGATATTGTTGTCGATATTGTTGCTGGAGCGTCCAGATGGACGCCCACTGACTGAAATCGAGATTCTAGATCACTGGCCGCGGTGATCGTCGACGGTGAAGGCCTTACAGGCACTGCTCCGCTTCATGAAAATCATAGGCCTGATCAATAGGCTGTGATTTTGCTGTGATGTGACGAGATATGACTGTGACGTGATCTGACGTGACATGGCTATGATGTCACTATACTGACTTCACCCATTCTTCTCTTACCCATTACTTTTATATCCACTAACCCAATGCCCCCAGTGCTGGATAGCAAACCAATTTCTTCTTCCGGTTAACCTCCCTGCCTTTCCTCCACCTCTTCCTGCTCTTCCTTGTGCAGAGTGAAATTTGTTAAAACTGTGCTAAATCAGCACATTTACCAGAAGCGATATGAAAATCGTCGACTTGAATTTATTTTGTTTTCTCTTGACGTGGCGTATTTTGTTCTCTAACCTACAATATCTTATGCAGTGTGAAATATGCCATAGCAGAATGCGCTTGTTCTGGTGAAAAGCGCTGACTTGTGTCCCACCATACTCTGCTGGTATCACACTGGAAGCGAGATCCCATCTCACGCCTGCGCGAAGTGTTCGTTTCTCCGACCAGTCCTTTTGACTACCACTGCTTGCCTTTGCTCCGACCAAACGCCACTAAAACGACACTCTTATCCCTGCGAGCTCGATGTCGTCGTCTTAATCAGCTCCTCATATACCGGCATGTAAAACTGTCAAGCTCTTGCGCTGCTTTTTAAGCGTTGTCGTCTTCCTCCTCTTCCGTCCATTAACTAGCGACGAAATGCGAAGGGAAGGGTTGTGCATACCAACCTGCGCTGCGCGTACGTATATATGAGAGTCTGCGCATGAGCGTGTGCATGCGAGCGCTTGCTTATGAGAGTGCATCTGCGCAAGCGTGCCTGCGTGCGTGCGTGTGAGCGTGTGTGTGCGTATGCTTGTGTGTGTATGTGTGTGTGTGTGTGTGTGTGTGTGTGTGTGTGTGTGTGTGTGTGTGTGTGTGTGTGTGTGTGTGTGTGTGTGTGTGTGTGTGTGTGTGTGTGTGTGTGTGTGTGTGTGCGTGTGCGTACGTGCGTGCATGTGCGTGCGTGCGTGCGTGCGTGTATGCGTGTGTGTGTGTGTGTGTGTGTGTGTGTGTGTGTGTGTGTGTGTGTGTGTGTGTGTGTGTGTGTGTGTGTGTGTGTGTGTGTGTGTGTGTGTGTTTGTGTGTGTGTGCACCATTGTAAAACCCGATGGACATTGTCAATGCGTTAGCTGTATTTTTTACAGACAACTGTAAAATAAATGCTTAAAATAAGGAAGCCATCCCAGACTTAATTATTCATAACTTATCTGTCGCAGTTACTCCATCAAGCTAATCAGCTTTTACAGTATTACGAACACCGAGTTAAAAATTTATACCTCTGCTAGTAAGTTGTGGACATAATATGTGAACCAATCCGCCATTTTCAAATGGGATTATCGTTAATTTACGAGGTCCCATCATGGGGATGAATTGGATGAAACAGTAAGAATATGTAAGGTGAATGGATATAGTTTGGGAACTAAGGGGTATTTCTTGAGTTCTCCCTCAAGTAAAGTGGTCCGGAGCGGGAGGGGGGGTTACTGAAACATTTACAGTGTTCAACCTGAAATATTTTGAATAAATATTTTCATGCTGTGTCTTTATTTTCTGGTTTCGCATGGCAAGCGGCATCATAGAAGGTGACCGAAGTTTCAAGAAGTAATCATAATTAATCCGACATTTCACTTAAATGCATGTCTTATATTCTTGTATTACTCCACAACAGCATAAATAAATGCTGCTAAAGCGCTTTGAAATATCGAGGAACAAACGAAAGGTACTTTGAGAGAGTACTCTCAAGTACTGATTAAATTAAAGAAAACATCAATGTTTGTCACCTTGCTTGGCTTGTGTTTATGGGTTTACTGCCTCAAAACGGTTCGGGCTATGAGGGTCGGCCAAGTAGAGCGCAACGAATAATTGTGAATAATTGCATTTAATCAACATGAATTTACGTCGGGCAGGACGCGGGCGCCTTGTGTTTTACCTGTATCAAAACGCCGCTGCAGTGGCCAGGATCAAGCCCAGCTACCTCGGTTTGGAGAACAGCCTTAAGGCCACTGAGCCACATGCATTTCATTGCAGGCGCAGTTAATAGTAAGCAATGGCTATCCGGCGGAAAAATATTTCGTCACAACCAAGGACTCGTACATCATCACAATGCATAGAATACCAGATGGACAAGGCAAGCAGCCACGGGATCTCAAAAGACGAAAGCCTGTAGTACTCTTGATGAGTGGGCTGGAAGGCAGCAGCGCAGATTACGTGGTAAATTTGCCGCATCAGAGCCTTGGTAAGTTGCTGGAAAACTAGATGTTTCAATGAGAAAGCATTTATTGCATCATGAGTGGTGCCATTCAAGCTTTTCATGAGTGCATGTCTCAAAAGTTTGTCTCAAAAAAAAAAAGTATGAGGAACACATAGGCTCCCTCTTTAAGGGTAAAGGGCTATAGTGTGGCGGGCGTGACTACCAACCCACATATAAACCCCCGCCTAAAACAGGTCGTATGAACGCGACTGCGTGGTCAACGGTAAAGTGAATGCAACGGTCCTGGCAGGGCGGACTGATTCTGATGTGCACTTTCCCGTGTGAACGGAGAGGCTCGAGTTGACAGCTCCTGCCAAGCATAATGTCAGACAACCCTGCACCCAAATTATCCTCGGCTATGTCATCTGCCAGCTGCCGCCTGCCAACGCCATGCTCGTAATTTTTCGCTCACAGCACTAACGTGAAGTCTACGATGTATGTGCGCCCTTCACCCAAGAAAGCGGGTTTTAGAGCGTAGCCCTTTGCCGCCCGTTTCACGCTCTAACGACGTAGCCGTCGCCGATGGCCTAACTGGTTGTCAGATATAGGGTGTCTCAGGGGTGTAACATTTGCCACCGGTAAAGCTGGGAAGCTGGGGAGCAAGATTCTTCTCGGCCTCTTGCAACCTGCTATGGTCATTCGTTGGGTGAGAGTTGGGGTTTTGAGGGACTTCTTAGCAGTATCGCGTCCTACATTTAAAGGGTATACACTTAAAGGATATACACGTGATAGGGAGCCCCGGGTATTCATTTTATTGCAAGCATTGGAAGTAGTGGTATTTATTGTGAACGACCCTGTTGTGGCTCCTGGACAGTGATGTGGGAGCGGTGCGAAATGGCGAAGGTGAAAATTCGAGGTGGAAGTCAGGCGAGGAATGCCTGTGAGTATAGGCGCCACCGTGGTTAACCGATGGGCATTGTTAGAGAAAAATCCCGGCTATGGCGCTGGCACATGTAGATTGGCAGATGGCATGGATTGCACGATGAAGGTGGTATGTTTTGCTGCCCTAGTGTTCAACTCCCGACTTGGCAGGCGGCAGTTGTCAGAGTGTGCTAATCGAAGCCGCAAACTGTTAGTTGCGAAATAGACGTGGAACCTCGGGTTTATAACTGAATCGGACTGCCTTTCACATAATATAACACCTTGCGATTGTACGCTAAGTATGTTTCAAAACGCAAGTGATATCACAGAACATTTAATATAGTATAACAAATGTGATATGAACTATACTTCTGCATAAGGTAATAAAATTCCCGTAAAGAAAGGTGTTAGGCAAGGACACACGATCTCCCCAGTACTATTCACGGCTTGCTTAGAGGAAGTACTCAGAGACTTGAAATGAAAGCAGTTAGGGATAAGGGAAGACGGAGAATACCCCAGTAATCTGCGATTCACTGATCACATTGCCTTGCTAAGTAACTCAAGAGATGAACTGCAACGAATCATTGATGACCTAGACAGGAAAAGCAGAAAGGCAGACTTGAAAATGAATACGCTGAAGATTAAGGTAATGTTCAACAGCCTAGGGTAGGAACAGCAAGTTTACGTTAGGCAGCGAAGCGCTGGATGTAATAGGCCAATATGTCTATTTAACCGGTAGTCGCCACATATCCGGGCCATGAAAGGGAAATAGCAAGGAGAATAAGATTGGGATGGAGCGCATTTGACAAGCACTCGAGGATTATAACTAGCAGCTCAACGGTAGGGCCCAAGAGGAAATTATACAACAGTTGCATCTAGGGGCTGAAACGTCGAGGTTAACGAAAAGGGTTCGACTTAAGTTGAAGAAAATGCAGAGGGCTATGGAAGAAAAAAATGGTAGGTATAACGTTAAGAGATAGGAAGCGTTCAGAGTGGGTCAGAAAAATAACTCATGATACTGAAATTCTAGTGGAAATCAAGAAGAAATCGGCATGGGCAGGGCAAGTAATGGGAAGAGACGATAACAGATGGTCGCTTAGGGTAACAAAATGGCTTCCAAAGGAAGGAAAGCGTAGCAGGTGGCGGCAGAAATTTAGGTGGCGGATGAGGTTAAGAAGTTTGCGGGGGTCAAGTGGGTGCCCTAACACAGGACCGGGCTAATTGGAGGAATTTGGAAGAGGCCTTCGCCCTGCAGTGGGCATAGTCCAGCTGCTGCTGCTGCTGATGATGATGATGATGTGATATAACGTGATAAAACAGTTTAAAGTGAAAGTCCCTAGCACTATATGGTTCGAGGTACAATGCCACGCTATGGAACACAGCTCTACCGCCGATGTTTCATGTTATAGAAGATTGCTCCATTTCAAAGTCTTGAGGTTTTTGAGAGGCGGCCAAAATTATTACTTCTTTGATGCGCTAAATTGTGCGGCTCACTGCAGCAACAGAAGTAAGACCTTTCGGTTTGCACCACTCTTTGGTTTGCACCAATAACGCTGTAATGCATTTTCGACCTTTTTCGTGTCCCATATGAAATTACTGTGCTGTTTATAATGCATTGCAATACTTTATTACTTTCTCAATCTCTATTTTATCACCTTTATTTAGATAGAAGACGGAAGCTCATGGCTTTCATACAGTATTGAACACCCCACGTTCTTAGTAAGAAGGCCAATCGTTTGGTCTTGTAACGTACTCAAGTTGGGCTACCAAATAAAGAAACCAAGCGTCTAGCAACAATCTGAAATTCGCACAAGATAAGTTCATCTTGGTTATGGGCAGACATTCTCTATCGTTATTCACTACTACTTGTTCATGTCTACTACTAGAGGACTTAGTAGTGCATTAAAACTGAATGGCCATTTAAGTTCTCCTCTATACAATTGTTCCCATGTCAGTGGAGAGTTATCTAAAAACCTATTTTGCATTGATACGTTCTAAATGTATCGGCCTCACTGCGCGCTGGTCGAAACAGCAAATCAATGGGCTCAGTATCACGCACGTGAGTTCTCTTTTAAGCTGCGTGTTACTGAAAGAAAAATGTACTGCGTTATGAGGGCGTCACTGACCTTCAACCTTGCATAGACATGCGCATAATACATACCTTTTATTGATGCTCTCTCTTAAGGTTTCATTCTAGCCGATCATGGTTTCGATGTCTGGTTGGGCAACGTGAGAGGTACCAGGTATTCCAAGCACGTCTCTCTAAAGAAAAAAGATGAACTGTTTTGGGATTTCAGGTAAGTGCATGACATCTAGCCAATCCGTATGACAACGAGGCCTTGTTGACGTAGGAATTAAAGGTATTCTTCGTAGTAAGCTGAAAGAACTCCTTAACACAACAACTATACGCATAAATAAGGGACAGCGCAAATGCGATGAAAGGATTGACTGCGCGTAAAACAAAATGCCTGCAATTATAGCTTGGCATGATTGATGTTTATACGATGTTTCAAGATTGTGTGTCAATGAAAGGGCGAGGTCATAATATATTATCCAAAAGATTCTAGAGGGCAATTTAGGCCCTCTAAAGTGCTATGAGGCGAAAGCCATTACAGCGCGATGGATCGTAGCCCTCCACTATCTTCTTTCACTCCCACCTTCCTCCCTTTTTTTACTGCGAGGTATACAAATATCCCCAGGTGGTCTAAATTACTCCGTAGCCCTCCACTACGGTTCCTCTTTCTCTGTTTCCACTTTCACTCCCACCCTCCTCCCTTCCCTTACGGCGCGGTTGCGGTGTCCACAGAAAACAAGTGAGACAGTTACCGCGCCTTTCCCTTCCTATGAATAAATCAGAAGAAAATCAGAAGACATGCGTCCGCGGAAAATTGCGTGTGATGCTGCACCTTTTCTATCCTGTAAATCAATAAATTTCAAATGCCGCTGATGCCTACTCCACTAATGCCTCCTAGACATCTGGGTCTGTTTGCTGTGTGGTGCGGCGTTCGAGGAAGCGGCAAATGAGACGCGCCGCACGGACGCCTGGATCGGACGCCCGGAGGGGTACCTTAAAATGAATGAATGAAAGCTTTATTTCCACCGAAAAGGAGCCCTTCATCTCCCGCCCCCGGCACACAGGCCTAGGGCCAGGAGCAGCCACCCTTCACCACCTCCTTCCCTGGTTGTTTTCGACAAGGGGCGCGCGATGCCCGACTACTGTGCCGGAGTACCCGGGTTCGAACCCGACCTCGGCGGCTGCGTTTCGATGGGGGCGAAACGAAGAGGCGTCCGTGTGCTGTGCGATGTCAGCGCACGTTAAAGATCCCCAGGTGGTCGAAATTACTCCGTAGGCCTCCACTACGGCTCCTCTTTCTCTCTTTCCACTTTCACTCCCATCTTCCTACCTTCCCTTACGGCGCGGTTGCGATGTCCACAGAAAACAAGTGAGACAGTATTCGTGCCTTTCCCTTCCTATAAATAAATCAATTAAATGTACCGTCACGACAGGTCATGACGTCACCAGGCGGTTCATGCATTTTCTAAGGTACCCTTCTCAATATGCCCGCAGCTCAAGTTACGGGCATATTCAGAAGGGTACCTTAGAAAATGCATGAACCGCCTGGTGACGTCATGACCTGTCGTGACGGTACATCGCGCGCCCCTTGTCGAACACAACCAGGGGAGGAGGTGGTGAAGGGTGGCTGTTCCTGGCCCTACGGGGTTGGGACTGGTAGGTCATCGCCGCTTGCGACGGGAGCTAGACTGCCCCCGAAATTTTATCCATTGTAGGCCGTCATTGTACCCGCCACTGGTTAGGCGGTGGACGATGGCTGTTGCGGCGCACGTCTTTCTGTCCCTTTTCTTTTACTGTGAAAGCAATACAGCTAGCACTTTTCTGCCGTCGGTGGAGGTCGTTCCTTCGCTTCGTGACGTCACGCTGTCAAATGGCGCATGACCACGTGACAGCGTGACGTCACAACCAGAGGAGAGCAGGGGCCCCAACTGGTTACTTCAGAGATTCTCCCGCAGCTGCCGTAGAGAACGGACGTGTTTTCATGCACTCCGCTCTTCGCGCCCGCTCGAGCGACGTTACGCACCACGTAGGCAGCTGTTCACCTGCCGCAGGGTTATTGGACAGTGCTCCCGGACTGGCCGAAGCCGATTTGTGTCCAGGTGGGTCATCCACCAACCACTCTAGTGGACTTTTGAATCGCCAGGTGTACGGGAACGCTAGGTTGTGTTAAGCCTAGCGTCCCCCGACGCGTCGCGGCGGCTCCACGCACGCTCGTTCAGCCACGAAGGATGGAGTACCCCGTCGACGGTGAAGATATTTCACCGGAACAGCTCTCGGAAGAGGGATGGGAACGAGTTCTGGGACACCATGAGATATACAGCCACATTGGACGCAGGAAATCCGCCCGCGGCCGGAACGCGGGAAGCAGAGATGCCGAGATGGACCCGTCGGAAGTCAACGTGGCAAAAGGCGAGTCCGAACTTCCCTCCGCTGGCAGCAAGCCACCTCTTCGCCCTCGCAGGGCAGCCCTTCCCCGCCTTCCGGCAGACTACCACAAAGTAGTCGTGAGGCCAAGAGGCTTCGAGCTTCAGGCTCACAGCCCCCGGGCAGTCCACCAGGCAATCGCCGCATCAGTGAATCTCGACCCTATATTGGTGCTGAAGGAAGATTGTGTTCGAGTGAACCCTTACAGCAACACGATCACTGTCGCCACCAAGGATCCCAACCGCATGAGAAGCTATCGCCGCTTGTAGTCCGTCAAACTGGAAGACAAGGAATTTCCAACTATGGCATATGTTCCGTCACCCGACGAATCGTCCAGAGGCATTATCTACGGAGCCTATCACCCGGGAGAGACGCCCGATGAAGTACTGGACGCTGTAGTAAGTCGCAATCCGGACTTGCCAATAATTTCTGCACGAAAAATTGGCAAAGCTCGTTCAGTTTTAATTACATTCGCCGGAAAGCGTGTGCCCTATGAATTTTACTACGGTTCAGCATTGTTCCACTGCTATAAATTCTGAGAACAAGTCGAAACATGCCTGAATTGCCGCACAATGGGGCATCGCGCTGACGTCTGCAGCAAGCCGCCGCAGCAGCTGTGTCATAGCTGTGGTGAACAACACCCGCCCCCGAGCCCTGGCCAGCCCCTCCAGTGCACTCCTAAGTGCATCGTGTGTGGGGGCGCTTATGCAACAGGGAGCAAGAACTGCAAGTACCGCTACGTGGATCAAGTCAAGCCCTCAGCGCCGAAGAACCCGAATTCCAAGGTCGGACAACGACGTGAGTCAAGACCAAGGCAACGTCAAAACAAGAACAGTGGACTAAGGAGAGCAGTACAGCACCCGTGACCGTTCCAGCTCATTTCCACCTCTCCGCACAAGGTCGCAGTCTACACCCCGAGGAAGAAGTAACAGCAAGAGACGCGAAGACACCAAGCAGGATAAACAGATAAATAGGTGGGCTGGCGTGCCGGGGTCTCCCAGGATAAAAGCCGGAAGCAGGAAAAAGGAAAAATTGACTCCCCTTTGGATGAAATTCTTCAGGCTATTCGGAACATAAATAAGCGCCTAGATGCTATGGATCAGCGGATAGCAGCCAATCAGGCCACCATTGCCAATTCATTCCCCAATCCGCCTAAATTCTCAACCGGTAACCCGCGTCCTACGACCATGGACGAACAAATCATGGACACTACGGGCAGCAGCAATGCGCTCAAACGCCCTGCTACCTCTGATAGGGAACCCCAAGCAAAAAAGATGGCGGAATCCCCTTCAGACAAGGACCTCGTCGATGCCAATTGTAAACGCTACGTCAAAGAGCTTGAAGATAAAGTTGAAATCATGTTTCGAAACTTCCATTCGCAAATCATGAAACGATTAGAATCCATCCTACCCCTCCACACCCCGCCCCCGGCACAGGTTATTCAACCCGCACAGGTTATTCAACCCCCCCGCCTATTATTGCCAACCATTAACCAAAATGGCTTCGCGAAGCCGGGAAATTGAGGTATGGCAGTGGAACTGCAGGGGGTATCGAAACAAAAACGCCAACTTGCAGTTCCATATTCAAGCCCTCCAAAAACCTCCAGACGTTATTGCCCTACAAGAAACAAACGCAATCGTAAAATTACCAGGCTATAAGGTTTTCCAATCTCCGATTGATGAACGCAGAGGGCGACTCCCTGCCACTGCAACTCTCATTCAGAGAAATATGGTAGCGATACAACACAACATAGACGGAACAACAGTACCTCATACACTCATCGAAATCCTTCCGCAGGGTAAGGAAAACATAAGCTGCTTTGTCCTCAATGTATACAGCTAGCCCAAAGACAAAGGCACCGAGATCCCAGGTCTCCTTCAGAAGGTCGTTAAAGCAGCAGGGAGAGCTCAACTTCTAATCGTCGGTGACTTTAACGCCCAACATACCGCATGGGGATACAGAAAATGCAGTACCAAAGGAACCAAAATTTGGATTGCAGCACAAAATCTTGGCCTCTCTTTTCTCAATGACGCGCAAATTGCCACAAGAATAGGTAATAGCGTCAGTATCGATACATCTCCAGATCTCACGCTGTCTAAAAACATTGGCGATATTCGGTGGTGCAACACGGGTGTCCCACTTGGCAGTGATCATTATATTATCTCAACCGCTTTGCAAATCCAAGCCAACAAGCCCCCCAAAACGACCATCAAAATTACGGATTGGGACAAATTTCGCAAAATTCGGGAGCAAACCGTTTCAACCGATATCTTTAACCTGGAGAAAAGGATCTCTGATCTTACCTCAGATGTAGAACATGCCACTTCATTGGCACCTGCGTCTGCAGAGCAACATACCGCGGACAATAAATTACTCCACATGGGGGAAGCGCATGCCAGCCTTCTTAGACGCTGGAAAACGCAGCGCAACAACAGGACACTACGTGTAAAAATTGCTCACTTAGAAAGGGAGATTGAGCAGTATTCTCTTGAATTGGAAAAGCAACAGTGGGGCCAAATTTGCGATAGCATGAATGGACAGCTAGGCACCAAAAAGACGTGGCTCCTACTTAGGCATCTTCTAGACCCCAGTAATCCTAAATCGGCTCAAAAAGACCAATTGGTTCGACTTGTACACCAGTATCCGGGTACACAGGACGCACTCATTAATGAACCCCAACAACGATATGTAAACACCACAGACAATGGACCGCTGCCAGAATACATTGGGTTGGATAATGCATACCTCGACAGGGACATCGAGGATGCAGAAGTCTGGCAAGCGCTGGGTCAACTGCGCACAGGCACAGCACCTGGAACGGACGGAATAACCAATAAAGTTCTCCGAAATCTGGACCCTAAGTCGATCCTCGCCCTAACGGAATTCCTTAACCATCATTGGCAATCAGGCACCCTCCCACAAAGCTGGAAACATGCCAAAATTACTTTCATACCTAAACATGGCAAAAAGCTAGCGCTAGAACATTTGAGGCCCATCTCCCTGACCTCTTGCCTGGGAAAACTATTTGAGCACATTATCCTTACTAGGCTCCAGACCTACGTTGAGGACAACGGTCTCCTCTCGGACACAATGATTGGTTTCAGGGCAAACTTATCTACCCAGGATGTTATGATTCGTCTCAAAACGGATATAATCGACAGGGACAGAAACAAACATCCAGAGCCGTCCTGGGCCTTGATTTAAACAAGGCCTTTGACAACGTCTCACACAGAATCATCCTTGAAAATCTAAGTAGTATTAATCCAGGCATCAGAACATACAATTATATCAAATCATTTTTGTTTACACGTACAGCCGTCATAACACTAGGAAACATAACATCCGCCCCAATAACGTTAGGAACACAAGGTACACCGCAAGGCTCGGTCCTTTCCCCATTTCTCTTCAATTTGGCACTCATCCGCCTCCCGGGTATGCTAGCCGAAATTCCAAATTTGCACCACACCTTCTATGCTGATGATATCACCCTCTGGACCAATAAAGGTAACGAGGGCGAAATCGAGGAAACTCTGGAATTGGCAGTTGACCAGGTAGAAAATTACGCCGCATAAGCAGGACTCACTTGCTCACAGCCTAAATCTGAACTCCTCGTCATTCGAGGTAATGGCAGAGGTAGGCGAGCACATCAAGATTCTATTCCATTACTGTTAAGGTTAACGGACAACCCATACCAGAAGTCCAGACACTGAGGGTGTTGGGCCTCTTCATCCAGAGTAATGGCAAGAATGCGGAGACGATTAACAGGCTTTCTGCCACTACCCATCAGACAATCCGTCTGATTAAACGAATTGCCAACAGGAGAAGGGGCATGAGAGAGAAAGACCTGTGCAGATTAGTGCAGGAATTTGTCAGTCGCTTCACCTACTCAGTGCCCTACCTACAGCTCTATGCCGCAGAGAAGACCAAGCTGGAGTGCCTCATCAGACAAGCATTCAAAGCGGCACTAGGGCTTCCTCATTACATATCTACAGAAAAATTTCTTCAACTCGGCATTCACAACACACTCGAGGAACTTTGTGCGGCCCACATCACCACACAGATGGCGCGGCTGACAAAAACTAAAACAGGCAGAAGCATCCTCAGCGCACTGGACGCAAATTCAGAGCCAGAAATAGATGAACCGAGAGATCTACCCACACCAATCAGGAAGCGGCTCACCATTAAGCCTCTGCCCAAAAACATGCATCCTATACACCACGAGGGTAGGAGGATGGCCAGGGCCCTGGCTCTTCATAAGACTCATAAGCACCAACCGGGTGTTATCTACGTTGATGCGGCTGAGTATGCAGTTCCAAAAAGAGCATTTGAAGTGGCAGGGGTTACGGGACACACGCCACAGCCTTCTCGGCCTCCCTCCGTGTGCGCACAACCGCAATGGCTGAGGAGGCAGCCATCGCTTTAGCCATTACAAATTCAGAGGCAGATATTATCATCAGCGACTCCAAGACTGCCATACACAATTTCGCCCGAGGTAGAATTGCACAATCTACTATAAATATTCTTAATAAGATTCCCTTCCCAGATAGGGACATTGAATTGATTTGGGTACCGGCACATTCTGGCAACCCTGGAAACGAGGCGGCTCACCAGACAGCCCGAGGTTTAGTCGGCCGGGCTATAGCCGGGCGGTGACCACCTCCGCTCTTGGGACAGCCAAGGATAATCTTATATCATTTCATGATTTAAACCCACCACTTCCGCCTTGAACGAAGGAAGTTTCCGCCCCCGCACAAGCGTCTAAGCAAAGAACACGAAATTACCTGGAGGAGACTTCAAACTCCTTTCCAAACCCGGTAGTTCTCTCACATATTTTCCCCAGCCAATTTACTCCTGACTGCACACTGTGCGATGAAAGAGCTACCCTCAACCCTATACTCTGGGGATGCAAGGAGGACCCCCCACCTCCAGAATTAGGAGAAATCCTGCATCCAGATGACTGCGAGACCCTGCTGCGCAGCTCGGACCCGTGCATAAAAGACCGGATCCTCAAGCGCGCCTACGAGGTCGCTAACAGGCTTGACCTGCTGGCCATCTAGTAGGGCAATATAACTCGGCCCTATATAACTATCCGGCTAAATAAAGGTTTCTTCTCTCTCTCTCTCTTCGGCCGTAGTCGTTCCTTCGATCGGCGCGGCGGCTACCACGTGACGGCCTCCTCGGCCCGCCGCGTAAGGGCGCTCGCTAGGGGAGGATGAACGGGGATGTAAGAGGATGTCCTCTTACACCGTGTTCATGTCTGAGGAGTTGTACAAGGCGTTGCTGGAGACACGTGCTGCGCGCAAACGCCGGCACCGTGCCGAGGAGACAGATGAAGAAAGGCCAGAGCGGTTGGCTAAGCAACGCGCCTATGCCGCAGAATGGCGAGCCCGGCGGCGTTCTACAAGTTCAGTGAGCGAGAGTAGTTTCACGGACTCTGTGAATGCCGGAGAATCGTCTATGAGTAGTGCAGAGCGATATCATTACCACAGAAGAAAGCGCCGTGTAGAAGAGCGTGTTCATTGGAACAAAAAAAAAAAAAACAGTAGAAACCATATTGTGTACAGAGAAAATCCTTTAGTTGCACAAAAGGCGAAGCCATGCCAAACCACCAGCAGAGCCAAGCACAGCTAGGGAGGTATTGCTTTCGCAATCACTCTTAACCAGAGCTATAGTGCCTACCAGAGCTAAGCCACAGCTAATTTTTTCTTTCTTCTTTACTTTCTCTTCCGCACTAGGCAGCGGAGGTGGCTCAGCTAGAGAGCCAGTAGCAGCCCGTGCATTTTCTTTTCCTTCTTCCTACAGCCACAACAACAACAACGAACACAACCAGCATTCCTTTGAACGCGTCAAAGTTCACCGGCGTTCTACAATTCGTTTACAAAAAAGGAAAGGCGCAGTATCTGTCACTTGCGGAATCGCGCTATCATCCTCACTGTGGACAAGGGGAATTATAAAGAAGGTTTCACCATCCTGGGCTTTTTGTTCTTTTTTCTCTCCGGGGCGTGGCGCAGTTGGTAAAGCGCTGACTGGAGATCCAAGGGATGGAGGTTCGATTACCGATGGAGACAAGGTTTATTAGTTTTTTAATTCTCGCTCTCGAAAGCGAGACACCTCTGCTGAAAACCTTCTGCTGACAACCTTCCGATGGTGGTTGCTCCTGACCCTATAGGGCTGGGACCGGTAGGTCAACGGCGCTTGCGGCGGGGCTAGCCTGCCACCGAATTTTTATCTGTAGTTGGCCGTCATTGCACCCGCCACCGCTTCAGTGGTGGATGACGTTTGTTGCGATGCGCGTCTTTCTCTCCCTCTCCTTTTTCTTTCTTCTCTATTTTCTGTTCTGCCTGCACGAGGCAGCGGAGGCGGTTCAGCGACAGAGCCAGTAGCAGGCCCATGCATTCCTCTCCTTCTTCCTACATTCGCAACAACTTTTGTCGACAACCTTCTGTCGACAACGATGAGGCAATAAAGGCTTTTCTTATTAACATGCTTTTAGTTGGTTATGCATACACGCTGATTTTCTATGCTAACAAGATTTATCCTCTAATGTTTTGCTGCAGGTGTATTTTTTAACAGGTATCTCTGAAATCGTAATCTTCTACTACAAACACGGGGCAGCATTGAGCTTGCTTTTTATGGGAACCATATACCACGCACTGCTCCTTTCCCTGCCACCACCACCCTTTTTTATTGTTTTTTTTTTCATGTCGCGACATTAGCGGCTCTCAGCTAAGGCAATACCACATTAAAGAAGGCAATCTTTTTTCGTTTCGCTGTTTCTGACCTTCCCTCCCTCGACTTCAACTTCGGAAGCGAACGTCTATATAAACCGTGCCAGTGCTGACTGCGCTGGAGATACGAAGAAATCTTGTGGAAATATTAGCTACTGGACGGAAAATCCCCTCAACCTTTGTTATGCAGTGTCAACTGTCACTCACGTTCAGCGTATGAATTTCGCGAAGGTCAAGAGGCACATATTTGTTTGCATTTTGCCTTGAGGCGAACTTAGCCTACTTGGCTCATGCGCGCCCTGTACATGAGGTGTGATGAGAAAACGTCCTTCGCTCTGAAACTTATAAAAAATGTTTCTACTGGGAATTAAATAACTATCCCTCCTATCCAAACCGGGCTCGTATGAAACTGATCATAAATCTCCTTGTTTGGAGTAAGGACGATAGTAGCGATGAAAATGACGATGGAGTGAGTAAATAAGATGATAGTAGCGATAGTAATGATAATAGTAATAGCGATGCCAATGACGGTGCATTTAGTTGATAATGATAACGATGATGGTACGTGGCGATTCTAAGGACGATTATGATAGTAGCGATGACAATAATGAGGCAGTTAATGAAAACAGTACTGTAGAGTAGATTGCACCATTTTCGCTCAGGAGTTAAGAACACTGTTGTAGTTTTTAAATTTTATTCTAACGCCGTCTTTAGCTATTGCTCGCTTCAAGCAATGAGCATAGTTTTTTTTTTACCTCTCTTCTTTTTCCAGCATTGACGAAATGATAAAGTACGACTTACCGGCGCAAATAGATTATGTCCTGATGAAGACAGGGCAGCGCGCTCTGCAATATGTTGGCTGGTCTCAGGGGTGTGGAATAATGTTTGGCTTGCTTGCTGAGAAACCGCAGTACAATAAGAAGGTAAGCGCACAATGAGCTTGTTGCACAGAACCCACTGTACTGCCGCTCGTTTGAATATGGAGTTTAATTTATGTCAAATATGGACTCAGGCTTAACGCAGTCACGCATTTAAAACTTTCATTGACAAGCACTGTAGTTGAAGGCCTTCGTGTTCTAATTGTTAGGATGTGAACGGGAATCTTACACTATAATTTCTATTTCAATTCTTAATATTGTGCACATGGTATACCCGATGTCGAGTCGTACCGATTACAATGAAACACCAATTAACGTGCAAATTGTATTAATTAATGCTTGCCATGTTAGTCGGCCAGCTAGTCTGGCTACATTTTCAACACAACTGATAGGAAGGAAAGCTGAAATTGATTTCTGATAAGCAAATATAATTTTATAAACAAGGCATTGCATTAGAACTTTAAACCTGTCTGTAACACTGTTAGTACCTACACACCCCAATTTTTTTCTAAAATAAGAAAATACTAATTTAAATCTCTAAGGCGTCTTTGTTTGCAATATTGTAGATATTTTCTGCACTATACTGGTCATTAACAAACATCATGATATATGAACGCAGTAGTAGCAATCAATATCCACAGACTACAGTAGTATTAAAGGTGCGCAAGACTTTTGCGTAGTGGGTGCGTGTGACCTTCTCCTTTAATTCGTGCTCTTGTCAACACTGCGGTTGCTGTGTGCAACGAATAGCGCAGCAGTCGAAGCCAGCTCCTGCATTCATGTTATAAAACATTCTGCGGGAAATGTTTCAGAATACAGTCTTCAAAAACTTTTCTGTTGCAGTTCATACAAAAAGTTCAGGACCCGTATTTCGAGTTTGCGTCGTTATCAAAGTGCCGCTATCTCACGTGACCACGAGTCATCTGATTGGTCGAAACGCCGGAACTGAGTGTTGCGACTGCGGAATCGGAAGAGGTGGCAACATCATGTTCCGGCGTTTCCACCAATCAGATGACTCGAGGTCGGGTAGATAGCGACACTCTCGATAACGACGCAAACTCGGAATGCGGGCCCAGGTTTAGGATGTATCGCAAAGCGGTGTATTGTTTTCACAGAGGCGGATTGCGAAATGTTGTTGCTTGGGACACAGCAAAAGCATACAGGTGCACATACTGGTAAAAAGAGCACGCAAAGGCTTGGCTTTGTAAACAATTTCTTCTAAAACTGAGATCTGTTTTCACTTTCCCATTAACCAAGAAGCAAAGATCTCACCGTAATTTGAGGCTTGTGAAAAGTGTAATAATGCCTTTTCTTCTCTCCCAATAAGGTTAAGCTCTTCCACGCTATGGCACCGGCAGTTCTTCTGGGCAGCCTAAAATCAGCTATCCGACATCTGGTTCCATTTTCCGAAGAAGTTCTCGTGAGTCATTTATTTTAGGCTTTCTTATCTACAGTCATTCAGTGTCAGTCGCCTTAGACGCATGTATGTTCATAACTCAAATAACATCATTTCAAGCTGTCAGGTCTGTCGGCTTGTATCAATGACGCGTGTTCTCCGCCTTCGTCGTGCCATTTTCTTGTAAGCAAGGCGCTATACACGAACTTGACTCATTAAAGAGAGCGACGAGCACAGCCGTATATATAAAAAAGAATCTTTCGTCAGCATGGCATGTATTTGCGCAAAAAACACACATCCACACATCCACACAAAACACTAACGACCTCACATTTAACCTCATTTAACATTTAAAGAAGATAGATATGCAAAACTGCCCTGCCTGAAAGAGAAATTTGGTTAGGCTAATGCAGGTGACAATGGCCGAGCAACATGGCTCTATTGAAAATCTAAACTAGTTCCTCCCCCTCCCCCCCTTCCCCACCCCCGAAGCACTAATGGCCTAAACTGCTAGGCACAATACGCCAAGTTGTAGTGTCGATTGAACGTGGTTAGCCACAGCCAGCAAAAGCTGCTGTATTTCTGGTTGACATTTGTTTCTTGTTATCGTCGGATGCTGGCTTTATCTTCATCGTTACCTTTAATGTCGCCACCGCGGCTGAGCTGCTGCTGTTAATTGTTTGCGTGTGTAAGTATTCGTTTCTCCATAATATTGCTTTATTTTTGCTTCATTACAGGCTCTTGGCCACTTCGTGTTTAAGGGATCGATGTTGAAAACAAAGGATACCCTCTTTCACAAAATGGCAGAAATATCCTGTCGGGGCAATTTTCCAGGCCCCTCTTGCTTGGTGATGTTCTACCTTATCAATGGAGGGCTTCCTGTGGAACTGAACATGGTAACTTTTATGAAGCGAAAATTTCACTACGCTATGTAAAGCAGTTGTCACGCAAGCCCCAGTTTGACCTTCCAGTGTCCTTAACAGATACAGTGCCTTTTCTTTTTTGTAAACCAATTTACGTTTGAAGCTAGAGCTTCACTTTGTAGAGCCTGTTTTCGCGTTGCATTAAACTTGACCTTCAAGTGACCTTGACATAATTAAGTATGGGTGTCCATAATTCCGTGCGGTCCATCCTTAAACTGATTTATTTATATTAAGGGAAAGGCGCAGTAACTGTCTCACTTGCTTTTCTGTGGGCACCTCAACCGCGTCGTAAGGGAAGAGAGGAAAGTGGAAAGAGAGAAAGAGGAGCCGTAGTGGAGGACTACGGAGTAATGTTGACCACCTGGGGATCTTCGACTTGCGCTATCGCACAGCACACGGACGCCTCTTCGTTTCGCCTCCATCGAAACTCAGCCACCGAGGTCGGGTTCGAATCCGGGTACTCCGGTATAGTAGTCGGATGGTTCGAACCCGACCTCGGCGGCTGCGTTTCGATAGAGGTGAAACGAAGAGGCGTCCGGGGTGGTGCGGTGGTAAGACGTCCGACTACTGTGCTGGAGTAGGGTTCGAACCCGACCTCGGCGGCTGCGTTTCGATGAAGGCGAAACGAAGAGGCGTCCGTGTGCTGTGCGATGTCAGCGCACGGAAAAGATCCCAAAGTGGTCGAAATCACTTCGTAGGCCTCCACTACGGCTCCTCTTTCTCTCTTTCCACTTTAATTTCCACTTTCCTCTCGTCCCTTACGACGCGGTTGAGGTGTCCACAGAAATACAAATGAGACACCGCACCTTTCCCTTCCTATATATCAATCAGTTTTCCTCCAAAGTCTAACTTAAGCGAAGAGGCAACCCTGTGTTGTGCGATGTCAGGTCACATTAAAGGCCTCCAGGTGGCCGAAATTCCTCTGCACGCATCCCTCCACTACAGGATCTCTCTCTTTCCGCTTTCATCCCCGCCTTTCTGCCTTACCTCAAGACTGACAGATGCCGCGCCTTTCTTATAAGCCCATCTGCAATTGATTGTTTTAACATCCTTTATTGGATAGGAAGGCTCATGGACATGGCGGGGGTAACGGAGCGTAGGCAGAATTTTCATTGTTTACACAGGTCGTCACTCAAATCATATTGCTCTGACCAGGCCACTAAGGGAGCCATACTTGACAATTATCATTTGTGTGTTAGCATCAGTTTCTAATAGGGAACGGTAGTTTAGGCGATATGGTTCGATCTCGGAACGTCCAGTGGAAAAAGCAGGGCAATCCCAGCGTAGATGAGATATACCGCCGCGCGTTAGAGGCGTACAGTGGGGGCACGTAATCATTTCCTCTGTATACTGACGCCAGCGGGCCATAATACGTGGCGTGTAAGCAACAATTTAAAAGAAAAAATATGAAAACTTGCCTGCCGCGCCCCTGAGAGTGACCGCTCCGAGTGGTGGTTCGAAACAAAGAACCGAATGACGAGTTACAAGGAAGGTGATTAAGGGTTACCGCCTAGCTCGACGGACAATGCCGCCGCCTTACCCGGCACACTTAGTCGGGAGGAGGCGGTCATCCTAAGGCAAATACAAACCGGGTCACCCCTCGCCCCGGCAGGGCTACCCGCAGAGCAGGGCATAATCCCGGGTAATCACTTTGCCAGCGTCACGACGCATTAAACCGTCGTTTGCCGGCATCTCTATAAAGTCATACATACATACATACATACATACATACATACATACATACATACATACATACATACATACATACATACATACATACATACATACATACATACATACATACATACATACATACATACATACATACATACATACATACATACATACATACATACATACATACATACATACATACATACATACGTACATACGTACATACGTACATACGTACATACATACATACATACATACATACATACATACATACATACATACATACATACATACATACATACATACGTGCATACAAAACACGAATTTCCTGGTTATTCCGCCACAGTGGTGCAGTGATTAGGGTACAGGGTAGGCCTTATTTCTCCCACGCAATTTAGTCTACGTTTGCGATCCTTTTTCTCATGAACTGCTGAGATTAGAGCATTCATTTTGGTATAATTGTTATCAGCATTCTGAGCAGGCACTGAACCAGAATTATTTTCTGAATGTTGGATTAGCTTTTTTTTTACTAGGGCTACCAAATTTTCAAGCCATAATTTGCTGTAAATTGCCTTTAAATCAAAATTCCCTCCATAAGTGTTGATAATTCTGGTTCAGTAGACTCGTTATTGTGTTTACTCCATAGATCTAAATTTATATCATCCTAGTTCCAGTAGTTTCTGAAACAAAGGGTCAAATGCCCCAAAAATTCATGTTTGGAGATAATTGCCTTTGAAGTCGAAGAAAGAGCTTTATTACAATATAGCACTTATAAAAATGCATGCTGACGATTTTTTTTAATAGCCACCAGCCTATTAGTCACCTCCGTTGCCAATACGCCTTTTCTCTGCTGGCTGCGTTGCCCTCCAGACATCCTTAGCGACCTTTCTTGTAGCCTCTACATGAAGTATAGTCGCCCGCAGTCAGCCTCGCATAAACAGTGGACTGTGAACCGACCTGCAGGAATTCCGAATGACCTCAAATGTCAGCTCGAGATATGTAACCCGATGTTTTCTTTTTGGATGTCTCGAACCGGTGCGCTGAAAACTAATTTGCGCATTGCTAGCAGAACGTTCAAGCAACTCCTTGTGATGCCGCATATTCAACCAGATCCGAATCCTCACAGCATGATTTACACGAACAGCTTTCGGCGACGGCACACGAGAGAAGGTTAATGTCAATCAGGCCGTTGCTAATGTCAGAAATATGTTTTTTATGGTTTCCATGCGTACCGCCGAGCGTGAACGCTTCGATGCTGACGAGAGCGGTGACAGAGGCATCCACCGGCGGGTAGGGTTGTGGAGATTTGGTGTCATTGCTGATCGACTTGTGCCTGTTCCCGTAGAAGCGTTGTCTTCAAAACCACTTCTTTGTCTTCGTCATTAGACAAGCGCAAAATATCCAGGTTCAAAATTAAAAAGAAAATGTTGGTTGCCTGTGAAAACACGCCGAGGCACAAGCAAAATACCACGAGTCGCGAGTAATCCGGCTTCGTCTCAGTATTTGTTTGGCTAAACAAAATATGCCATCTAGTTTTTCACTGTTGTCAGACGAGTGACGTCCATCTCGCTAAACAAGAGCAATCTAAGCGCTGAATTTTTTTTTTTTTTTTTTTTTTGAATAGGAGAGGCATAGATCTCAAGCAGAAGCTGGACGGGGGCTGGTAGCCGCTTAGGTTTCGAAAAATGTTGACTTCGGAGTAAATATTTCGCGTCTTAGTAAATGAAAGGCTGAACTATGTAAATATTGTAATAGGAGTTTTAAATTGAACAAAATCATAAACCGTTTTTTTTTTTTTTTCTGAAATTTTGTCTACAATGTTCCCTTAAGACGCCCGACTACAGTGCCCGAGTTGCCGGGTTCGATACCGTTTCGATGGAGGCGATGTCAGCGCACTTTTCCAGGTGGTGAATTTGAATTAATTCGGACCATTCTTTAGAAACCTCGCGGGGAAAACTACCCGTGGAATAAATATACTAAACCTTTCGCCGTTTTTTTTTTTTTTTTTTTTTTTTTTTTGGCATAGAAGCGATAGGAATAGAGCAAGTGGGGAAAAGGAACGCAGGAGCTGCCTCTTTCACGGAAAGCCGCCGTTGTCTCTTTAGATTTGGAGCTGTCATCTAATAAACGGCACCACCGGCTTTCCCTTTCCGCATGGTGCTTCGACCGAAAGTATATTGCTGCTGTGAGGTAACTATATCGCAGAAAGTTTCCCATTTTTAGCCATAAAAAAGACAGCGTTTCAGCACCGCGCTTCCGATAGGGACACAGCCCGCTCTTATTTGAGCTTGCCACCTTGGCTTTAACCAGTACTAATACAAACTCACTATCAAATAATCAGTCGCTTCATTAAAACCGCTGTCTCTACTGATTTCTAACGTATTTAAAAGGCAAATGCGAGGGGAGAAACACTACGCGTTCACATTGCGGCTGTATTGTATTTTAAACTTCAGCGGCTTTGATTTGAAATGTTCACGCTAAAAACAGAAAAAAACGAGTCAGAATCTGCGGAATCCCGCTCATAAAAGGTGATACTTTACGTCTCTATTTCTCACGTAATCCCTTACATCGTCCCCTCTGTCTACCGTTTCTGCTGATATTTACTCTGCACCCATAGCCCTTAGCTGAATGCATCAGTTATGGCAGCTCGCGCACCCATTACTATTCTCTTTCTGTTCTTTCTTCTTTTCTCCTTCTATTCTTCCTGCTTCCCTCCTTCATCAAACAACCACTAACCTATGTCTTCGATACTCACTATTACCACCAGCATAGCCCCATCATTTCCTGCTGCTTCTGCTTCCACTACCTGTATGCGTTTGTTTTGTTTGAGAGGTTTAACATCCCAAAGCGCTTCAGCCTATGAGAGACGTCGTAGTAAAGGACTCTGGAAATTTGGAACACCACACGGTTCTTTAACGTGCATCGACATCGCACAGCGCGCAGGAGCTTTACTTTCCGCCTCCATAGAAAAGCAGTCGCTGAGACCGGGACTTGATCCCGCATCTTTGGGTACAGAACTCGAGCGCCGTAACGAATGCACCACCACGGCGGGTTAACTACCATTATTATACTTCGACCATTTAACTAAAGAGATCCACCACTTTGTGTACCTCAATGTCGGCGCACTCTCTGTTTCTTGAAGTTCTCAACCTTTGACGTTACATTCCCAAACCTTAATTTCTTTATATTAATAAATATAAATGTAGTTTATATATTTGGAACTATATATGTCGGCGAAATACCCGGAAAGAAATCTTAAAGCACTCTTTCAAAAACACCTGCGCCTTTTTTCCTTTTTCCGCACAACAAAATCGATAAAAAAATATTACGGTTCATTTTTCGATCCTGAAACGGAACCGCCCTATATGTAAACGTTCCTGCTGAGCCAGCGTGTTTCCTCTGAGCATATTCGCACCCGAAATATATCAGTCAAGAGAAATGAATTCTTCTGCCAATAAGCTTGCGTAAATTAACAGAAAGCAGGTAGGGTCAATGATTCGTGCTAGCAAGGGTGTCTTCAAAAAAAAAAAAAAAACAAGAACGAAAGAACCTCACTTTTACGGAACAGATTGGTAACGTTGCCAAATTCACGGGCTACATTAAAAGAGCCCGATTTCTGGAACATTTAATTTTGCTGCAAATAATAATAGCTCTGACCGCATCTCGGTACAATTTTTCTTATGCCTACCTCGGACGTAACCTGGAGTCCCATACGCGTTCTACTCCTTTTTTTCGCAACAGACGAGGCTGCCCGTGTACCTGAGCAATGCCCCTTGTGGAACGTCAATGCGCAATGTGCATCACTTCGCGCAGGTAAGAGGCATGGATGTCATTAGTTTTTCTGCCTTATATGCCTGACATGAATATAATATATACTGGTAGCTGCTGACCATTCTCATTTATTTCAAATTTACAGTGTACCTTTCTCGCATTTTGACTTATTATTGCCGCGTTCTTATTTCTTCCAGCTGGTGTGGTCTAAGCGTTTCCAAAAATATAACTGGGGACTGGAGGAAAACTTGCGGGTATACGGAAAGGTATGCAAATCCCTTTAGATGGCATTACAAAATTCTAATGACTTGGACAAAGCAATCGTCTATGGAGTGGCTACCGAAAGCGGTAGAACGCACGCGGCTTACCGATGAGCTAAGTTTTCAGAACGTTTTTTACTTAAAAACCGCACCAACATATCATCATATATGTGCAGGATATCGGTTTTAAAATTGGCCGCTTCGGCGTCCTTTAAATATCGCCCACGTTCAACACATCAGGGAACGCAGGAGAGAAAGAATAGTGCAAGCATCAATACTGCGCAAGTATATATGAGACAGAGAGGTCTGAACCGCTCAACGCTGCTGAATCAAATGTCGAGCGTTAATTAAAATCATGGCAGCACGGGAATCATGAATGAAACAATTCACCCGGCTAAAAGCGCCGTGGAACCACAGGCGGTCGCAGAATTGGCATCTGTGCCGAAGGTATTGTTCATAATGTCTCAGTGGAAGGGACCGGTGCCGGTATTCTTTACGGTGATTTGGTTTGGTTTGGTCTGTGGGGGTTAACGTCCCAAAGCGACTCAGGCTATGAGAGACGCCGTAGTGGAGTACTCCGGAAATTTAGACCACCTGGGGTTCTTCACGGTGAGTTTGATGGTGTTGGCTGCTGTGGTTCAATCTAACTGATCGTCGTTTACAGAGCGGAAGCTCCATTGCGCATGGTAGGCACGGTGGTTGTTGTTAAACTCCTGCATGGCTGCCTGCGAACATCAAGTAAACGCAGCCGAAGCCCTGGCTGAAGCGCGCTACTTCTCCATGGCTGTCTGCGACATCAGGGACACCACAACTGGGTCTAGATGACACGAAGGCGTTGAGGGCATTTTGAAGATTCTGATAGCGGAAGTCGCAGGAGACAAACCAGATGGACAGCGGTGTAGGTAGAGGGAAAGGGTAGGCACAGGCGGGGGACTGGAAGCCTGTGTGGCATTGCGACAGGCAATGTTGTATACTTGTGGTTTGCGTTGACTTCCTCATCGAAGGCAGTAAGCACAGGCGTATTTTGTAGATGAGGTCATAGTTCCTCGAAGGCCTGTTGTTGCTCCCAACTCCAGAAGAACCAATCGTTCCCTTTTGTGAGGTGGATTGAGGGCTCAGCTGTACATGATAAGTTTTTGACAAAACGCTAATAACACGCGCAGAGACCCAGGAAATGACGCACGCTTCACTTGTCGGTTGGAATGTGGAAAGCAGCGATGACCGTGGTCTTATCATGTCTGGGCTAACGGCCTTGACACCATCCAGAAATTTCAGCTCTTGTTACGGTGCGAATAAAGTTCGGCAGGTGTGTGAAGAAGTATCAGCACGCGTGCGATGTAGAAGAAAAAGCGAAGCAGTAGCAGAAAAAGCGAGCGGCGCTGGCTACTCGTGTCGCTCCTGAGGTCAAATTTTAGCGTCAAATAATCTTCAGAAATGGCAGCAATAGATGTAACTCTCTAAAATAGAAGTTCAGGTATCTGTGCAATTCTTGTACAGGTTCATCAATGAATCACACAGATGTGTTAAAAGTATTAAAGACTTCTTTTTTATGTAAAATATCTCACTCATCCAAAAAGAAACTGCGCGATTTTTTCATAGGTCTTGGCTGTATTTTACCAGAAATAGTTTGTTAATTGACTCGGAAAATAAACACTGTAAATTCGGGATCGTGTCCTAGCATTCTGTCCATAAAATGGTAGCCAGCACTACGTGACTACATTGAAATTAGGAAATATTTTTTCAGTTCCGCCGCAAGGCACTCTCGGAAGGACGCTGAAGTCCAAATGAATTTACTGCAAGAAAGGGTGCTAAATATATGGTCTATATTGTATGTACGTAGAGAGACTAAATAATGAAAAGCACGAATGCACATGTACAATTCGCCATACTAGGTCAAAAGCACACCGTGAAACATATTTTGTGACAGAGAATGGCCTGAAGTGCCAAACCAATTCGCCAGAAGTGTTTTCTTTCATTCCCCAACCAATTAAGATATATTTAGAAATGCCGCTTACAGCATTCTCGGTGCTGTTTTCGTTTCTTTTCGAACTATACTGCTTTCTTCCGGCTCTGAACTGACCCCAAAACAAAGCGCCGCACGAAGGTAGGTGCCGGTACAATGACATGCCATGGCTACTTTCAAGTCGTTTCTTGCTCCGTGTTTCAGGCACAAAATACATGGAGTGCCATCTGAGGAACAGTTCAGAAATTTGGCTGCTTACGATTCGAAACATTCCCGAAATATGGCAGGAATATCTCTCCTTGCCTAGGGTGCCTCGATAATTCCTTGCCCGTGTATACTGCAGCTGGTTTCTTCATGGCTCTTGTGCTCAAAGCATACCCTATCTCTTGTCTCGTCTCGTCCAGTCATTGCGTACTACGGTTGGGGTAAAACACAAAAATACAAACAGCGCTCGCATAGTCGCTGCATTAGCTCAGGACATCAAGGTGGAGTTTTTTCAGGAGAGCATTTCTTTTCGTGCCATTTTAGTTACAGTTCTCTGAGGTGTGTCAACGGATGAAGGAAAGCTGAGGAGTCACTTGGTTTAACCTTAACCAGGAGCTACAGACGCGGTGGAGAAAAGTCGGCAGAAATAATACAAGATTAGTTAACTGAAAATGTATGTATGATTTGGCGATTTCTTCATCGAAGAGTTCCAGACGCGACACGCACGGTAACGCAAAGTCATATTGATGTATTTATTAAGTGGGCACGGTTAATTCACCTGAAATCTGTGCAGTGCTATTAAATTTTGTTTCGTTTTTGACTGCTTCCCACTTATTCGCGCTTTCTTCACAAGCCTCACGCCGATTTAAATTTCTGCCTACGGGAAAGGAACCATTACGTATAGGCTATCTATGCAAGAACCGTATGTTAGAGCAACAGCTGTTAAGAGCATGTTTCCCGATTGTACGACCTCGTTATTGACGTCATCAGCTCAACACCATTCCACACTAGTCAGCCTGCGTGCGTGGGTGCCATCCATGCAACGCGCCATGCTGCAATGGCGCAACACTGCTTCGCGTTAATTGGGCATCATGCAGGGACGTCATGCACAACGTCACTTCAACTCTCTACGGCAAGTCACCTGAACACAGGTACATCACAAGGGAGAGTGTAGTGTCACCATGAAACCTCTTCTAGAGAAGAAGTGAAATATTAAACGGTAAACAGTGCTTTCGATATTTGCCAATATAGCCGAACATCTAATAAACAAAAGGCTCATTGAATTTCTCGCCTCGTAAAATATCACAGCAAGACAACAATACGCCTTTCAGAAAAACATTCTACCAGAAGCAGCACTATTTGAAATAAATTAAGACATTCTGCGCAATATTGAAAATAAAGTATTCACTCTGAGTATATATTTCTCGGCTTCAAGAAAGCGTTCGACAGCGTGCAGCATGACCTACCGTTTAAAAAACCTTTCACATTATGGCATTCCTGGCGTAGGTTTGACCCTCCTTAGCAGTTTGGTTCCCGAGCATAGTATTCTCAAATCAATGGTGTATGTTCTGAGCCAAGCAATGTATCCTAGTACCACTAAGGTCCATCCTCAGGCCAGTCCTATTTCTGATATATATAAATGATATTGGTAATATACCTAGAGCTTCAAATTTTCCTATTTGTGGGTGGATACTAGTCTTTTCTTTTCAGGAACGACCCTAGATTCATTCTTTAGAGAGTTGAACTATTGGAGGTTGGGTTTGCCGCCATGGCCAAAAAGTAGCGGCCTCAAACTGAACGTAAATGAGACGAAATATTTCCCATTCCATTCTAAAGGTACAATAATGCATACACTTCGAATTGTAAGGTGAGGGTATAAAACAGACGTCAACAACCAAATTCCTAGGTGTTACATACCATGAAAATTTCTTACGGAATGCGCAGATGGGCCCATTCAAAACTGACATTTCTCGAGCCATAGGTATCTTAAGAAGACTAAGGTGTTTTCTTTCAAATACTCTAAAATGACAGATATATTACTTTCTGATACACTGAAGACTTAGATACTGCTCCATTGTGTGGCTAACCACGACGAACACAAATAAATTTGCCCTATTTAAATGCAGAAAAAGAGCAATACCGGTTATCGGCAACCTAGAGCTGAGCCATAGCTGCGAGCCTTACTTGAAATCGTGTAGAATACAGGAAATAGTACGTTAAGATCAAGTCGAAGTTTTCTGACCATGCTGCTCCGATAAAATATATTTTAAAACAAAATATAAGGAAGAAAAAGAAAGAGTATATGGTTTAATTAAGACCCTTATAATAAAGCCCCGAGCACGAACGAACGACGGATATTAGAGATTTAGCTGTCCTATACCAGTTTTGCTGAATTGCTATTCAATCATTCAGGACCAATTAACTGACTGCTGTTCACTTAAAAAAATGTTAACAAAATATTGAAGTTATTGTATTTAGAGGAATACTACTCTTATAACGGACGTTTCTGTTTTCAAGTGCCATATTTTATGTTCTCTGTATGTATTATTGCCTAGGTGTGTTTTCAACAACCATGCTTTTTGTTTTCTGAAACTTGCATATGTAAATATTTTTTTCCTCGTGTATGCCTGAAGTAACTTCTGCTCCGTAAACTCAATATACTGCGTTTGTAAAAATAACTGTACAGTATTTTACCTTCGAGTCCCGACCGCTGCTTGCACCTAGCTAGCCTGACCTCGTCAGGCAGCTTACTGCCTAGTCGCCAAAAACAAGTTTTCTATTATTGCCTTAAATAAATCAATAAAACATTCAATACCGTTAACTATTTACTGATTTTTTCATTACGTCATCACGAAGTAGTGACGCATTAGCCCAACTCTAAGTTTTAATGGTCTAATAATTCTTTATAAACTTTTTTGCTAGCATCTGCGTTACAACAAAGTGTCTCTTTATGCAGCGATGGCCCCCGCAATACGCGCTAGGAAAAGTCACTGCACCAGTCGCTATTTATTGGGGAGATGGTGACGTACTGACCACTCCGCTTGACATCGCAGACCTTATGAGAAGGCTGCCCAATGTTGTCCTCAAGTACAGAGTCCCGGTTCCTGGCTTCACGCACATGGACTTTGGCTGGAGTTGCAGAGCCTGGAGGCACTTATACAAGAAAATGCTCAAGTTGATGATAGCCTACGCCCGCATGTAGCAGTGACCTCAGTGGAACCCAATGCAGAAAACCGGGCGTCATATATAGTTTACTATGCAAGGGTGACGTTTCCCTATGGTTCTTCGTGCAACGACGTTGATTTTCTGCTTCGGCCAGAAAGCCTCTCATTTGGTGTCTAAACATGTTTTTGGAATTGCGAGCACCTTTCATGTCTGCAGAGTGTGCCAAACATCGATTGTGAGAAATAAATGTTTTGCACCAAGTGTTGGTAAATGAAAGAAAATAAACACGCGATAAGAAAAATCGCAAAACAGATCATGACTTGCTTTCCTACTATATCGTGACTATATCCTTGACACCAGGAAGCCAAACTGGGACAAACAAAAAAAGTGCAGCAGCAAAGACAACAACTGCAGAATACACATATGAGACATGGGACAACATGGGGAACCATGAGACATAGTGGGAAGAGTGCAGCAAACCAGATACCTGAATTAGCGCAGCAATACCTCCTGAACCTTGAGAGATACCGTGAGGTGTCAGCCGATAAGAAATAATTCACCTGGCGCTAGCACAAAAGTGATGACGTTGACATTAAAATCACTCAATGCTTCTTAATTCCCCGGACATTAAATATAACCAAGCCTCTGAGCTGTCGCAGCGCGGCACGCACTCGCTTTGATTGGGATCGAGGTATAAAACATTCTAGGGGCCCTTTTGATCACTAAACTTCGACGAGGCGAAAGCCTCTATTGTGCGGTGGTCCAAAGCCATCCCCTACGGCACCTCTTTCCGCTGTAGCGTAAGGTACTAGCCAACATATAACGTCCCGCTTTAACCGAGCCGTATGAACGTGCCCACGTGGCCTAGAGATAACGTGAATGCAAGTGTCTTGGCAGGCACATTCTGATATCACCCTCCCATATCAAAGGAGGGGCCTGAGTTGGCAGCTCCCAGCTGCCAAGCGGTCAGGAAGCCCTACGTACAGTTAGTACTCGACCATTTCAGCTGCCAGCTACTGCCTCCCACGTAACGAATGCTTTACGGACTGACGGACGGACGAACGGACTGACACGATTCCCGAGCATGAGCCATTAAGGACTATCGTCTTGAAACAGGCCCCGCCCGCAGAAGATTAGGTTGTGGACAGGGGCTGGGGACAGATTGAGCGTATCTGCAGAAAGTATTATCAAATTTATTAAATTTAAATAACTTGTAATTTGAAAAAATTTGGTACCCCTTCCAACTCGAGTATGGTCAACTCGACGGTAAGCGAAAAATTTGGACCAGCCATCCCCAAAATTTGGCCTCTTCGTCCCCAAAAATCGACCTCGTCAGAATTTGACCACATTCGATGTCTAACCTAATTCGAGTGTAGCCATTTCAGTGGCAACCTCCAAACCTACATGTGCCACCTCAAAAATTTGGCCTGTTTGGACACGCGAAGTTTTACTTCTTCCGAATGTGACCGAAATTGTGTCTGCTCGAATTTTAATCTGGCCAACTCAGTGGTGACTTGAAAATGTATGTGAAGCGCTCCCAAAGTTTCCGCCCTTGACCCAAGGTCCGTCCGAATTTGACCGATAGGAATGGCAACTAAGCAACGGTACTAAGTAGCGAAGCACAGAACTCATAACAAAACTATAGCACGGAACTCATAACCTTTTCGCATTTCATGACGTAACAATACTTAAGTGCGTACCCTTTTTTTTCTTTTTTTTTTTTTTGCTTGTCTTCGTTGCTAGAGTGACGCTTATGAACAGTTATGAACTGTGTTACCCACGTCAGCTACACAACTTACTTTTCTCTGAAAGTGTTTTCGCGTACATTTCTTTCAAGAGCGTCCCTTTCATTCTCCTTTTTTTTTCTGGTTTCCTCGAGAACTTACTCTAATATTAAGCGCAGGCTAGAAAGGACTATAGCTGTATCTGAGGGATTTCAGCCAACACAGTGTTTACTGCGCAGAAGCTGCTGTAGATGTAACTTGTAGCACTGAAAGGAAAAAGTTCCATTTTAGTGTTTCACCAAGGAAGACGTAATTCCTAAATACAGCTAATTTCTCAATGTTTGTCATCAACTCTTTGATGAAGATATTTATCAATAAAGAGATGTTATTTATTTATTTATTTATCTTGGGCTGAGTGAGAGCGATCGATGTACAGATGTTCCAGAGACACACGCTTTCATATTTATCTCTATCGATGGTCTAGTACAGCTCATCCCCGAAGAAAACTTCCTTCTACGGACTAACGTTTATGGTCCCTTACTAGCGACAGCCATTCGATTCCAGTAAGGCATTGTATATTGGTTTCTAGAACCCCAGGCAAGAAACCCCAACTTTCAGTTTATTATGATGATATGCAATTCATCGTAGAACAAACAATAGCTGCGCAGATAGGGGCCACAAAGACAGAGACCGAAGCTAGGACTCTAGAGTATCTTTTACAATGTTAAAAACAAAACATCTAATCAAAGCTTTGCAAAACAGAGCTCTACGTTGTGAAAAGAAAAGAAAGCGTATTGAATAAACATCAAAACCAGTACCGCAAACACTAAAGACAACAAGTTAAAATGAAACAGCATAAGTTCTATATACAGAAAAGATAATGAACATGCAAAATAAAGGAATGCTAATGCGCCTGCGAAATTCCTCTCATATTTACGGGAATTGCGCCTAGAACGAAGGCCACTACAACCAATTCGGCTGTACAAAGAAGACATTCAGGCGTCCCCGAGGGGTGATTTTCTGTTTTTTAACGAAGCACTTCATGGCGATTGCCCTAGGAAGATAGCTTTGGGCTGTGGCGTGCACATGGAGTGCTTCTCGACATTACAGCAATAACGGTGCGGTAGAATCCAAACTCTGAATGCGCTATGATAACAATCTATATCAACGCAGAGAAAAAGAAATGGTAGCGCCTTAGCGTAGTTAAGCCGAGTGGACTTGCGAAACCATGTGCTTAACCGCCTGTCCGCTGGTGGCTTCGCTTTGTGTTTAATAGTTGGTGAAGACGACGACATGTAGTGCGCAGCGCGAGCTCTTGTCTATCCCCCACTGTGGGTATGTGCCAAATGCACCGAGAAGAAGAAGAAGAAGACGATATGTAAGCATAGATAAAACTTTTAGATCAAAAGCTTTCTCTGCTGCCCATGCAATTCTTGGCCAATCGCCATGTGTGGGTATGTGCAATATGCTATTTGGTAGACAACAAGAGTGGCAATAAAACACACGGGGTGACCGGTGACCGCAAGATTTGGTGGATTGAACCTCAGAATGTTTTGAAGCACCACTGTCTGTAATCTTGTTTTGGTCAGCAAGCTGTGACACGTGAATTCAAGTGCTACACTATTCCCATATAAATGGGCAAACGTTCCATAGGGTGTTTGCAGTGTTTGTGGGGGGTTCCTCGTCGGAAAGGGCAAGTCGAAAAAACGTGTTTTGAAGTGTACGCGATGGAGGTCTTGGCTTATGATACTGATTTGTACGGCAGTTAGTTCTTTATGGATGCTAAGGACCCCTTTTTACGTGCTGTTTTTCATTTGAGACTGGGACAGGGTGTGCGTAACTGTTGTACATCACATTGTATGGAAGGCGCTATTCGTGGATATTTGGGAGAAGTTGGACAAGCTTGTTGTTTTTGTGATACACGTTTCCGATTGGATTACCTTAGTTATGTTACACGGAAAAGCGTTAGAAGCGATATTTTGACTTACTCTTCCCTCCGCCATTTAATAGGATCATGGCAATCTCAAGGAGGAGGAAGACGAGGAGGAAAGGCCGGGAGGTTAACCGGTAAAGGAACTGGTTTGCTATCCTGCACTGGGGGACAGGGGCAGGTGGGTTTAAAGGTTGTGGGTGAGAGAGGAATGGGTGAAGACAGTACAGTCACATCACAGACATGTCACATCACGTCACAGTCATATCACGTAACATAAAAAATCATAGCCTTTCGATCAGTCCTGTGCTTTTCATAAAGCGGAACAGTGCCTGGGAGCCTTCACCGCAGACGCTCGCCGTTGCCAGGGACCTAGGATCATAACTTCAGTCAGTGGGCGTCCATCTAGACGCTCCAGCGCACGGCATAGACACTGTCTTTCCTCGCTGTATATGGGGCACTCACAAAGAATGTGGCCCATAGTCTCGTCGCACCCGCAGTTTGTACATGCAGGGCTATTTGCCATACTCACAAAGGATTGTGGCAATCTCAAGATGTTTTAAAAAGCATCTAAATAGTGTTTTTTTATGACAATGTCGAGATGTTTTAAAACCTATTTAAAAGAAAAAGGGGCATTACTGCCGATGCCTGAACATTATTTTTCAGACTACATAGCAGGACTTTACCACTTAAAGCGTGGTTGCAGCAGAACGAAATTTTTGTGCCCTGTGGAGTCTACAGTCCACTGTGCAAAAAGAACAAAACTATTGAGCATATTTTCTTGAACTGCAGCGACGCAGTTTTCTTTTGAGACGTCCATCAAAGGATTCTTGAAAACCTTTTTCCAATTAAATCTTACGGTATCAAATATCTCCAGATTTAAAACGAGGACCATATTCCTTATGATCTCGTAATGGCATTAGGCCTGTACAGTATAGGGCGAAGTAGGATGGCTGTGCGCCAATCCGACCTTGACGCACGGTCAGTGAGTGAATACTTTAATGAAAACAAACATAGCAAGTTTTTGTGAAATTATCCCACTTGTGGATCAGCACCTGACTGAAACATTGAAGATTTTGAAAGAAATTTCCACATGCTATCTTAGTCAAATATGGCTGAGGTTTTTTTGTGAAAACATTGTTTATTTCGAGTGCAATAAAGCAAGCGTATTAGCTACAAAAAATGGGGTTAGCTACAAGGTTTCCTTTATTGGCTATCTACGAAAAATACCCGAGTCAGAATCCTCTCCTTTCCGACGGAATTTTTTGTTGTTGTTGTTTGACTGTTGCTATGTTGCTGCTGTGTCAAGATGACTCGGTTGCTTCAATGATAAGGAGCAAACAAACCTCAGTTTGGACTTATTACCTCGTGGAGTAGTGCTTCCACACTAAAAACTGCACAGCGGGCAGAATGGCTGCAAAGTTTCACGACTCTCCTAGCGAAAAAGCTATACTATAGTTCACCTTTTCCAACTCTGCGCTCCCTCTGAACGGCGACGCTAACCAGTGAGCTATATTGTGATCGGACGAGCTGCGGAGACCGCCGCTTCGGATCTTAAGAACGGCGAAACGATCGAGACTGGAAGCAGGTGCCACTGACCCCCCTCAAGCCAGAGCGGGGGGATCGTCTGGCTATGAGCGCCGAATCTCGGCTCCGGTGAGACGCCATTGCGCCTGGCACCGGCCGGCCGAAGGCTTGTTCGTCACATGGCGGCAATTATCAGTGGTCCCGCCAACACGTCGATGATCGGAACAATAGAGGGGAAACGGCCAAATTTCGGTCCTTTCAAGTGTCGAGCCTCGCTATGGAGAGCGGGCGTGCATTCTTCCCTTTCTTCCCGTAGCGAGCCACGAGGACAGCTTTCGGCTAAGTGGTCTCGCTGAATGCAGTCCGGCGACGTCGGGACAGATGAGTCAGCCCAGCTGCGAACACGCACGAAGACAAGCGGCTGACGCCATCTACGCCGTCTAGACAGCCACCTCCTCACCGTCAAGCCAGGAAAAGTCTGATGGGCGTGTCAACGAGGGAGAGCAGTGTTGGTGCGTGTGTGTGAGAGTGCGGGAAAGTGAGGTGACAGAGACACTCCCTCATAAAGTGGCCTGCCTTTCATCTAGAGAACATAGCAATTCAACCATATAAAAACTGGCGACAAGTGTGTGCCGGGGGTCGTAAAACGGAGGCAGTTCATCTAGTCAGTCTCCCACTAAAAACGATACCATGTAAATAATGCATGTAAAGTTTCACATCTGACTTCAAAGTCCGGTTTCCAGCCTCCTCGTTCTTGTTCCTGCTCCGAAAACCAATCGGGCCTACAACACGCAACCTGGGTCACGACAGCTATAAGCGATCAGTAGAAAACGCTAGAGAACTGGAAGTCAACAGTGGCCCCCCTCAGAAGAATAAACGCTACACGTGTACGAAACCGGCTGAAGCCGCGGGCCGTTTTGAACGGAACCTTTTGAAAGCGGCAATATGACGTGAACTTCGCGAGCAGTTGTCGAATGCTCATTTCCTGCATTACATTTGATTACGCGTTGTGCGAAACAAAACTTTTCATGGCAAGAGGGGCAATAGCGGCATCCGATGCTCTGCAATTGTATCTTTTATTGCCCCCAGATTTCACCGCCGAGCTTTCCGTGACCGGCATGATTAGGCCAAATACCATTGCACATCCCATTGGACGGAGTGTCCAGAGAAAACTCAGTGACCTATTTCATTAATTAACTCTTCGATTTGCGGTAAATAATGTTTTCATGCGCTGAACGGTCCCACCTTGCTCTAATGTGTGACCCTTACAACTAAGTTACTCGATCGTATACCAAAGAATTTAAGAGGCCCGTACCACTTCGTTGTCAAGGCGCTCGGCTGTAGTGCCCGACGCACAGCCACTGGTTGTTGGGCTGGAATAAATGTGGCGTGCTATCAAACTTCTCTGATCAGAAAAGCTTCAATGTGCGGCTTGCCGGAATCAATCGTTTCATATTCCTATTTGTTCGAATCAACAGGCTTCCGGTCTCAGTAAAACATGCGTGGCTGGGTACATTCAAGCGGGTCATTCGACACAACCAGCGTTACAGCTTCAAACATATATGTACACGTGTGGAAGGAACCAGTACCGACACGAAGAGCGCCTCAAGTTCGCGCGGCCTCACCATCACCGACAAACTAGCGCTGCGTTGGTGCCCGTGCTCTGTTTCGACCGCCGACGCCGTTTGACCAAGGTTAAGCCGTTATGGTGCTGTGGCTCATTCTGGGTTGCAAGCTCTGGCGAGACGTTACTGAGCAGTGCAGAGGTGAACAGTGCCTCAAAATTTTGGCTTTCCCGGCCACTAGCTTGGTTAGATGTGCTCATTCTCTAGCGTTGAAACCCAGACGGCGGGCTATTATGGCCGTTGCCTCGCAATGTCGTCGTCTGAATCTTTGCTTTGGGTGACGCTAACTGCGAGGCCTCGACGAGAAACATCCTGTGCAACGCACAGAGTGAAGGCGCAGCGCTTCATTTTCCACGCGTACCTTTCGTACATCTAGAATCAAGACGTCGCCTACTTCACTGTTAAGCTGCTCTACTACTGTGACTACCACTGATGCAACACTGTGCAATGCATTTGACAAGGCTGCTGCTTCTCTGGTGGCCGCAACTACAGTCGAATTAATGCCGCAACGCCTTAAACACATCCTGCACTTCAATGTTCTAGCGCCTGAAGACGTGAAAAATTACTACTCTTCTGGCTTCATGTACATGCAGTCACAATGATAGCTGCGAGCACATAAGCAGCAAGAAATGTATTGCGGCTCTAGCCAGCTGTCCCTTTAGAGCAAGCCGGGCAGACGTCGGAAGTGCGCGGTATCATGCCATTTATATGTTTTCTATAATGCCATTGTTAATACTTCTCAGTGCTAGCACAGGACAGGATTTCAAAGCACGGTTTTGATGCCTCTCAGAAGGTTAGACCATTCCGAGAAACATGGCCATAATCGTACTTTATAATATGCCATGTTTGCCTAACAAATATGTGATGTCCAAGACAGCAGTAGTGGTTGGAAGCTTCACCGGGGAGCGCTGTATCTAGAGCTAAGCCTAGAAACTGAAATATATCATCCTTGCAGGTGAAATATCATTTAGAGAAAGCGAACAAAGCGACTCGACATGAGCGAGCACATTGTACGAATGCGAAACACTTGTTCCATGTCCCCCCCCCCCCCCCCCCCCCATTCATAACCACGGCAATTGTTATCTGAACTTCGCTACTTACACCAATACACAATGCAGTCTGATGTCATTCTTTCTTCATCCATTGTCAAGTGGAGTCCAACCTCTCTTGTTTTCCAGGAGTGCCTATATTCATATTCAGCAGAATTTTCTCCAAAGGCTGAAAACAAGGAGTCGACGTCCGGGTGTCGGCTTCCTCTACGTAAGTGCGTTAGCTTTGACTCTTATTGTGCTTAGTCAAAAGCACTTGCTACTGATTTTTAGCTTCAATGAGCACGTTATAAGCATTCGCATAAAACAAGGAGACGCTTGATTACGAATATTCAGACTGAAGGAAATATGAAAGGAAGGGCACCTATACTCCATCTCTGGTTGTGCTTAGCCTGCTTTGAACCGATGGTATATTCATTGCTTAGAAACGATGAAGACTATAGAAAAGGAACGGTACGTGCTGTATTTTTTAATTTTATCAGACTTTATGGTGTACTTCTTGAGGAAATGACTTCAATGCATGTACCATCTAGTTACAAGCATCGCTGATGTTGTTCACTCAACATATAGCACAGTTTGCGTTGTAGCTTTTGCCACATTACTAGTTTATTGGTATATTTCATTTGTGAGTATTTACCATGAAGTTCAAATGATTGGAATACCGAAGCTCATAACAGAGCCTCTATTTGTGATTGCACTTCATTGCTTATTTTGTACTGGTTACCAAAACAGCGTTGCATTTTTCCAACTCTGTTTTAAATCCGAGGCCAAAATTTTGCACTATCAATAACTAACTAAACTATCTGAAATTTATATGTTGATATATAAACGCAAGATGCATATATATATATATATATATATATATATATGAGCCGAATTTCTTTCTGCAAAATCGTTTTCATATAAAAAGTTAGTTTCTTTGCCATGAAAGGTAGCTAGTTGGTTGTTGAGTACTGGTTACACCCTGTTAAAATTGAAAATATCGAAATAGATATAAGGCTGATGCGATGCGATGGTCTTCGTGTTGGCTAAGCAGCATAGTTGTGAGATTTGAAGTATTTTTCGCTAGCTTACTCGTCTAGCTAAAGAGCGGGGAAAGCACCAAGCCCCGTTTCTTCACTATCATCACCCGCTTAGAGCAATTAAACAGTTAGACCTTTTTGTACTGCACGTAAGCACAAACAAGAAACCGTGCACACGCATCGCGAAAAACTACCACGTTCCACTATACAGCATCGAATGTAAGGCAGCTTAATCGCTACCCTCAATACGCAGTACGTGATTCCTCATCATCTCAAACCAGCGCGACAACACGATGACGGCATGCCAACCTAGTTACAGGAAGTATATTTTAACTTGTGTTTTTCTCTACTCGCTGTTCCAATCAATTTGCCTATCTTCTATGATAACGAGAGCAATTTCTTCCACAAGTACAACTCCAAGTACCCAACCTTTGCACATGAAATTGTAGTAATTTAACTTTTCCTTCTCACAAAAACGCTGAGATGGATGCGAGTTTTGACCGCACAGGACTGCCTAATGAGATCACCAAAAAAGCCAGTAACCCACCCGTCCAAAATATTGTACTTCAAGAAAACGAAACATTCGTTTTGAAATAAACGGTGAAAACAGTCCGTCGAATTTAAAGAACTAAAAAAACTTCCTTCCGAGTTTTAAGCCATCCATTTCATTTAAAATTTTGGTTAACAATGATTACGCTGGTTTATGGTTCAGACCCCTGATACCATGTCTCTCTTTGCCTCTGTTATTTGACCCGATAGATCTTATGGTTCTTCTATTCATATTACGACATATCACAGCACAAAAAAGGCTGTTCGATCTCAGACAGCGTAACGGTGACATTAGTCGCACGAAGCGCTATGTACTTCGAGTAGTTCATCCTACCGTTAGCAATACTTCTCATGCGGGTTACCTGCCAACAACCTTCTTTAAAAATTTTTGAGACATTTCAGGGGATATGTGCCTTGCTCCCTTCCACGAGAAATGATATTCATCGTAAATTTACGGCTTCTCTGCACAAACAACCAAATAAGGTATGAGCATTATGCCGGAGAGAAGTGGTAGATTCAAGGCCTAAACTAAAATCCATCTAGACGACTGTCCTATTAACTTTAAAAAGGCGGCACTTCGAGCAAATTGCTTCGGGAGAGAGCGGCACTATATCGTTTAACAGATTACAAACATGGTTGTACCAACCGCGCGCAATTTCAGGTTGACTTAATAGCCAGCAATGGCTACGCTGTGGAAGAACACTACGTCAGAACAGAGGACTCATACGTCATCGCGATGCAAAGAATACCAGCCGGACGAGCTGAAAGACCAGGGGATAGCGGGAAACGAAAGCCTGTTGTGCTTCTGATGAGTGGACTGCAAGGCTGCAGCGCGGACTACGTGGTGAACTTGCCACATGAGAGCCTCGGTACGTTAGCACAAGTCTTGGCGTTACCTTTCGTTCTTCGCTGTTGCTTTAGTCATTGCACTGCAATGTAACGCACTTTACTGTTTTTTTTTTTCATGCTTATATACAGTGAATAGTTGATACAAGCGCTACATTGTATCCTCAAAATGTAGCCTGCCTTGGTTCTCATTTGGCCGGAGGAAGTTGTTTGTCGCGATACTTTTGGTTGAGGGTGCAATACAACTTCCAGCATCGTAAGCATTATATGACATCCCTAAAACGAAAACGCAGCGTCAATTCATTTGGCTGCAGAAACGCCAAGCAATCAGGTAGTGCAGTAACCAGCGAAATTCAGCACGTACTGGACGCCTGCGACTCCCAGGTCTTATCCACCCGTGTGGGACGCTACTCTTCACTACAACAACAAAAAAAGAGATCAATCTTCGCTATGACAACATTAGAGAAACTGTTCGTACCATATCTCTTCCAGATAAATCTCTCGCTACCATACAAATATGCATTCTTCGACGCATACCTTTGAATACACTCCTTACTCCTGCCCGACTGTTTCCCTACCGCATCAGACATTCTCCCGCAGGCCCGAATTGTCCTGCACCTTATGCCAACTATAATACTGCATGTTTTCCTTCCCTGTTGCAGTTCAGTCCCTTACTTTGGTTTGGTTTGGTTTGTGGGGTTTAACGTCACAAAGCCACTCAGGCTGTGAAAGACGCCGTAGTGGAGGACTCCGGAAATTTCTACCACCTGGGGTTCTTTAACGTGCACTGACATCGCGCAGCACACGGGCGCCTAACTTTTCGCCGCCATCGAAAAGCGGCCGCCGAAGCCGGGATTTGATCCCGCATCCTTGGGAATAGTAGTCGAGTGCCGTAACCACTGCCAGACCTTACTTTCAACATTCTTCTCCACCCAACAAGGCTGGATTGGTTAGCCTCTAACCAGCTGAAAGACCAGTTGGCATTGATAACCGTGGCCAAGGATATCATCGACGCTAAATACTGCGTTTTCATTAAAGTGTTATCCTGAGAACAATGAGCCCTAGATTACTCTACCCCTACAACGTGCTCCGGTGGTAACTGATACGAAATCTAAAAGTAAGAATGGTTCGGCATTGCACCGAGAAATTTATAAAACCCTTGTGCAGCAGCAGAGTCTTTTAACTATAGCAGGCATTTGCATGCTATGAAGGAAAACGATACGCGACGGGCACGTAATTAATCTGATATTACCCTGCCTGCCACAGTGTTCTATGTAGATGGCGAACCATCACCACTATTTAATGCATTCAAGCCGGTGCATTATCCTGTATTTGCCCACATACTTTCCATATGTCCTACTTTTCGCGACGACGTCCTCGCTCACAGCCTCCATGTGCCCGTCCATTTTTCCGATTTGGAGCTTTATTAACACCGCATAGAATTTGGAGAATTACGGTCAGAGCATGACTTCCTCTCCCACGTGCCTAGGTCCCTGCAGTAAGAGGAAATTTAATGGCGAAGTTGAATGGAAAATATCTAGCCTGTTTAGGCCCGCGAGCATGTGCTGGCGAGTCTCCACATTCTCACTACAAAAACCTCTGAAACGAGGCTCAGCACTGCCAATTAAAATGTGTATCTATTCACGCCTCTCTGCGTAATGCGGGTACCAACACAAACGAGATTTGGGGTCAGGAATCACTGAGAAATTTTGCTAGAAAAAAAAAGTTGGTAGAGACACTTTGAACTCCTTACGTGTAAGGATGAGAAATCATGCATCCCTCTTTGTGTGGCTGCAATTTTGCAGCAAATGTTACTAATCGCGTTGGCGTTCTTTTTTAAGTGTTAAATTGTTTTTGCACACCAGACCGACGATACCCGGACTTTGTCGGTGCAATGCGACGAACGTTTTATAGTTTGCAAGGCATGCTAACAAGATTTAGTTCGAGTGTATTCGGGGTTTCCGCTGTGTTTATTTCATGCATGCTTCAGTGATTCGAAACCTGTCTTCAACAGTCATTGCGTTGTTGCCGCCTCAGCACTCCCAGGTTACACTCGAGTATTATTATTACTGTAATATCAATACGTATTCCGAACACATATTGTGTGGTAGAGGATCCTCCAGCGGCAACCTCAAGAGAGCAGCAAGCACGACGATCGAGCAGAAAAGCGGAGGCGATAAGCAAGATGCCCGTGTGCTGTGCGATGTCACTGCCCGTTAAAGAGCTACATGTGGTCGATATTTTTGGAGCCCTCAACTGCTGTGTCTCATATCCTGAGTCAATTTGGGACGTAAAAGCCCATAAACCAAACCAAATCAAACCATCTGAACATATGTCATATTTTATAACGCGAAGCGATTAGAACTCGTTCGATCGTAAAGGCGTCCTAAATTTGAGAAAAACAGGTTGTAAAAACATCCACATGATTTTGCATCAAATTTGCGGAGCAAAACTTTGTGCAGAACTGAGAGATCACCATGTCGCCTCGAATATAGAGCCTATCTATTAGTAAAATCTATGGCGGCCGTTTTTTGAAGGAGGAGAAAAGTAAGACCTCCGTACGTGTGCAGCGCGTTCCGAGTTCGTCCAAGAACCCCAGTTAGCCAAATTTTCCGGAGCCCTCCACTACGGCTTCTCTCATAGCCTGAGTCGATTTGGGACGTAACGCCCAATAAACCAATAAACCCGACCAATCTAACAGTCTGTCGTGTCTTGCGAGGGGAAACAACACTGTAGCCGAGGTGCAACAAGAACTCGGGTTTATTGTCATCCGGCCGTCAGACCGCGCGTCCCGCTGGTCGACGACTCCCCGTGCAAACCAACACGCATGTGCTTATATCGAGATACAGACAGGGAAGGGGGCGGTGCCCAAATACCGGCACGTGGCCGTGATTTGGCCGTTTGCTTATCGTGATACAAGCACTACATTCCCCCTTCCCTAGACGATGCATGCTCTCATTACACATGGTTGACATTTATAACAAACGGTTAGTTTTTATACAGAAATAAGAGAAACAAGTGAACGGTTCAAACTCTAGTTCCAAAAGTTGGTTGACACAATCACGGCACTGATGTGTACCGATCCGGCGGACGTCTTTCCCTTGTCGGATACCGATGTCGTGTTGAGGCTTCGTAGCCCCTGTCGCCAGGAGAAGTCCCCGAGTCGTGATCGATTTCTTCGGAACCGAGGGCTTCCGTCGATACCCCGCCTTCTGCGGCATACGCCCCTGGATCTTCCTCAACTGTGCCCGCTGCTTGTTTCGGCGGCTGCATAGCACTTTGTTCATCAGTGCCCGTCGATGACCCAGGTGGTTGCCACGGCTGCCAGGAGTCCTCACCATGGGCGCCACAACCGTGGTCTGCAGACGTTGCCTCCGGGTCTGCCTGCCTTGTGCGTATGTGGTCTTGATGCCTCTTCCACTCCATGACCCCACGTGGTGTTGTCACCTGTAGCTCATAAGACACTGGCCCCGAGCATGACGTCACCGTTGCCTCTAACCATCTTGGACCTACTCTAGAGTTACTTACAAACACTTTGTCCCCAACGAAAAAACTTCTCGGAAGTTCTCTTCGACTGCCAGTTTATCGAAATTGCTTTTGCTCGACCACTGAACGAGTACTAGGCTTAAGTAAATCAAGTCGAGTTCTGAGAGGTCGCCCGATCAAAAGCGAAGCCGGAGATTGCTGGGTGGTTGCGTGAGGTGTATTCCGGTACGCTAGAAGGAAACTGGCTAGTCGCTCTTCAATGGGCCGGGCTCTGTTGTCCTTTCGCAGGGCTTCTTTAACTGTTCGTACAAATCTTTCAGCCAAACCGTTACTTGACGGGTGATATGGCGCGGACCGTACATGTTTTATTCCGTTCATCTTCAGAAATAACTGAAATTCTTCGCTGCAAAACTGCGGCCCGTTGTCTGACACGATGACCTCGGGCAATCCAAAACGGCTGAAGAGGTCACGCAGCTTACCGATGGTAGCTTCTGCCGAGATCGACGGCATCAGGAAAACCTCCGGCCACTTTGAATGAGCGTCTACCGCCACCAAAAAGTTGCGCTGAAGAAACGGGCCAGCAAAATCCAAGTGGAGTGGGGCCCATGGCCTCGTAGGCCAAGCCCACGGATGAAGGGGAGCTTGGGTAGGCAGCGCTCGTTGCTGCTGGCAGGCCGCACACGTTTTCACGGTGTTCTCCATTTTACCATTTTATTCGCCCCCTCGAACTGAGAAAAAAAACATAAAAAAATTGAGGGGGAGCCTGGACCAGCAAAAGCTTTGCCAGGCTTAAACCAATTAAAAATAAATAAAAACGAGCAGCAGCTCGAGATAAAAAAAAAAAAACTTTTTAAAAGCGATAGAAGGTATTAAAAAAAAAAAGACGAAGTCCATGTCGAAAGGTGGTCCACGCTGGTTTAAGAAGAATAAAAGGACCAGACGTAGGACCAGAAAAGCGCCCGTCTCGGCTGCGGGAGGTGGTTAGTTCGAAACCCACCGCCGGACACCCACCGGTAAAAATGGGTACAAGCGTCCCCCGGCCTGGCGCTCGGCTTTTCCAGGGGTGTGCGTTTGGGAGAAGCTCCGTAAACCCCGCTGCGCGCCCCTCCTCCGCAGTGGGCCCAAACCCAGTTTCGAACCTCGCAGCCTGCAAAGGTGGTTCTGTTTGTCTTTCAAAGGTACTTCCTTTGACCCCTCACCTGAAGTGCTCCCTTAGAGCCTCAGCTGCAGCAGTCCTAAAAGAAAAAAAAAAAAAAAAAAGGCCACATAATGGGCTGCTGCCGCGCAAGGCGGACTTATTGTTGTCCGATGGCGGAACGAATCACTGCCACATCGGCGCAACTATTTGGGCCGTGACCCCTTTTCCCAAGCATTTCACCCCAGAAGAGCCGAGCACCAGGCCGGGGGACAGCTTGTACCCATTTTATAACCGGTGGGTACCCGGCGGCACCAGGGATCGAACCCGGTACCTCCCGAATGCGAGGCGGATGCTCTACCACAAGGCCACCGCTTCGGTCACCAGACGTAGCTCCGGGCAACTTCCTTCATTCGCACTACTCCAGGATGCCCCTCGTGCAGCTCGTCCAGGATTGTCTTCTGTAAATAAGGGGGAACCACAATGCGCATTCCCCAAAATAAACATCCTTGGTTAACCGACAACTCCAGTCTTTTTGAAACGAATGGTTTCATCTCATCAGCCACTCGCTCGGGCCATTGACCCGTTACCGCGTGAAGAACCTGCCGTAAGGTATGGTCACGTGATGTTTCCCTCACAATGTCCGAGCTTGTTATCGGGAAAGTCTCCCACCGAAGTGCGTAGCAGGCGGTTACTTCGTCGTCCTCTTGCTTCTCGCCACTCCCGGGCAGCGGTAGACGCGACAGACAGTCTGCCTCTACGTTGCTTTTCCCTGAACGATATACTATATCGTAACGTTAGGCCGACAGCGTAATTGCCCACCTCTGCAAACGAGCCGCGGCAATGCTTGGTATTCCTGTTTTGGGACCGAGTATCGTCTGTAAAGGCTTGTGATCAGTTACCAAGCTGAACTCTCTACCGTAAATATAGTAATGGAACTTCTTAATTCCGAAGACTAAGGCGAGCGCTTCTCGCTCTAACTGGCTGTAGTTCCGTTCACTCGGCGATAATGTGCGTGATGCAAACACGATCGGCCGCCTGGAACCATCTTGTGCCACTTTCGATAAGACTGCACCCAGCCCATAAGATGAGGCATCGCACACTACCTGAAGCTGAGCTTCCGGATTGTAATGTGCCAGCACCGGCGCTTTTATTAGCAGCCTTTTTATCTTTTTGAATGCTATGTCGCGCTGTTCACTCCAGACCCACGGCACATTCTTGCACATAAGCTGATTCAGTGGGAAGATGACTGTTGATAACTCTGGCAAAAATTTTCCGTAGTATGTCACCATGCCCGTAAACGTTCTCAGCTGTTTCTTATCGGCTGGGACGGGGACTTCTAATACGGCCTTTACCTTATCTGGTGATGCTGCAATTCCTTGTTTACTGACCACGTGACCCAGAAACTGCAATTCCGGTTTCAAAATTTCACACTTCTCTGCCTTAATCCGCACTCCTCTTTCGTGCAACCCGTTCAGTAACGCATCCAGGTTCACTAGGTGCTCCTTTTCGTTCCGGCCCGTGACGAGAATATCATCTAGGTAGCATATCACACCTTTCAATCCTTTTAACATGTTGTCCATTATCTTTTGAAAAATCGCAGGTGCTCACGCCACCCCGAAGGCTAAGCGATTTACTGCATACAGTCCTTTGTGCGTGTTGAGGGTGAGGTACTCGCGCGAAACCTTGTCCATTACCACTTGCTGATACGCTCTACTCAGGTCAATCTTCGAGAACACCTGCCCTCCGGAAAGTGTGGCCAAGATTTCTTCGATCTTGGGCAAGGGGTAGCTGTCAATGTTTAAGCAAGGGTTCAAAGAGGCCTTATAATCTCCGCAGATGCGTACGCTGCCATCTTTTTTTACCACAGGTACAATTGGTGAGGCGAAAGCACTGTTTGAAATGGGCTCGATCACGCCCAGACTAACTAGTTTTTCCAGTTCTTTCTCCATCGCTGCTTTCAGTGCGAACGGAATGCTTCTAGCTTTACAAAACTTTGGATGCTGTTCTGGCTTCAGGGAAAGTTGAGCTTGCGCACCTTGAATTTCGCCGAGTTCATCGTTGAACAACTGCGGATGTCAGTTTAAGACTTGTTTCAAGTCCCGGTGGTCTTGCGCACCCAAGTGATTAACGCTACTCCAATTGAGCCTGAGCTGATATAACCAGTCTCGTCCTATGAGAGCAGGACCCTCCTGGCAGAGAATGTGCAGAGGTAGCTGGAGAGATTGGTGCTGATGCTTCACGTTTACTGTTGCCACTCCTTTCGGGCGCACGCACTCCCCTGTGTACGTACGAAGCAACACCGATGCCGGGCGTAACTTCATCTGTGAGAAGCGTGAGCGAAATAAACTGTACGGCATCACTGACACTGCTGCTCCAGTGTCCAGCTCCATGTCAAGCGGCATTCCCTGAATACACAGCGTAAAGTGTATCGGCTCTTGACGTGGTTTCTCGAGCGTTGTTTGCAACAGTGGCTCGACGTCTTCCTCGGTCTCGAACACGCCGAAGCTTTGCCTCCGGAAGTTTCCTTTTCGTGCGTCTTGCCCGCTCGCTTTCGGAGGGTGCGAATCAGATTCAAGCTGGGAGCGGCAGACTTTTTGAATATGTCCTACTTGGTAGCATTTAAAGCAAGTCGCTGTTCGGAACCGGCAAGCCCGGTTGCGATGACGCAAGCCACATCGACTGCATGGTGAACCGTTCCGTGCAAGGGACTCTTCTGCAGAAAACTTCTGAAGGTCTTCCTGGGTTGCACTGCTAGATCGGCATTTTGTGACGTTCTTGGAAGCAGCCTCAACTGATAAGGCTATCTCAACCGCCTTTTTGAAAGTCAGAGATGCATCCTCAACAAAAAGCCTCTTCTGGATGCTAGCGCTAGCAATACCACATACAAATCTGTCTCTCAGAGTTTCTTCTAAGTTAGCTCCAAAGTTGCATGTGTCTGCAGATTGCTTGAGGCCTGCCACGAACTGCGCGATGCTCTCCGTTTGTTGTTGCGTTCTTCGGTGAAACCTTGCTCTTTCCGCAATAACCGATGGCTTGGGGGACAGATGCTCTCGTAATGCTTTCTGCGGTTCTGACAAAGACTGACTAGCAGGAGCGTTCGGGGCAGTCAAACTCTTCAATAACTTGTACGTCTTCGGACCCACGATACTCAGGAAGGCATCTACTTTGTTCTCGTCTGGAATCTTATTCACTCTAAGGAATGCATTAATCCTTTCTTCGTAAGTTTCCCAATCCGACTGAGATTCATCGAAAGATTCCACTTGCCCAATCGTGACCATCCTGGCTGTTTCCGAGTCGCTCCGTCGTTGTCCTTCTTGTACGCTTGGCTGAATATCCGTCTTCACGGTCCCCGTGGGATCGGTCATCGCTCTGCTTCAGAATCCCATCCTCGTCGCCAAAAAATTTGTCGTGTCTTGCGAGGGGAAACAACACTGTAGCCGAGGTGCAACAAGAACTCGGGTTTATTGTCATCCGGCCGTCAGACCGCGCGTCCCGCTGGTCGGCGACTCCCCGTGCAAACCAACACGCATGTGCTTATATCGAGATACAGACAGGCAAGGGGGCGGTGCCCAAATACCGGCACGTGGCCGTGACTTGGCCGTTTGCTTATCGTGATACAAACACTACACAGTCAAGTTGGAGTTTAGTTTGCAATAGGGATTCGAACCGACCACACATGTACCTTCACCTGAATGACGTTCAATGCAAGTGGAGGTGTCCACCGTGTGTTGAGACAGATTCTGCACCTTCTTTTCCCATAGCCAAATCAATACACCAGGTAGGTTTAACAGGTTGTGAAATTCTGCGGCCGTCTCTCAATGCCGGATATGCGCGGAATAAAAAGGTTGTGTTAGAGGAGCTAACGTGCTTACTTTAAAAGCGAAGCTTAAGCATCCTGCTTTTTCCTTACTTTTTCTGGCCTCTATTTCATTTTTGCGTTATACCATTGAATTATATCTTTAAATTTAGCTATTCTGTAATCGTGACATGAACTTGGGTGGCTTACTTTGCAGAAAAGGCTGACGTATTTATTTTTTCGCTAGGTCACGTTTTGTTCAAAATGTCGCCAATGTTGGAAAACCTCAAGCCTTTTTTTTTTCAGTTTCCTTGATGTTTCGTTTCTACATCGTTTGCATGAACTAGTGATATTTGCCTCAATTGTTACAATTCTTTCTTTAAGTTTTTTTAGTTGCAGGTATTTGGTATTGTCGAGGCTTTGTTTTTCGCCCCGCTGATTCAAGATCGAATCGTGAGGGCATTTCCTTTATTATGCCGTGCTTTGTGGGAAATACTGATGTATAGTCTCAATACGAAGAACATTGAACTAATTAAACACACTATTTCGAGAGTAGCTGGTAAGTTTGCTTGCCTATAGGGAAATAGAAACAAGGAACCATATTAGCTTGAAGTATACTATAGGCTCACAAGTCATTTGGAGGCGATCTACGGAGCATGCTCATAAGATTTATTTTGTTTTGGTCGAGATATCATTAGCCGAAGCACGCATATTAAGCGATCATGACAGCCAGCTGTTACCTAAATTCGTTTGCTAAAGAAAATATGATTCTAATTTCTCCAAAGGTTTCATATTAGCCGATCACGGCTTCGACGTCTGGTTGGGGAACGTCAGAGGCACCAAATACTCAAAGCACCTCCAAATAAAGCGGCACCTCAGAAAATTCTGGAACTTCAGGTAAGTTGGGGACAAATACGTCGCTCGGTTTCTGCGTTCTTTACTATTACTTCGGCGCACTGATGGCAAAGTACAGGCAAAGTTCATATAAGTTGTTTCTGAAATCGATTGCCCGAGATGGAACAAAGTTTCTGCAATAGTGATTTGAACCTCTGGGATCAAGCACGCCACAACAATTCATGAATGACGATGATTTACCATATATTTCGAAATATTGAGCAGGCTGCAGAAAATGGCGCCTAAAATAGGGCCTGCAACCTACTCTAACAAAAAAATAGTTTAAAAGAAAAGCGCTAAAAAATTTCTTACTTTACTGGCTTGCTAAATAATATCGACAAAATAGCTATACACTGACAGCAAAACTCATCTTATAAAGTCATTAAATGCTGTGTTTTTGATAACGTCACATGACACCTTATCACTTCAAACCGCTATCCAATATCACTCGCTCTTACGCACTCTTTCGCAGTCTCGATGAAATGATAACTTACGACTTACCGGCGCAAATCGACTATGTCTTGTCCAAAACGGGACAACGCAGGCTGCAATATGTTGGCTGGTCTCAAGGAACGACCATCATGTTTGGATTGCTGGCTGAAAAACCGCAATACAATGAAAAGGTATGATAATAAGAAACGTTTTGTCTACTTTCTCATTTTCTAGATCACTCCTCCTTGTTCTTGTGGAGAAACAAGAGCTGATTTCTAAGTACTCAAATCAGTTAAATATTTTCTTAGGTTTCTAGTAATTTGCCTCCCACCATGTACATTAGCTTGTAGTTATCTTCGAATTCTTACGCTTGAAGCTGGTGAGGGAAAGCGAACTGATCAAGCGTTCTATTTGCATCGCAAACAATATAATGTTGTAGACGACCTTGACCTGGGCGATACGTCGTCAACAGTCAATAGAACGTTCTGCGATCAGTCGTGAGACGTGTCAGCACACGTACGAGCGTCGAAGCGAGCTTCGTTGCCGTTTTCTTTCCTGCCTGTCACGCGCGTTGAACATGCTTGTCGTCGTTCTCTTCAGCAATAGGCGCTGAACATATCAAAGCCCAATACCTGTTTTACAACTTCCCCCGGGCGAAAAGACGCCATCCTGGCGGCTCATGGCGATGTGACGATGGCCGGATCGTAGTAAGGTTTCAGGCGGTTACTGCGTACTATTTCACGATTTCGGCGATGGTGGTCAGTGGATGGCGTAAGGGGTTCGATGAGGTAGTTGACGGGGGATGTTTGCTTGACAATACGGTAGGGGCCCTGATACTTGCTCAGAAGTTTGGATGAAAGGCCGGGACTGGAGGAAGGCACCCATAGCCAGACCAAAGAGTCTGTACGGTAAGTAGGAAGAAAGTGCAGATTGATCTCGGGTGGTTTTCTGCTGTTGCTAGGCGTGAGAAGTGAAGGACCGGGCAAGCTGGCGGCATTCTTCGGCATAAGTTGCAGCTTGTGAAACAGTCGTGAATTCGGAAGAATCCGGTCTCTAAGGGAGAATGGTGTCCATGGTACAAGAGGGCTCACGACCGTACAGGAGGAAGTATGGTGAGAAACCGGTGGTTGCTTGTGTGGCAGAGTTATAAGCGAATGTGACGAATGGAAGAACGCGGTCCCAGTTGGAGTGGTCGGAAGCGACATACATTGCTAGCATGTCGCCCATGGTGCGGTTAAAACGCTCAAACATTCCATTTGTTTGCGGATAGTTCGCGGAGGTGGCGCGGTGAACGATTTTGCATTCTCTAAGAACAGCTTCGACAACTTCAGAAAGGAAAGCGGGACCTCTGTCACTCAGCAATTCTTTGGGAGCCCCGTGGCGAAGAATTATGTGATGGAGGATGAAGGAGGCAATGTCTTGGGCTGTAGCAGATGTCAAAGGCGCCGTTTCGGCGTAGCGTGTGAGATGATCGATTGCAACGATGATCCAGCGATTGCCTGTTGATTTGCTAGGAAGCGGGCCGTATAGGTCTATTCCAACACGCTCAAAGGGCTGAGCTGGGCAGGTCAACGGCTGCAGAGGAGCGGCGGGTTGGCGAAGTGGGTGTTTTCGGTGCTGACACTCTTGGCAGGACTGGACGAACCGACGAACATAACGGTACATCCCACGCCAGTAGTACCGCTGTCGCAGGCGAGTGAAGGTCTTCAATAAGCCGGCGTGGGCACACTGGGGATCGTCGTGGTAATGGGAGCAAATCACGGAGAGTAGATGGGTCGGAATTACAAGCAGCCACTTTCTACCATCCGGAAGGTAATTCCTACAGTAGAGGAGCTCGTCTCTGATGGCGAAATGGTGAGACTGGCGACGGAGAGTGCGGCAAGGAGGTCGTGAAGCGCGGCCAGATAAAAAATCCAGGAGTGAGGCGATCCATGCGTCTTTGCGTTGCTCGGAAGTCATATCGGTGGGCATGTCGGTGGGATGTAGTACGGATATAGCAGGAGTGGCTTCAGACGGCAAGGGAGAACGTGAGGGAGCATCAGCATCGGCATGTTTACGGCCAGAGCGATAGATGACGTTAATGTCGTATTCTTGGAGCCTAGGAGCCCAACGGGCCAGTCGACCAGAAGGATCTTTCAAAGAAGACAGCCAGCAGAGGGAGTGATGATCGGTGACGACATCAAAAGAACGGCCATACAAGTAGGGGCGAAATTTTGCTATTGCCCAGAGAATAGCGAGACACTCTTTCTCGGTGTCGGAATAATTTGCTTCAGCTTTTGTTAGAGTCCGACTTGCGTAAGCGACAACGTACTCATCAAAAGCCAGACTTCCGCTGAACGAGTACTGCGCCGAGGCCGGCGCCGCTGGCATCAGTGTGGATTTCCGTGGGAAAAGAAGGGTCGAAATGACGCAGGATTGGCGGAGTCGTCAGAAGGTGGCGGAGTGTCGCGAAGGCATCATCACAGTGCGGAGACCAGGATGAAATATCGTGGCTGGACAGAAGCTTCGTGAGAGGGTTGATGATTGCGGCGAAATTGCGAACGAAGCGGCGGAAGTACGAGCAGAGGCCGACGAAGCTGCGGAGTTCTTTCACATTAGTTGGCTTGGGAAATTCTGCCACAGAGCGTAATTTTGCCGGATCGGGAAGAACGCCATCCTTGGAGACGACATGTCCGAGTATGGTTAGCTGCCGTGCTCCGAAACGGCACTTCTTTAAATTTAATTGGAGGCCAGCGTCGGTCAGGCATCGCAGAACTGTCTCAAGGCGCTGGAGGTGAGATGGAAAATCTGGGGAAAAGATGACAACGTCGTCAAGGTAACAAAGGCAAGTGTGCCATTTGAGCCCTCTGAGTAGGTTGTCCATCATGCGTTCGAATGTGGCAGGGGCATTGCACAGTCAGAATGGCATGACATTAAACTCATAGAGCCCATCGGGTGTGACGAAAGCGGCTTTTGGGCGATCGGCCTCTGCCATCGGCACCTGCCAGTAGCAGGAACGCATGTCTATTGAAGAAAATAACTCAGCTCCCTGCAGGCAGTCAAGGGCGTCGTCGATGCGAGGGAGAGGATAAACGTCCTTGCGCGTGATCTTGTTCAGTCGGCGGTAATCTATACAGAATCGGATGGAACCGTCTTTTTTCTTGACCAGGACGACCGGAGACGCCCAAGGACTGTGCGACGGTTGGATCACGTTGCGCTGGAGCATGTCTGTCACCTGTTCGTCAATAATGCGGCGCTCGGCGGCTGAAACACGGTACGGACACTGGCGCAAAGGGGAATGGGTGCCGGTATCAATACGGTGAGTAACGGTAGCTGTGCGCCCCAACCAATGTTGCTGGGAGTCGAACGAAGCCACGAAACGTTGTAGGATGGCGACAAGCTGGGCTCGTTGTAAGGGTGTCAGGCCAGCGTCGATGGACCGGTGGAAAACTTCGAGGGATGATGGAGTGGCGACAGGAATAGGTGTTATGTCGCTGATGTGAAGGCCGGCGATGGTATTGCCGAAGGGATAGGTGGGCGTGGAATCGAGCAAAGCAACACTACCCAGTGACTGGCCACGAAGTAAAGTGGTAGGGCAAGGGCATGGGTTACAAACAAAAATAGCACTTGAGTTGCGAAAAATTGTCAGCACAGCATGGGGCAGTAACACAGATTTTTGGTCAGCGCATCGTAACGAAGGTGTGTAGATAACAGTGGCGTCGGAAAGAGCAGCACAATAAAGAGGCACAAGCACTGGGGAGAAAGGCGGAACGTCGGTGTCCTCTGCGACGTGCACGGTAGCTGCAGCAGCGAATGTGTCCAAAAAAGTGTCACTGAGGGGTGATAACTCAAGTTGAGCACGGGCGCAGTCTATTATGGCGTTATGATTGGAGAGGAAGTCCCAACCAAGGATAACGTCGTGTGATGAGCGGGCGAGGACGAGGAATTCTATTGTGTATTGAACGTCGTCGATAACAAGGCGGGCGGTGCAGGCGGCTAATGGTCGAATGTCTTGAGCGCTGGCTGTGCAAAGAAAAATTGCAGGAAGCGGCGTCATCACCTTTTTGAGTTTGCGACAGAGGGCGTAATTAAGAACAGAAACGGCTGCGCCAGTGTCTACAAGTGCTTCGACAGGAACTCCCTCGATGAATATGGTAATAATGTTGGCTGGTACGTGAACAGGTCTTGAGTTGGTCCCTGATGACGCAGTTCTTACCTCCGGAACTGCGGCCGTTAGTTTTCCGTGTTAACGGCTGATTGGCGGCGGAGCATCGGAGAACGGGAACGACGGCCAGGAGAAGGCGAGCGGTGGGAGCGGCGATCGTAACTTGAAGAGGACTGCGGAGGAGGCTCAGGGAACACAGGCGAGGGGGACGAAGGAAGATTGTACATTGGCTCACGTGTATAGTCGTAGGGACGAGGGCCACGATTGCGGCACAAACGAGCCACATGGCCGGCAACTCCACAGGCGTAGCAGATAGGTCGGTTGTCTTGTGTGCGCCAGGGGTTGGAAGGGCGTGGCTGTGGTCGACGGCGGAGAACCGGACGATAAGGGGGAATTGTAGGTTGCTGAGGTTGCTGATTTCCGTGAGGCTCGTATAGGAGGGGAGGTCGGCTGTACACAGGGGTGACAGGGTGTGGTGGCCGCACCAAAACATCAGCGTACGTGAGAGGAGCCGCCATCAACGGCTGCTGAGGAGGTGAAGGCAGAACCTCAGCGACCTGCTCTTGTATGACACGCTGAAGAGTGGGAGTGAGCGGCGGCGCAGGCGCAGGTGCTGGCGGGCAAGTGAAGGTGGACAAGGAAAGCTGGCGTGCGACTTCCTCGCGAACAAATTGTTGAATGTGCTGAATTAGTGACTGCTGGTCCTGGGCATCGTCCCCGGAGAGAGCCAAGCTGGCAAGAGTGGCCTGCTGAAGGCCAGCACGTCGTGTGGAAAGCCGCCTCTTGCGCAGCTCATCGAAGCTTTGGCAGAAGTTTATAACGTCGGACACAGTTTGGGGGTTTTTGGCGACGAGCATCTGGAAGGCGTCATCGTCAATGCCTTCCATAATGTGTCCGATCTTCTCGGCGTCGCTCATGGTAGGGTTTACGCGCTTGCAGAGGTCTACGACATCTTCTATGAAACTGGTGAAGTTTTCGCCGGTTTGTTGTGCCCGACTTCGCAAGCGTTGCTCGGCGCGAAGCTTACGTATAGCGGGAAGGCCAAAAACTTCGGTTAGGCTAGTCTTGAGAGCCGTCCAGGTAGAAATGTCACTCTCATGGTTGCGAAACCATAGATTCGCAACGTCGCTCAAATAGAAAATGACGTTTGTGAGCTTCACGGTGTCGTCCCACTTGTTGTACGCACTTACGCGTTCATACGACGCCAACCAGTCTTCTACATCCGTGTCATCGGTGCCGCTGAAGATGGCTGGGTCGCGCTGACGCGCTGCACCGGGACAGATGACAGGCGATGGGGTTGGCGGTTGGCTGGTTGTCTCAGGCATCGCGGAAGTGGTAGGCAAAGCTCGGCTGCGAAGCTCCAGGTTGAGGGGATTGCTGGCACCTCCACCACTTGTTGTAGACGACCTTGACCTGGGCGATACGTCGTCAACAGTCAATAGAACGTTCTGCGATCAGTCGTGAGACATGTCAGCACACGTACGAGCGTCGAAGCGAGCTTCGTTGTCGTTTTCTTTCCTGCCTGTCACGCGCGTTGAACATGCTTGTCGTCGTTCTCTTCAGCAATAGGCGCTGAACATATCAGAGCCCAATACCTGTTTTACAATAAATTCGCTTATTAGATGCTGAACAGATTTTCACCTGCTATATTCTCTCCTTTCAGCCCAGAGCTCCTAACCAATTCTGTCATTGACAGCTTGTCATTAATTTCATCTTTTACAAAGCTCATAGATAAGTTGGACAGGGTAACTACATAAACATATACAACGCAGGGAAAACAAGAACACCGCGTGTTCGTCGGCTGAGTGTTTTAAAATCTACAGAAGCCTTAATCACCTGTATTCAGCGAAAACACGTCGTCGCCCATCAGCTTAATATCGGGTAACAGCTGAGGCGAGAGACCTCATCAGTTATCCGACATCGTCAACCATCGTTAAAAAAAAACATGTTGCTTTTTTACAGCAGCAAGCAGACCACTAGAGTACATGATGGCAGAGAGAATTAGAACAACGACAACAAAAAAACATGATCTCAAAGTGTCCGAGCCCACGGGTTGTGCTTTTATCCTGCCTTATTTTGTCATTCTACTCTGTTGGTCGCTGGGCCAAACCAACACATCCAGTTTAGCATACTGACAGCAACCTCCGTCATTTCTCTCAGTTGAAGTAGTTTGTCGAGAAATTTTTCAGAACCATTTCGCGTTTCAGCATAAAGTTAAGTCTCACATGACTTCTCAGGAGGGCTGTGAAAGTTTAGGTAATATCATGAAGCATTCTAGGGCTCCTGAAATTCAACGTTTGAAATACTACTGTCTTGGTTTCCTCCAACAAAAGTATTTTAATTATTGGTCGATACAATATGTTTTGTAATCTGTTCGACGGTAAAATTGCGTGTTTAACATAAAATCATGACAAATTGATATGAGTTGGATTGAACCTTACGAGTGGCCTCGGAATTCCCTCTCCACTCTCTTCGATATCGTGAAGATTCAGCTTTTCCACGCTATGGCACCTGCAGTTCTTTTCGGCCACATGAAGTCGACTATAAGGCTATTTATGCTGTTTTTGAAGCCTGTCTTGGTAAGTCAACATTTTTTATACTTTTCTATATTGACAATTATTTTTAATGCCTCTTCTTTCATGCGCTGGATCTTTTGAAACTTCATTGTCCTTTTCGGAATTACATATTTGCTCTAAAAGCTGCCAAGTATTACAGATCATGCTTTTGCACAGCTCGCTCAACAATACATTCACACGACATGTAGTTCCGCAAACTTTCACATCCTAGTAAGCTTTCGGAAACTTCCGTGTTTGAACATTTCGTGAAGCCATGTTACGCTTGGAATGCTAAAAACAAAAAGCTGATAACCCAAGATCTATTCATTTAGTCAGGACTCCTAATAGTGCCCATTCCCATTATGAATTACGCCATTATTGTCATACCATTATAAATTACTGCCATATAAAACTTGATTTTCGTCCCATTGAAATTGAACCTTTCTAGCATGCGTAAATACGATATACTAAACTAAAGAGCAGCATTCATGGCTGTGATTGTAACAGTGTCGAACTCCAGATCGGCTCAATGCAACGCTTATGCGCGATGTCTTTTCACAGGATTACACTTGATTTGAGTGCACAGTATGTACCTATAAATATATATTTGAGACGCGCGAAACATTTCAAAGCTCCAGTACAGTAGGCTACTGCTGGAGACTGAGCACTTTGCTCACCGACAGTACAACTACTGTTGGGTGCCAAACACCGGAGTATCTGCTTGTAAACCTGCTTTACCGCATTTCAGACCATGTCAAAAAGGCTGAACACGTGAACAAAACAACTGGCTGTCTAATTCATGCCCCGCCTAGATTATTTCACTGCAGGGATGGCTGCGTGCTAGCCCATGTTCTGCTCCCATAACCTCAGAGCAGGTTTTGAGGTGCCCCATAACAAAACAAAACCTAATCAATGATGCGATTAGTTTTGATATTTCGGAACAGGAGTAATGCGTATTGAATGGGCTATGATGTAATTATTGGTTCAAGCCACGCTCTTTTTGCTGCTTTTTGCTTTTTCTTCACAATAAGTGTGCAAGCGGTTTTGTTTAATTTCGTTTCGAAAAGTCTGGGTAATTTCCGCTGTGTATTCGAGTGTCCTTTTGTCGAGTGAGCTTTTAGGCGTAATAATGCTGCGTACCTTGTCATGAAGGGATTCAGTCACCTCAAATCCTTTAATTTCTTGCACACGTTAACTCCTAGAAGAAAAAAAACAGACTCTGGCACTTTCTCGGGGCAACGGTTACTCCTAGAAACGCCCCATGCCTTAATATTTAGGAGCATGCATGACGTTTTCGTTGTAGACTGCCGCGCACTAAACATATTTTGCTTCTGCCTTAAGCAAATAAATTCATGATAGTAATAAGTGTGTAATGAGTGTCAACAAATCCAAACGTTCCGAGAGCACTGCAGAATCCTCAGTGGAGAAACGCGGTTGTGTTCGACAAAGGGCGCGCGATGTACCGTATGCAGCAGGAGCAACGCCCAGGCTTTCTAACTTCCCTACTGCAGATACTGCAGTGCTCTCGGAAGGTTTTTATTGCGTTCGTCCCTGCAGTTTTACAATGATAGCCTTAGAGTTCATGCGATCACAAAAACCCAGTGATGTGAGAAAATTCTCTGATTTGCCGAGACTGACCACCTTAGAAAATGACGTAACATGGTGTAGCGTAGATTGTTCGGCGGCGTAAGTCACGCCATGTAAACACGTGACATGGACGAGTTTGCAGGTGCTCTGGCAGGTTATCGTTGTAGGAGGCGTTGGTCCCGTGGCATGGCGTAGTGCAGCGATAACTCGGCAGCAGTAATTAGCAGCAGCGCCTGGTTGTGTGCAGGCGTTTTAGAACAGGTTATAATGGACCCCGAATCGACGCCACCTGGGCATACCGTAGTATAAAAACAACCAGAAGTCGCTTGTTGGATTCGTACGTAACTTACTATAGTGAAAATAGTGATTTATAAAAGCTATAACGAGCGCGTCGGGCTGGAATATTAGAAACCTATCCTAGCAACATGCCTTCTAATATCGTCATAGTTTCTCCCTTGTGGTGACGTAAAGGGCCCCTATATATTTTTGGTTTAGTTCTGTCGATTAAGCTCGTATCCTTCTTATTTTTTACAGGGTGTCGCCGAATATTTGCTCAAAGGATCAATGTTGGGGAGAGAAGACAAGCTTTTCCACGCAGTGAAAAGAGTGTCATGTCGGAGCAATTTTCGAGGCCTGTCGTGTTTCGGTTCTTTCTACTTAATCAATGGAGGCCTTCCTCTCGAACTTAACTGGGTATCCCATTCTATTATTCATCTAACCGATCCATGAAAATCTTCACCTGTCTAAAAAACCCTTGACGATCGGTAGCGCAAAGGATACTTGCCTGTTGTATAAATGTTTCGCGTATACAACGCATCACAGTTCCGGCAAATAACCTTCTATAGTTGCCCGACAAAACGTATGTGCGCATACCACAAATCATGCAGTTCAGCGGCTTTCCAGGATTCCGGGCAAAAATTCAGGCCGCCATCAAAATGTTCCCGAACTCTAATATATATTACCTTAATGTTTAAAATACACACGTGCATTCATAAGTCTACATATAGTAGGCTAAAAACCACTTCCGTCAAGAAATATTGAAACGATTAATTTTATACATAAGCTTAGAGGACATGTTTGATCGCTAGAGGCTACGTCCAGGTGGATAAGCGCTCTCTCTTGATTCTTGACAAAGTTTCATATTAATGCGAAATCCTTTGCCCATGGTTCATGCGCGGCGTGGACAAAGCCTATCATCAGAAGGTGTCCGCAGAAACTGGCAGAAAGCAAAAAAAAAAAAAAAAAAGGAACATGTCATCGCCGGGAACCTGAACCCCCTCGGAGCCGATCGGCTTACTTGGCTTAGGCACGAGAGCGCATACTATTACCGCTGCGAATCGTGCCTCAAGTAAAACTGCAACACTACCTCGTGCTATGCGGTAAACATAGTCGGGCGAGTGCGGGCGAGGTCCGCTAGAGTATTGCCGGGCGAATCCACTAGGCATCGTGACAGAACTCGCAATGTTTTCGCATTACTGCACCTAAGCAGACTTGAATGCACCCCAAAAATATTTCGGAGTCAACGTTCTGAACGAAGCCAACTGTTTGTCAAGACGATATTTGCATACAAACATGGAGAAAACAGCCACTCTAACTAATGATATCATAGAGAGTTTAGCAGATTGTATATATTATGAAATTGTTTGGTAACTTGATTAGAAAGGCCAAGGTTTTCTGGCGATGACTAACACGCTCAGTCAGAGTTTTTGGGCAGTAATGGGGTCGGATAAAAGGCCAGGACCAGAAAAGGCAACTTTTGCAAAGTTATCACGTATGTTCAGTCATACCGTCGTTGTTTAGGCAAGCATCAGTGAGGCTGCGATTAGCACTGATGTTCTCGGAAGGTGGCTTCTTTAGCAGTGCAGCAGTTTCCGCTGAAAATAACACTAACCAACAAGTGTCATAGGGATCCCTTGGTTTCGCTTATATTACCTACACTTTTTGACAGACGCGGCTGCCCGTTTACCTGCACAATGTCCCTGCTGGAACTTCGGTTAGGAATGTCTACCATTTTGTTCAGGTGGGTGGCATCACAAGCTTGGAGTGGCAAAACTTCCTCTTTGTTCCTATGCATGACGCATCGAACAAACTACGCACTCGTCTCTGCTTTTCTTTCTCCGACTATCACTCGCCCCTCGACTTCTCGATACATTTTCCAAATTTCTTATTCATTTCAGTTGGTGAGGTCTAAGCGTTTTCAAAAATTTGACTGGGGAAGCAAGAAAAATGTGCAGATATACGGCCAGGTGAGTATATTTTCTGGGAGAAGCTTCTACAGTTCAAACACCATGACATCGATAGTATAGTGAATGACAGGCTGATGAAAAAGAGCACAGGATATGATGGATGTGACTGCCGGGGATTTTCAAGGATCGCGGGATATTTGCAGGTATCAGTGGGCTGATAAGGCTGTGTTTTTTGCATTGTGCGGCTTTTACTAACACTGAGGAAATGCTAAAAGATTACCATCCTTCTATGCTGCTTTAAAATCTCTGTGAGGCTTGCTCTAGAAATTCTACGAAGCGTTTATTTCAAGGCAGGTGGCTCATGGTTTATGACAGATTACCCCATAAAGCCCCACACAGCAGTCATCACATAAAGAAAGACGGAACTGGCGCAAACTACATACTGTTAGCTGAGAAAATTCGCCAGAAAGCAATGAACGGGAGCGTCAGTTGTCCTCCGCTTCCATTTATACAGGCCCCGCTGTCAGTTTTGTTTTCTATACCACAGAAGCCTTGGATTCGTACCTCCGAAAGTGTGCAATGTTGAAATTTCGCAACTTGTGTGGTTCACCGCAAATGCACAAGATTATAGTGATATCGAAAGCGTAACTTGGCCTTTGCATGTGCAAAAAATAGCTGTACTGTTTTTGCATCTCTGGTATTCTTACCTTGTTCGGTAGAGTCATTGACGAAATGCTCGGCGACTGCACGTAAAGGAAAAAGTTATTTCTGTGCACTTGGACAAAGGAGGCACACTGAAAGCACTAAAACAGGGGCCCGTGTGATGCATGCTCTCCCGATTGACTTGCGAGGCAAAGCAGGAATATAATTTTGTTGCAAACTAGGGACCTGCAAACTTTAGTTCATGTCTGCACGTCCGTACAAACCTGAAGTCTCCTCCTTCTTCATCCTCTCAAAAAAAAAAAAAAAAACATGTCTAAAATAATTTCTTACTATACGACCGTGAGTTAATCCTTTCACTGTCGGACGTTTCTGGCCATGACGACCCCCAGTGTCGGCTTGGTTTCAGGGAACGAGCATAGCTATTTTTGTTTATTATGATTGCTATACAAGTAACATAGTCACCAGAACATGCACATTTCAGTGTTCTGTAGGTATTGTTATTTTACATCATCATCATCATCCTCGTCATCAGCCTGATTATAAATTAGATAAATGAGGATAACGTAAGAAAAACCTGCTCAACACCTCTTGATAGTCCGATTCCGAGCTCGGCTCGTATTTATAATGAAAAGAGCCATCGCTCCAGTCCGCAGTCGAAGGTCTCGCGCGGACAGCCATCCGAAAGTAAGCGCGCGCACGGAGGGCGCACTTTCGGTGGCCCGCACAGCGGAGAGTTGTGAAATCAAGATGACAGAGGGAGGGGGAAATAGGCAAAAATCTCCTTTGCTGCTGCTAGACGCAAGTAAGGGCGCGGTAAGAGAGAGCGAAAGCAGCGGTCGAGTCATGTGTCCACCTATTGGAGAGGCAACGGCGCGAGCTCCTGAACGTGACGCGTCGTAGCAGACACGCCAACAGAATAAAAATAAAAACCTGCAAACCTGCGGCAGATGGCACAACAACCCTTGAATCCGTAAGCGTAGGCACTCACCGCGAAACACGCGCGCAGAGCGACCGCACCCCCCCCCCCCCCTCCCCTCAAATAACCCAGGCAGAATCTATTGTCCCAATATTGGTACTGTGTCGGCAATGTTCGACCCAACATAGGAACAGTGCACTGTCAGCACAGTACCGATATCTGACTAATTTTCTGTGCCGCCTGGCAAGTAGGATGCTAACTGAGTAGTTAATTTTCTGCATAAAATAAGTGATTTAATGGATTTTCGGTCACTAGCATTCGCTTCGATGTGCATGGAGAAAACTTTGTTGCCGACTGAGGCGATAGTTTCCAAGACTTAGTGGCAAAATCGCTCAACGCGAGAGAGAGAAAAAAAAGCGGCTTATTTGGATTCTGTCTTCCTTTGTTTTGTCGTCCTTTGCGCTGTAGCAACTAATTACGTCAAACCGCAACCAATTGGTTCTACATTCCGTTCTTCATACCTTTAATTTCTGCCAAATTATGAAGTTTCTTTTTTTACAGGTAAAGCCCCCACAGTACGACCTCAAAAAGGTGATGGCTCCGGTCGCCATTTACTGGGGCGATGGTGACATACTGAGTACTCCACGTGACGTCGCTGACCTCGTGAAGCGTCTGCCGAACGTTGTCCTCTTCTACAAAGTCCCCGTGCATGGCTTCACGCACTTGGACTTTGGCTGGAGCTCCAGAGCCTGGAAGCATCTCTATAAGACAATACCCAAGACGATGAAAGCCTACGCTGTGATGTAGTGGGATTTGTCGTTGTGGTCATGTTATGTCGCGGGCATTGTATCTAATTTGCAGAGCAAGAACTACGCTTTCATGTTAAGCCTAGGCAAGTGTAAGCATGCGTCAGTACTTTCCCTGCTCAGCTAGTACTTCACTTACCACTGGAAATGTTCTTAAGTCCCTATTGAAATTGTCCTTTCTAAAGAATATTGTTTCTCTACAAAATTCGAGACATATGAAATAAACTTGGTGATAACAAATATGAGAAATTCGAAATAACAAATAAATAACACTGCACCACGCTAACATTATCATCGTCATCCGGAAGCCGATGAGACAAGCGACCGACAAAAAAAAGGTAAAAAAGGTATTATGACTTAGTATCCTTATCTAGTGAAGTAAGATAGCATATGGGACCGAGAAGTGAAGAATGAATTGGAAGAAGGTCATAGTATGCCAAAAGAGCGAAAATGAGAATTACGTAAAGAAAAGAAAAGTACAGCAAAGTCATTTGAGAGTGGCAGGATATGCATCGAAGCACTGGGAGCTGCTGTGTTGCGCAACGCGGTAACGTTGAAGCAGAGGCCACATCAGAAACATTATTCGACCATAAGACTTATCAAAAACTGATATGAAATACCGGATGTTTATTTAAAAGGCCCAACATTTTAAGACGGACTTGCTTCAGATTTAGTTAAGCCCGGTGGCAGTATTGGAAGCAACGATGGACGCCTGCCCATTAGCTCTGTAATTAACTGAGTGTAATAATAAGTTTTTTTTAAATATTCCTTTTAGGTGTTATGTTATATTTGCACAAATGTAGATCGTTCCTCCTAAAAGTATAGCCGTGAAAACAAATTATCTTATAGAAATGTAGTGCGCGTTAAAAAGACCTACAAATGTCAGCCTGATAGCAAGTTGACACAATAGCACAGCGCCCGTGGCGTAGATCGCTCCAACCAGCGATTTCGTCACCATGGCCACAAAAAATGACAAGGAACCGATTAAGGATGAAACAAGAAAAACATAAGAAAAACATGGACCCCAATATGCACGATGACAGAAGACAAGCCAAAATCCGAGCACTCAACAGGGAATGCATCGACAATCCCAGCATAGCCTACACGGACGGAGAAAAATACCAATAACAACGCAAATCGGTCGCCGTGGAAGCGGGCACTGGAGGGAAAGAAATATGCAGTGCAACAATAACCAACCCAAGCATAGAGGCAGCTGAAGAAGCTGCGATCGCTCTGGAAATAGCGCACAGCGATGCAACAGGACAAAACCCCACTATAGTGACGGACTCCAAACACGCGTACCGAAGTACACAAGGGGCAGAATTGACAGAATCGTCAATCGTATCCTATAAACAACGACAAGACATATAAGAAACACTAAACACAGTATATATAGTATGGATTCCGGGACAAGAGGGGATGAGGGGCAACGAGGCAGCAGACGAGTTAGCTCGAGGGTACGTTGACGGAGCGGACTCAACACTGCACCACGGGCACCTTTGACCCTGTTATCCCCGCGTGCTAAGATATACTAGATCATTACGGAGACCAGCGAAAACGCTACCCAGCCCCACACAAAAGGCTAACCCAAGAGGAGGTAGTAGACTGGCGCAGCTAACAAACCGGCACCCGTCCACACCTAGATAAATTACACATTTTCCCTACACAATATGTAGACGAATGACCGTGGTGTCACGGTACACCGACACTGGAGCATGTAACATGGACTTGTCCTGAGGCAGACTCGGACCACATCGTAGACAACCCGAGTGTGACGCAGGGGGAACACTTGCTGACCAGCGATGACGAGGAAGAGCAACGATTTCTCGACGTCGAGCCACAATGACAGCGGGGAAGTGCGGCTTGCTAGACCTAGGATCGACCACGGCGCACAGGTGACCAGCAACGGTCACAAACACATCGAATCTGTACAAAATAAAGTTTTTTCCACCCATCACCTGAGAACCAGACGGGCGCAAGGCGGTTCGTTACAAATTTTCTCTCGACTGCGGCCTCGGTGATAGACACTGCGTCGATACCCAATGCGCGGATTTCATTGCGCTAGCAGTCCGGCCGCGAAGAGCGCATTGGCGGAGCAATCTACTCTAGACGTGCCACTGGCGCTTTGTTATTCGGTGCACTCGCCTATCAGGGTCACATTTGTGAAACTGCAACACCCGCTACATTTTCTTTTCAAGAATTTTGTTTTTTCCTTTATTACTTGGTAAGCGAGCGCCTGCCAACTCTGCAAATACAAAGTAGCCCTTTAAGTTTAAAATAAAAAGTTGATTAACGTGATCGTTTCATTACAAAATAATTGAAGTATTCTGCGTCTTGCCTCGTGTTCACCGTAGACCGCAATATAGCCGCTGGGTTAAAACAATCTAAAGTTAGCTATCAGTTTTTTTTAATTTTGGCCCTCCACTACTATAATCCTCTCTCTCTTTCCCCTTTCACTCACACCTTCATCCTTTCTCTTATGACCTAGTTCAGGTGTCCCCCACAAGTGTGACAGATACTGCGCTTTTCATTTCCTGTGAACCTATTATTATTATTATTATTATTATTATTATTATTATTATTATTATTATTATTATTATTATTATTATTATTATTATTATTATTATTATTATTATTAATGTTATTATTTGTTGACCTTAAAAAAAAAAGCCCCACCCGGTGTAGGAAATGTATTGTCATATTCTTTCATTCACTTTAAGGTGAAAGAATGTATTATTCGCTTTCTTCTTCTACTTCTATATAAGTAAAACAGCACAAGCACATAAAGCGAGCAGTACGTCTACTTGCGATTTTTGATAAGGATTGCTTGTTTTCTTTAGACAGCTTCACTCCTATTAATATGAAGGCATTTCTTGCCTCACAAGTGCTGTGACCACGAAATGTGAACAGAATATGTCACCATGAGCTGTCAGTTAAAGAAATAAGGAAGAACATGTCTACTGCAGGACTCGAGCCAACATCCTTCCGTGTCTCGGCTAAGTACGTTAACCACTATTATACAACAGTTTTTGTTTTCTTTATTGCATGAAAAAACTTCCGAATAGGAAAAAATTTAACAGCTCATGCCTCAAACCACCGGGCTGCCTAATGCGAGCTCGCCATACCTAAGCAATTCCCCATCATCACAAATGCCAAACCTTTAGAAAGCATCAAAATCTCAGTACGGTGGCCAGCTAAGCTAATTTTTTTTCTTTATTGCTGGTCAATAAGGTAAATACGGGCACGAAAATCACCAGCCTACCGTTTGCTAAAGCTATGTAATAAAATGTTTTCAAGTTGATCAATCCGTCGACCACACTCATCCACTGAGGCTGCTCTGGCCGACTGCGGAAAACATTTCTGAGAAATGTCACACTTCCAATGAATTTGTCCCTGATTGATCATACATTTTCTTCTGCGTGCCTAAATGCCATCCGTTTTTTCCAAATGCTGTGGAGGCCCAGCCCTATAATCATGTCGTACGAGACCTCGTCACTTTGTAAGGGTAGAAACCGGATGCCATAAGTATTAATAGGTAGTTATTTCTTTAAGGTTCCTTGTAATATATCCCGGTGAAAAACATGATCCCAGCCGTCTATAAAAACGCAATTGATGGTCTCTGTGTTTATTACAGATTGTGCAGATGAGGGTCCACAGTACAAATATACCTTTACCATTGTGCTGATAGCGCCTGTGCCGCGTCTGTGTCTGTCCGTGACGTCACTGGTCACATGTGTGCTTGCTATATAAGATGCTGTTCGCGTGAAATAAAGGGTTGTTGTTATCGTGCCGGGATCGGGGCAAGTCTCAGTTCCTTCTTGCCCGCTGCCCGGCCGCGCTCGGCGTCCGGCCAGGGACCGAACGCGACATGGTGTCAGAAGTGGGATCCTCTGGCGTTTGAGAGGCGTTGCCTTAACTTCCCTCTCACGGCATGCCCTCTCACGGCATGTTCGCGGTTCCAGCTCCGCCAAGGTTTGACTTCGACCGGACGTCCGAATGGCCTTCTTGGATCCAACTCTTTGATGACTACCGCTTCGCCTCGGGCCTAAATCAGCGAAATGAAGAAGCGCAGGTCCGGACGCTACTTTATACGATGGGCAGGCAAGCAAGAGAAATCTTCTCTACTTTTTCATTACCCGAAGAAGAACAGAAGCAATACGAAGTCGTCAAAAAGAAGTTCGACGAGCACTTCGTCGCCGCACGGAACCTTGTTTATGAGAGCGCGTGCTTTCACCGTCGCACTCAAGAACCTGGAGAGTCCGTCGACCAATTCGTTACCTCGTTGCACACGATGGCGGACCGGTGCGACTACAAGGAAAAGGAACGCATGATTCGCGACAGGTTCGTGGTCGGCCTCAGGGACGCTAAGCTCTCTGAGTCGCTTCAAATGGATGCGAATTTGACTCTCACCAGCGCTTTGGCAAAAGCGCGTTTAAAGGAGACCGTCCAACGACAGCAGCTGCAACTGCGAGAAACCGGCAACGAACCCTTGCTAACGGCGACCGGCAATCTTGACGCGGTCAGCAACCAAGGGCAGCCCAGAAAGTATTCTTCAGGACAGCACTCGGACAGCTCGTCAAAGAACTATTCATCTGGAATACAAGGTCCGCGTCCCAGAGTCAAGTCCTACCGACCGGGCACCCCCGGGTCATGCCCCAACTGCGGTCAAGGAACGCACCCCAGAGCCTCGTGCCCGGCAAAAGCAGCCAAATGCAACTACTGCGGTTGTTCCGGACACTTCGCAGCGGTATGTCGAAAAAAGGCTGCACGTGATGGAAAGAAGGTACAGCTTTCTTCTCTCCATATGGACAAGGCGGCGTTCTTCGTTGGCGTAGTGAACGGGGAGTACTCTAATTCTCGGTATGTACAGGTCGTCATTAACGGCACTCCGGCGTTCGCAAAAGTTGATTCCGGTGCCGAAGTTTCTGTTGTGCCCTCGACGTTTCCCGGTTTACCTACCAGGCTAGAAAAGTGCGACCTAACCCTAACAGGTCCGTCGAATGAGCCACTGAATGTTTTGGGAAAGTTTCATGCCACTATCCAGTGGAAACAAAACACTGTACAGCAAATTGTGTACGTGGTCTCACCATTACGCTCCGTACTTTTGGGTCTCCCAGCGCTTGAGGCTCTAGAAGTTATTAAATTTGCGGACTCGGTCAGTAGCGCAATAGCTGTCGAAGCTTCCTACCCGCAGCTTTTCAGTGGTCTAGGAGCGATAAAAGGAGAATACAAAATTAGACTAAAGCCGAACTCGACACCTTTTGCAGTTCATGTTGCGCGTCGCATAGCCTTACCTTTGCGTGACCGAGTTAAACAAGAGCTCGAGCGTATGGAGCGAGATGGCGTGATCCGCAAAGTAGAAGAACCAACAGAATGGTGCGCAGGAATTGTGCCAGTACTCAAACCATCTGGAGCGGTTCGTATTTGCGTTGACTTGACTCAATTAAACAAAAGTGTACTTCGCGAACGCTATGTCATGCCGACTGTGGATGATAGCTTCGGTCTTTTAGGTGGTGCGTCTGTGTTTTCGAAGCTGGACGCCAACTCTGGCTTCTTTCAGATTAAGTTGTCGCCCGAATGCCAGTTAACTACGTTCATAACGCCAGTTGGGCGATACTGTTTTCAAAGACTGCCGTTTGGAATAACGTCGGCACCCGAGATCTTTCAGAGGAAAATGTCGCAGATACTTGAAGGAATCCCAGGCGTGATAAACCTGATGGATGATGTGCTCATTTTTGGTAACGACAAGGCTCAACATGACGAACGCCTGCGTCTAACTTTAGATCGTCTCGCCAGTGCCGGTGTTACGCTAAACAAAGAAAAGTGTGCCTTTGGGGTAACTGAGATAAAATTTCTTGGCTGTGTGCTTAGTAAAGATGGCATCAAGCCCGATCCTGAAAATGTTCGTGCTATCAAAGAACTGGCGACGCCAGCTAACGTGTCTGACGTTCGACGGCTGCTCGGTATGGCTAATCATCTAAGATTCATACCAGATTTGGCTTCGAAAACGGCGCCTTTACGTCACTTGCTTTTGAAGGGTTCCGAATGGACGTGGGGACCAGCCCAAGAGCAAGCGCTGTCGTACGTCAAAGACGTTATCTCTTCGAAGCGCGTCATGGCTAACTATGATGTAAAGTACCCTATGATTCTTTCCGCTGACGCGTCATCATTCGGTTTGGGGGCCGTATTGATACAAGTTCAACCAAACAATGAAAAAAGACCTGTTGCATTTGCGTCACGCTCGCTGACGCCTGCCGAAACCAGATACTCTCAGATTGAGAAGGAAGCGTTGGCAATGACTTGGGCGGCAGAACGATTCGAAGGGTACATCAAAGGTCTTGAAATTGTGTTTGAAACCGACCACAAACCACTTGTAACGTTGTTGGGAAAATCACCTTTAGATGTTTTGCCTCCTCGTATTCAGCGCTTTCGCATGAGACTTATGCGGTTCAGCTTTACGGTTGTGCATGTCCCGGGTAAGAGCCTCGTTACTGCAGATGTATTGTCTAGAGCCCCGATTCAGGGAAACCAAATTGATGCTCATGCGCTGATTGTTGGCGAAGTCGCGAAATTCGTTTCGGGCTGTTTGACAAATGCCGTCGAGGCTAACCTTTTTGAACGAGTCAAAGCTGAACAAGCAGCCGATGAAGTCTGTCAAGCTCTCACAAAATTCAGCCTGGAAGGCTGGCCCAAGTTCTCATCACTGTCGATGGTGTTGCGTCCATACTGGCAGGAAAGAGCAACGCTGACAGTCGCTGAAGGCGTGCTACTCAAAGGTGTGCGGCTGGTGATTCCACAAAAATTACGCGCAGAGGTCTTGAGGCGCTTGCACGAGAGTCACCAAGGAATCGAGAAATGCAGAGCTCGAGCCAAAGAGTCCGTATGGTGGCCTGGATTGAGTTGCCAGCTGAGAGCGTTGGTAACTGATTGCCCAGTGTGCGCGGAACACAGGCAACAAAAGTCGGAACCAATGATTCCGACAACCACTCCACAGCGTCCTTGGCAAAAGCTAGGTGTTGATCTCTGCCATATTGAGGGAAAATGGTATTTGGTGGTAGTAGATTATTTTTCTAGATACCCAGAGGTAGCCTTGCTATCTTCGACAAAAAGTGTCACTGTCATTATGCACCTCAAAAGTTTCTTTGCAAGACATGGCATACCAGAGGTTGTCATCTCGGATAATGGAACACAATTTGTATCTCAGGAATTCCAGTCTTTTGCTCGCGACTATGGCTTCCGCACTGTGACGACGAGCCCCAGATACCCTCAGGCAAATGGGGAAGTAGAAAGGATGGTCCAAACAATTAAACGGCTGATTATAAAAGCTAAGGACCCCTATCTTTCGCTGCTAGCGTACAGGGACACCCCAGGGCCACTGGGAAAAAGCCCTGCAGAGCTTCTGATGGGCAGGCGGCTACGCACAACAGTCCCTGTCCCTCCCAAGAGCCTTCTGCCCCAGAAGGTGAGCCTGAAAAAGTTCAGAGATCGCGATGTAACCATCCGACAGCGGCAGCGTAGGTACTTCAATAGTCGTCATAGGGCTCTTCCGCTGCCAACCCTCAAACCAGGAGCGGAAGTATGGGTGACAGACTGCAAAGTGAAAGCGCGAGTCCTACGTCCTGCACAACGTCCGAGGTCGTATGTAGTTAGAACTTCTACGGGTGTAGTTCTAGAAAGAAACAGGAAATTCCTGGTGCGCTTTGTTTCCCAGCAGAATGACTGCGAGGAAGGAGGAGGTAGCTATGAGTTTCCGCAGGCATATGATAGTCGGGTAGAAATGGAACAGGAAACTAATCCATCTAAACCGAAGGCACCGGCCGATCCATCCGATACCCCCTTGCCACAAACTAGCCCTCCTGGATATAGAACACGATTTGGCCGTCATGTCCGACCGCCAGACCGATATGGGTTCAATGACTGACTGTTATGTTGTTTTGAGCATTGGTTGCATCCATTAAAAAGTGTTCATCCTTTGTTGGTGGCAGTGCTAAGTTTGTTGCAAATGCCAATGTATCTTTTCAGAGAAAAGGGGAGATGTGCTGATAGCGCCTGTGCCGCGTCTGAAACATTGTCTGTCCGTGACGTCACTGGTCACATGTGTGCTTGCTATATAAGATGCTGTTCGCGTGAAATAAATGGTTGTTGTTATCGTGCCGGGATCGGGGCAAGTCTCAGTTCCTTCTTGCCCGCTGCCCGGCCGCGCTCGGCGTCCGGCCAGGGACCGAACGCGACAACCATTAAGCCACGTTTTTACGGGACAGCTCCTCCGCATCAAAGTGCACTGCTCACGGAACTTTGATGACCGTGGAGATTTGGCGTGGTGGTCCATCATATAACTCTTCAACGAACTAAATAGTCCCATAAACAGAAATAAATCACATGATATATGACTTTTTTTTTTGCAACAGACACAAAAACGAATATCATACGGTATAATTTCAATGTCCTTAAGAGTTCTTGCCGGAGAGGAAAACATGAAAACAAATAAGAAGCATACTGTGCTGCGCGCACGCAATGAACAGTCTACGGTTTCTTTATCCAACGTCATAATCGAGCGTGCTGCACGCATAGCAGATGCCAAGAAACATCCCTTTTGCGCATGTCGACTTGGACAAGTACCTATACTTCTGCAGAATTATATCCGTAAAAGAAAAACAAACGGAGCTTGAACTTACCTTTCGCGACGAACAAGGCGAATTCAATGCTGCTGTCGCTCCGTCTCCCAGTGCGCCGCATTGGAAAGCCGTAAAATTTTCGTTAAAGATCCCCAGGTGGTCGAAACTACTCCGTAGCCCTCCACTACGGCTTCTCTTTCTCTCTTTCCACTTTCCCATCTTCCTCCCTTCCCTTACGGTGCGGTTGAGGTGTCCACAGAAAACAAGTGAGAAAGTTACCGCGCCTTTCCCTTCTTATAAAGCAATCAATCAATCAATTAGACAGCATGAGCCATTAAAGGCTTTCGCCTTAATAGCCCAGAAGACATAATATCGTAACCTAGTTAAGTTAAATTGGTTCACAGGAAGAGAAAGGCGCAGTAACTGTCACACTTGCTCTGTGGACACCCGAACTGCGCCGTAAGGAAGGGAGGAAGGTGGGAATGAAAGTGGAAAGAGAGAAAGAGGAGCCGTAGTGGAGGGCTACGGAGTAATTTCGACCACCTGGGGATCTTTAACGTGCGCTGACATCGACGGACGCCACTTCGTTTCGCCTCCATCGAAACGCAGCCGCCGAGGTGGGGTTCGAACCCGGGAACTCCGGCACAGTAGTCGGGCGTCTTACCACTGCGCCACCCCGGCGGGGTGGGCTTTTTAACGTGCACTGAAATCGCACAGCACGCGGACGCCTGGCTTTTCGCTTCCATCGATAAAGGCTCCCGCCGCAACCCAGATTTGATCTCGTCATCCCGCATCATTGCACGAAGACGTCGAGCGCCCTAACCGCTGCACCACCATGGCGGAAGAACGTGGCATTGCTCTTGTGGTGTAGGTACACCCTACCTATGGTAGGAGCTGTGCGATGTCAGCGCACGTTAAAGATCCCCAGGTGGTCGAATCGTAACCTAGTTCAGAGGAAAACGCTGAACCACAGACACGTGTGTCGTCGAGTGAAGTGAATTTATCGGATGTCGTCTAGTACACGCGATCGGCAGTGCAGATAACTTCGACGCTGCTCTAAATACAACGCCGTTGCACTGGTTGCAAGTGTGAGCGATATGGTTTAGAAGCTTGCAGGCAGTCAGCGCATGGCACGGTGCAAGTTGCTGCGAGCTCACTGCACTTGCAGCAACCATCGCCAACATATCAGCCTACCGCTGGGACCTGGCTGTCATGTCACGGCCACAGCTGATTTCATTCACTCAAACCACGGTTGAGAGCATCAAAATCGTGGCTCGCAAATGCGCCAGGCACGTGGTACTCGTTTTATTTTTCGGGCTTTCTTTAGAGCTTGGAAAAAAAGATACACGTAACACTTTCTTTATCTGAAATAAATATATTAGGGGTTTAAGAAGGTGCTCTCCAAATTCGCAAATCATATTTATTTTCTGAAGGCAATAGTTAGTAAATCAGAAAAAAATTAATCGTAATTACCCCTTTATTAATTGCAAAACTACTTGTGCTTCGCAAGTTTTCCGGCAGATGTATACAAGTTGTTTCTCTAGTCCACCTCAAACGTTTTATGTTTTAGCCCTTGGCTAAATTTAGCTCGGACACCCTGTATAATGCCGCTGAACATGCTCGGCCGTTTATCCCAGCAGAAGCGGCGAACAGCAGCATTTTTGAGGGGCGCCGTTGAACAATTGCAGCGCCACCTAGGCGGTGCAGACTGCCTATTGTATGCGTGCCTGCATGTGGGTGCTTGCGTGTATGCAGACGGTGTGTTCTTGTCGGTCAGAAAACTGGTGCATGACCTATGCGGCGTCGCATACTGGAAAACCGTGCTATGAACAGCGGAGAGGTCACGACACTTATAGCGAACGATTCCCGCGCATCCTTCCATAGTAGCTGGTAGTTTATTTTTTGGTCCCTACGTGTTTCACTGCCGCTTAACACGCAGTTTTCTAACCAGGGGCATGAGTGGGATGGATGCGTACGCACCCTGTGGGAAGGAGCACTTTTCAACAAGCATTAGTTGTCAGTTCAGTAGGGCGGTCGGCGCGTAAGCAACAGGAGGCGGCGTCTTCCAGAGCGGCGCGATATGGCGACCTTTGACCGTACAGTTTGTTTTGTGAGTTGGTCTGCTTGTTAATAACCTCTGGCAGTCTGAAAATTATCGCAACTTTATTCTCTGATCGCAACGTCAACCGTGGTGCCTGGTATTTGTGTGTATTTTTTCAACCTAGAAACTTGTAATTTCTTGGCCAAAGCAATGAATAGCCACGTTCAGTTTAAGTGCCGTTGCGGTTACAGGTCACTGGAGTTACAGGCAATATTTTTCCCGAAACTTTGTCCACCGTAAACTTCAGCACATCTCCGTTTTCCTAACGCTTGAGGGAGGAGCTAACTGAAGGAATCCTTTGTACAGAAGGGAGTTGATATATTCCAAGTGAGATGCGTGTGTTTTTCTTGTTACTCTATTATTTCGTGTGTAACCAGCCTTATCAGGGGACACTGGCGGTACTATAAGTTGCCTTAACCCAGCCGCCCCACTCAAGCTTGAAAGTTTAACATTATCTTGACCAACACATTCAATGCCTTAATTACAAGTTGTGGGCAAAACAATCAGCCACGGTGACGAAATAAAAGACGGCCGATATAACCGATGGCACCATAGAGCAATCACGAATGTAAATAAGATTAACATCGGCATGAGGGTACTGTCTCATTTCGTGCACACTGAATTACTGCGAAAATAACGTTTATAACGCAAGTTAGTGGAAGTCAGCTACAGAAGATATGAATTTCACGAAGTTTTCCGATAGAAATATATGAAATTTGTTGCAACGATAAAAATTCTGACAAACTGACGCCCCTGTGAACGCGTGAAGTCGATTATGATCCAAACACCCTCGTTGCATTATCTTGTTCTTCGTCCATGTTCTCGAGCAGCGTGGCGTCATCGCTTGTATTAATTTTCAGTGCGGAATTTCACGTTAACTTTTGACTGCCGCGCCGTGCTTGATTCTCTGGGAGTGTAACACCATAGGAAGGTCATAGATCATGCTGGAGAGTGTAAGGTCTTTCTCCCTCTATAGGTTGGTTAGACAGGGTTGCAGGTTCAATACCTGCTGTGATGGCCAGATATATTGATGAAGGGCCACACAACTGCCTATGCGCCGACGTTTCAGGCACTTTTTTTAGCGTATGCGGCCCTCACTAGCGATAGCCATTTCAATCAAGGAATGATAGTTCTAGGACACGCATAGTAGATAAGCTCCGATGGCAGCCATCGCCACGGAAGTGACTCGAGCGGTGCGGTGCGCTCTTTGACGAAGGGCTGTGTTATGTGCATTTCCACAGAAGCAAAGCACTGCTGCTTGCTTCTCTTGCTTTAGGAAATAAGTACTGGGGCGGGCTTGTCCTGGTCGTCCAGCGCTAGACTGCGGAGCCTCTGCTATCAAAATTGATAAATCGTTCTTGATATATCCGCGTGTAGTGCTTCTTTATTACTCTTGGCGTTTCTCGTACTTGTGGTTTGCCGTTCTTTATCTGTTTAGGTATTTTGCTCCTGTATTGCTCTTACCATTTCCTTCCACATATGGTTTCATATGTCTGCTTTTAATTATGTATCTTCTTCTTTTTTTTTTCTGGTGGTCACTAACACTGTACGAACAGCGTGTTGATGTGCAAGTCTCTTAATCCATTTTATTGCGAAAGCAATACTTTCACTTTCCAGCCCTTCGCGTAGCGAGGCGGTAGCTGCCATTGACCTTTAGCGTGAGAGTTGGCGCGCCGCCAAGCACAGCTGCGCAAAAAACAGGGGCCCCAACTCGCGCCGTGAACTCACGAGGTGGTAGCTACCAACCGCGGCCTAACTCCCGCTCCCTCCGTGAGGGAGCGCTACAGCCGGAGTGACGTCATCCCAATTGCCGCAAAAACAGGCACCCCAACTCGCGCCGTAGGCTCGCGAGGCCTTCTAGGGCACTGTAGCGAGGCGGTAGCTACCAGCTGCGGCCTAACTCCCACTCCCTCCGTGAGGGAGCACTACAGTCCGAGTGACGTCATCCCTGAGACTGTTGTGAGACCGTTTAGAACGACGTTTGGGGCGCCGGTTCGGGTACGCCCTTACACACCGAGAGTTAAGCCCAACGTTGATCTACGGTCGGGCAGAGCTGCATTTGTGCCACATGCTCCTAAAGCTAAGAATTACGGGGCTGCAGCCGCAGCTACCGCGGGGGTTCAACGTTGGATACTATAGGATGTGGCCTAGCGGCAGGTGGAACCAATGCGGTCTCCAGGGAGGCTTTCATTTCTGCTGGCGTAAAGAATGCCGTTGCAGCCGGTGCCGGAGCGGCAGTTGTACATTCTGCCTTAACCTCTCCCACAACCACGTATATCTTTGCTGCCACGGCACTCCTTGCCTCGCTACTAGTTATGCATAGAATAACCAGGTAGCACCACGCAATAAACAATAGTTGAACCATATGCCGGGGCCAGAGTGAATCACTGCATAACCATAGGCATAACCACAAGCACCACAACCAGCTATACCACCAGCTGAACCTAGGCAGGCGTAGCCATAGCTATTGCTTTCGCAATTACCCGGCTTAACCAAGCTAAGCCACTGCCATTTTTTTGGTGGCAGGTCGACACCGGGATGATGATTTTTGATTTGTTAGGTTTTCCTCTTGTTAAGGTAGTTTTTCTTTTCTGCTGTGTGTTTTATTCTTTAACAATGCAAGGGTAATCCCACTTCTGCATAAGGCCTTTTGCGAAAGCTGGCAGTATTTCTGAAATAAATAAATAAATAAAATGAATCTGCTATGATATCGCCAAGCCGCACTCCGCGTGCGATGAGGGTGAGGCACCCAACAAACTAAGCGGTACTTGAGGCAGCTTAGCATTTTAAAGATGTATTATATGTGTGTGTTTTCGTGAGCTTTGTCAATAATTCCTGAGAAGGTAATGAATTCAAAATAGAAACGAAAAACCTTCTGTCGCGGCAGGCACAGTATGATGTAGAACTATTCCAAATATCCAACCAATTGATAAGACCCATTAATAAACTTTTTAGTCCCAACGGGGTGTTCGAAGCTGTGACATGACGATGCGAGATGTTTTTTTTTTTTTCGATTTCCTTATGTAATGCAACATGCGGAAATCTGACGCCTTTTGCGTAAAGCCGCAACTGCGCCCAAGACAAGCGTAGGAAATTCGGTACAGAAAAGACGTATGGTGATTAGTTGAAGTGCCGACGCCGCCAAATTCGAACTTCCTGCTCGACTCTGATATGCAATGACTTAATTCGCTAAGCCACTCTTGAAAAAATGCTGAACCGAATGGGGAGCGAAAGCTTTGGCTGCATGCGACCGAGCTTTGTATCGAAAATAACCAGCGTTCGGTTGAACACATCAGTTCTGGCCTGGGACACCACTGGCCAACGTCTGCCGGCCTGCGTCTGATCGAGGGGGGGCCCCCGCCATCCGTCCCAAGCGACGGAGGGCCGAAGCTTCTTTATCCGCTGGTGTAAATAATAAAATAGCTGTGGCTTCGCTAAGGTTAAGCGTTGATATCTCGAAGCGAAAAGCCGCTCGTCTATCGTTGCGCTTTTCATATCTTCGCTGCCCTTTAGCCAACCCCCAAGCTACTTATGCGCCGTCCGACTGTTGCTTCTTCTCCGTCTATGGCGAGTGTCTGCGCCTGTTCTATGAGCACGCGCGCCCTTAATACAACCCCCCCCCCCTCCCCTTACAAATGCGCACTGAGCACGGTTGCGCCGAAAGTATGATTGATTTATAGGAAGGGAAAAGCACGGTAACTGCCTCACTTGTTTTCTGTGGACACCTTAGCCGCGCCGTAAGGAAAGGGAGGAAGGTGGGACTGAAAGTGGAAAGAGAAAGGTTAGCCGTAGTGGAGGGCTACGGAGTAATTTCGACCACCTGGGGATCTTTAACGTGCGCTGACATCGCACAGCACACGGACGCCTCCTCCTTTCGCCTCCACTGAAACGTAGCCGCCGAGGTCGGGTTATTGCGACACCTAATCAGCGCCGTAAGGGAAGGGAGGCAGGTGGGAGTGAAAGTGGAAAGAGAGAAAGAGGAGCCATTGTGAAGGGCTTCGGACTAATTTTGACCACTTTAACGCACACCGACATCGCACAGCACAAGGAAGCCTACATCGAAACGCAGCCGCCAGCGATCGAGATCGAACTGGGGAACTCCGCACACTACTCGGGCATCTTAACCACGGCACCACCGCAGCGGTGCGATCGGCGTTCTAGGCAAAATCCACTTTCATGCCCTGCGCATGCAAGTCAGATGAAGCTATACGCACCCTTTTCCCACACGCCAGCCCAACGCCTCCACCAGAAGTTTCCATTTTCCCAGTAAGAAACCCTGATCCAGACCTGGATCGCCCATTCTGAAAGGGAGAACTGCAAGCAGCCCTCGGAAGAGGCTGAGCTCGCGCCACACCCGGGCATGACCGAGTCAGTTGGCAGGAGCTTCGCAATTTCGACTCGGCAGCCCAGGATGCCCTTCTCGACATCATTAATTCTTACTGGGAGACCGGAACGGTACCGGATAATCTCAAGCTTTCTCTTATTCTTCCTACCCCTAAACATGGCAAAAACCCTCGACTTCCTAGTAATTTGCGTCTAATCGCCCTGACTTCACATCTCTGCAAACTCATCGAGCGCCTGCTGTATACCCGAATTAGTCACTATATTGAATACGTCAGTCCTGGATTTCATCCAGCTCAAGCCGGCTTCCGCCCTAACCTAGGAACGCTTGACTGCCTTTGGCTTTTGCGAAGAGGTCTGAATAGAGCTAATCGTAAAGCGCTACCTGACTATCTCCTGGCTGTCGATATACACAAAGCCTTTGACAATGTTCGCCATGAGGTTATCCTGGAGGAACTCGCCAAACACTTTCCTAGTACTCGTGCCCAAATCTGGATCCGCAATGCTTTGTCATCTGGACCCATTCAGCTACATGGCAAAGCTCCGGTATGGGTGCCCAAAACCTATTACTCGGATAGGGGTGTACCTCAGGGCTCCATTCTCGGACCCATATTGTTCAACTTGGCCATGAAACGCGTCGCCGAAAATCTGGAAATCAGCACAAGCGCAAGATTGCCGATAATATTACCGTCTGGACTGAGGCAGCGGATTACGTGGACAAATTGCAGAACCGTCGGTGCACTCGGCCTGGCACCAGAATTAGAATCCATGACTGCTGATTCGATTCAGAAAATGTGCTGTCTTATAGTTACGCGAGTCAAATAACACCAGTCTAATACCGCGTGCCCATCACCAGATGTCCCTTGCATGCGCGGGGAAATATTCTATGCAGACTGACCTTCAGGCGGCCCTTCTTTGTCTTGAGAATACACTAACCAAAATTGGCCTCGAACTCGCACCGCATAAAACAGAATTGATTAGTATCGACAGAAAACATAAAATCAACCCCAGTATGCAGATCCATCTTCACATCGGAGGCAACACCATCACCTCCACAAATGAGCAAATCCGCATTCTTGACCTGCCCATCTCAAGCTGCAACAGTCCCCAGAAATGGGTTCATCAGCTACAACGCCTTTGGCCAGCACTGCTACACACTGCTCGTCGCCTGTCCAACCGGCACGGCGGTGCGTGGCAACATGCCTGCCGTGCGATGGCCCGAGCAGCGGTGCTCGGAAAAATTCTGTATGGCACACCCGTCCTCCAACTATCGAAGACTGACTTCGCTAAGGTCGAACGCCTTCATCGCGCAACACTACGCACTATTGCCGGTCTACCTAAGTACACTCCTACAGCCGAATTGGAGCGTTTGGCCGCTCTTCCACCGCTCACTACCATCGTTACCGATTCACAGACGCGTCATCGAATACGTCTAGAGAACACTGTCCAAGGGCGTCACCTGCTGGCCTGCGATGAACAGCGTAACGACAAAACACCAGCCCTATATGCATCTCTTCCCCTTGGGAGATGCCAATAGTCACACGCCTCCATCGCCGACCTATAAACCGCGATTTTGTCATTCCCCGGGAGCTCCTCGCTGCCCATTACCGACAAGAGCGAATCCCTGATACCACTGACATATACACCGACGCATCGATTACAAGCGAATTTGCATCTATGGGCTGGGTATGCGATGACAACCCTTCCCTTTCAGGCGCTTATGCCTGCCACCTACCTCAAGGTACTCCTCTTCATGCTGAACTTCTCGCAATTTGGGGAGCCTTGTCAGGAGTGCCTTGCACCGGAACTGGTTTAATACGTATTCTTACTGATTTCTATGAAGCTTGCAAGGGAATCGCTACTCCGGGTTCACAAGATGCAACAGCTACGGCCATACAGCCCCTCCTTAAACGCCACCAACTCGGGAACAGAACTGTCACTATTCACTCGGACGAATCAGGGGGCAATGCGGCGGCACACGCCACGGCTGCCTTGGCAGGTGGGATGTCCACATTTACTTCCCCGCCCCCCTTGCTTCATCCTTACTCGACCTTGGGCGGGCAACTCACCCCTTCTCTCGCCCTTATGCACTATACTCGGGCCAGTCTTCGTAGCCTCAGTCAGCATCGCATGCAGGCGGCCACACCAAACCCACCTTTTACAAGAAAAACCCACCTCACCCGAAGTCAAGAAGTCTTTTTGAATAAGCTCATCGCCCATGCGGCTTACAAAGCACGTATTATGGCCCGCTGGCGTCAGTATACGGAGAAAATGATTACGTGCCCCCACTGTACGACTCCAACTCGCGGCGGCATATCTCATCTACTCTGGGATTGCCCTGCTTTTTCTACTGGACGCTCCGAGATCGAACCATATCGCCTAAACTACCGTTCCCTTCTAGGAACTGATGCTAACACGCAGATGATATTTTCCAAGTATGGCTCGCTTAGTGGCCTGGTTAGAGCAATGTGATTCGAGTGACGACCTAAACAATGAAGATTCTGTCTACTCCCCTTTATCCCCATCCTTGTGCCATGAGCCTTCCAATTGAATAAAGGACATTCAATCAGTCAATGCCAGCAGACTTTCCTGCTCCACTCAGTCAGTTCGCCGCACCGGCGCGCGCATCTGCTGGGATGCCGCTACTATCCTCCTCCCCGTTTTAGCGAGTTAGCGGCGAAACACCCGTGGAAAATCTCAGCTGGTTGCCATGGTTACGGCGCATAGTACACATTAGACCTCGTTTAGGCCTTCGCCACCTTTGTACTTCCGTAATGAGTCCTGCTGTTGAAGGAGTCCCACAGCCGAGCATATCTACTATGCACAGCGCAAGCTTAAGTAGTGCCTTGCTAGATTTCATGTCAGAGTCTTGCGCTTTCAGCCTCGCCTAACCCATCCCTTCCAACCTTTTGTGTCTCGTGCGTTCCACAGATGGGGCCACGTGCGCCGCGAGTTCTTTCATACCGCGGTGTGCATCATCGTCGTCTTCGTCGTCGTGCGCTGGTACGAAAGCACAACTGCAGTCTTACAAGAAGCCTGAGCGGCTGCGCCGATAGCATTGTGCTCTCGTGCTAGCGCACGACGATCACGACGATGATGATGCACCGCGCGTGTTGTTTCATCTCTCTCAGTGCATCATCGTCGTCCTACGCTGTAAACAAAAGTGACTTTTTCACCGCTTTACGACACTCAGCTCATAGTAAACATGTCAGACTGTGGGACGCCAGTAGCCGACTCATAACGGAAGTACTAATGTGGCGAAGGCTGGGCCCAAAAGCGGTTTAGAGTAATTGCAGCATAGCTACGCTCTGGTACGTGTGGAGGAGAAACACTCCAGTAAACAAATTATAGAAAAACTAACGACTAAAACCTATGCGCCAACAGAACAAGAATAAATGCTTTATAACCTCTTATAACAAAAATTATTTTATTTTAATTATGGTTAAACATTTTTAAAACTTTGCAACACTTTTGTGGCGCCCCCTTATGATCAATATGTGCCGCTTTGTCTTCTTCGAAAGTGAGGCTTGGCAAGCCTTGTCGTGGTGCTCGCGAGGGAGGCAAGGAAGCAAGGAAGCCGTTTTCCATCGTTCTTGTCTCGCTGTCTGCGCTGGGGCTGCCGAAAATGGTACGAAGTTAGCTCACTTTTCTTGAAATTCGCCTTTTCCGTAGTCTTCGTCTTGCATGCAACCTACTTCTCGGTTATTGCTTTTTGTTGGGATGCTTCTCAGGGACCAGATTACGGAAGCCTAACCCTAGTTTCTCGCTCACCAAGCTGTCGGCTCCTATTCGCCAACTGCCGGCTACAGTTTACGTCGTGAACGTGCCTATGTGATGAGTTTGGTCATGTAATTATGCGGACTGATTGTGAGTGACGACCATAGCTACTTCTCGGTTATTGCTTTTTGTTGGAATGCTTCTCAGGGACCAGATTACGGAAGCCTAACCCTAGTTTCTCGCTCACCAAGCTGTCGGCTCCTATTCGCCAACTGCCGGCTACAGTTTACGTCGTGAACGCGCCTATGTGATGAGTTTGGTCATGTAATTATGCGGACTGATTGTGAGTGACGACAATAGCTACTTCTCGGTTATTGCTTTTTGTTGGGATGCTTCTCAGGGACCAGATTACGGAAGCCTAACCCTAGTTTCTCGCTCACCAAGCTGTCGGCTCCTATTCGCCAACTGCCGGCTACAGTTTACGTCGTGAACGCGCCTATGTGATGAGTTTGGTCATGTAATTATGCGGACTGATTGTGAGTGACGACAATAGCTACTTCTCGGTTATTGCTTTTTGTTGGGATGCTTCTCAGGGACCAGATTACGGAAGCCTAACCCTAGTTTCTCGCTCACCAAGCTGTCGGCTCCTATTCGCCAACTGCCGGCTACAGTTTACGTCGTGAACGCGCCTATGTGATGAGTTTGGTCATGTAATTATGCGGACTGATTGTGACTGACGACAGTAGCTACTTCTCGGTTATTGCTTTTTGTTGGGATGCTTCTCAGGGACCAGATTACGGAAGCCTAACCCTAGTTTCTCGCTCACCAAGCTGTCGGCTCCTATTCGCCAACTGCCGGCTACAGTTTACGTCGTGAACGCGCCTATGTGATGAGTTTGGTCATGTAATTATGCGGACTGATTGTGAGTGACGACAGTAGCTACTTCTCGGTTATTGCTTTTTGTTGGGATGCTTCTCAGGGACCAGATTACGGAAGCCTAACCATAGTTTCTCGCTCACCAAGCTGTCGGCTCCTATTCGCCAACTGCCGGCTACAGTTTACGTCGTGAACGCGCCTATGTGATGAGTTTGGTCATGTAATTATGCGGACTGATTGTGAGTGACGACAATAGCTACTTCTCGGTTATTGCTTTTTGTTGGGATGCTTCTCAGGGACCAGATTACGGAAGCCTAACCCTAGTTTCTCGCTCACCAAGCTGTCGGCTCCTATTCGCCAACTGCCGGCTACAGTTTACGTCGTGAACGCGCCTATGTGATGAGTTTGGTCATGTAATTATGCGGACTGATTGTGAGTGACGACAGTAGCTACTTCTCGGTTATTGCTTTTTGTTGGGATGCTTCTCAGGGACCAGATTACGGAAGCCTAACCCTAGTTTCTCGCTCACCAAGCTGTCGGCTCCTATTCGCCAACTGCCGGCTACAGTTTACGTCGTGAACGCGCCTATGTGATGAGTTTGGTCATGTAATTATGCGGACTGATTGTGAGTGACGACAATAGCTACTTCTCGGTTATTGCTTTTTCTTGGGATGCTTCTCAGGGACCAGATTACGGAAGCCTAACCCTAGTTTCTCGCTCACCAAGCTGTCGGCTCCTATTCGCCAACTGCCGGCTACAGTTTACGTCGTGAACGCGCCTATGTGATGAGTTTGGTCATGTAATTATGCGGACTGATTGTGAGTGACAATAGCTCGCATTTCGCTCACAACATGCTCGCGAAGGAAAATGGCGTCTGTCTATAGGCGGCAGACGGCGTTCTGGTGAGACGTTATAACGGCGGCGCGACGCGATCAACGGCGAATGACGGTATACACAAACCCGTTTGGCATGCGTGTGAGGTGTTTAGACGCATATTCCAACTCGAGAAGGCTGGAGTGCAGTGGCTGTGCGACGCAATGAGCTGAGATGCACATGAGATGTACTGCTGACTTGTGCGCAGTCAAGCGGCGCCATGTACTGTGCGCGCTGTGATTTTTCACCTTGCAAGCCGCCATTGGCTACGAGGCGAACGTTGACCTCGCGCAGCCAGCAATAGCCGTGGCGGAGGGCATTTGCAAGTTTGCGTGCTGTGGAACTTGCGGTTCCCCATGAACAACAACACGGCGGCGAAGAAAGGCTTCCTTCGCCACGGCAGGTTGTGTCCACGACACACATCGCTATCAGGGTGTACGGGACAACGCTTCAAACAAGGCAGCTGTCAGGAGCTGCAAAGGTGAGTACGGCCTCAACAAGCATAGTGTGTTTGACCGCATTGCTCGGGTACAAGTCCGCACCTCGACAGCAGAATAAGCTTGCGCTGTGCCTGTTTTCAGATACTTGATGTCAGCCTGAAGATTTGTGCCCTGAACCCCGCTGACTCGGACCTTGCCACAATGGTTTCTCCTGCCGGTATTCTTGACTGCAAAGAGGTTGGCAAACCCGCTGCGTGCCGGCGAATTTTTTTCGGTAAGCAGTAAGAAACCCCGTCGGTCTTCAGATGTTCAGGTCTAGTGAAGTTAGAACAATGAGGTACGCTGCTCTTTGGAAGACAAGTTACAGTATGATCCACTTGCCTCACGTTTATTACCATCCTTGAGTTATAACAGCTGAAACGTAAAACACGTAGTACATTGTAAACATGCATGCTAATTCTGACCTGAGCAACGATGATAGCAATTCGTGTGTATAATGCTTTTATTGAGTAGGAATTGGGCACCATTTGTACTAATATGAAGTTGAAATTCTCTCTTTACAGCAGCGTTTTCTTGAATATCACGATCATGCATTGTCTACTCGACCATAAACGTCTTGTCAGCAAAACCTGGCAGTGGGCTACTTCATGTGGCACTTTTGCTGTATAGAGGAGCAAATGATATAAGGCTTTTGAGGTCAGCAGCGATGAAGAATATGGTTAACCACGGGTCATTTTAAATTGTCCAGATGATAGAGGTGCCTGCTGGAGACGTTTGTGCCGACGCCAGAGAATCCCAGTCCGGCCTCTCCAGAAAGGTTATACAATTCACATACACTTCCATGAGATCGATGATGGATCACTGATTCGGCATGATGAAGAGATTGTTCTGGTCTGCCAGCCGGAGTGTGCAGCCCACATTATTGCAGCATGTGCCACGCTGCATGACCTCTTTGGACGCCTACTTATCTGCGGACGAGGAGGATGTTGCTGGCTTGGGCAAGAAGAGGTCACGTCTATGGGATAACAGTTCCGTTATACATATACCTCCAAGGAAAAGCCATGCACATTGATGTTATGAACCTGATACCGAGAACCCGTCATCAGAGGCTGCCACACCTGCGTATGGTTCATCGACAGCTACAGCGCCAATCCCAATTCAGCAGCTGAACTTGATATACCACATCTGACCAAATCACACAAGCAGTCAAGTGCGAGATCATTTTCTTTTTATATCTGTGTCAAGAAACCTGCCGTGGCGAAGAAACATTATCTCGACTCGGAACTTGCGTCGAAATACAACAACCGTCAAGTCAAACTAGCCTTCTTCACCCTCTTGACTGCCCCGCCGGGGTGGCGCAGTGGTTACGGCGTTCGACTACTGTGCCCAAGGAAGCGGGATCGAATTCCGGCCTCGGCGGCTGCGTTTCGTTGGAGGCGAAACGGGGAGACGTCCGTGTGCTGTGCGATGTCAGTGCACATTAAAGAGCCCCAGGTGGTCGGAATTTCTGGAGTCCTCCACTACGGCGTCTCTCATAGCCTGAGCCGCTTTGGGACGTTAAACCTCTGAAACCAAACCAAACCATCACCCTTTTGACTATTGCTCGTAAGCGTGTAGGTTTCTTTGTGTGTGCGTGCGTGTGTTTGAGTGCCCAAAAAAAATGTTTCACAAGAAGGCAGCAATTGTTCATTATGCTTGTAGGAATGGGAAAGTCTCAAAAAAAAAAAAAGAAAAAACGTTGTAGCAGCCCATGTATTCAGTGTGCCCCTTTATTCTGCCGACATTTCGCATATTTTAACATGCAGCCGAAAAACAAACTGCCTGCTGTAGCATTGGCAGGGATTTCTGTAAGCATCAGAAAATACGCTAATTGTGCTATGCAGAGGCAGAGGGGACACAAAAGAATGATAGTTTGACTGCAAGTTGGTGCGGTACTTTTCGCAAGTTTGACATATTTCAGAAGCAAGCAGCAAGATATTGCGAATAAAATGGTGCTACGCAGATACAAATCAGATGCCCCTAAAGAATGCTTAATGATTAAAAGCTTGCCCAAAAGTTATCGCAGATTTAAAATATTCAGCAGCAGGAAACCAAATATCGCACATTACAATACAGAAACATGACACAAGCAGTGTTTGTACAATTTTCGCACTGACACCGCCGCGGTAGCTCAGTGGTTGGAGCGCTCGATACTGAAACAAAGGACGTGGGGGCGAATCCTGGCTTCCGCAGCCGATTTTCGATCGAGGCGAAAAATGAGGCGTCCGTATACTGTGCGATGTCAGTGCGCGTTAATAAACCTCAGGTGGCCACAGCACTCTTTGCGCGTGTGTGCCCGCCTTATATTCTCATTCCACAATGTTCGCATTTATTTAGTTTTATTTATACACAGTACCTACAGCGCCCTCACAGGGGCATTATTGTAGGGGGGAAACATCATAAATAAGAACTAACATCTAGTACACAATAAATTAGGCAAATGATGCGGTCTACACAGAATACAGAAAACCCATGCACTGTGGAAGCAGAAACAAACAAAGAAAAAATAAAAACCATTGCAGAAAGGCAAACATACCCTAAACACGCACATACACAACATACCCTAAACGCATTTGACAAATGTAAGGTATTGGAGCTTAAAACTGTTGTGACTGCATATTTACGTGTCTTTTTATCATCACTGCGAAAAATACTTGTCCAATAACCTAAACGTATTTCCGATTTGGGTCGTTACGTAGGCATGTCGCCCAAGCCAATATTCTGTAGCTTCTTAATTGAACTTTCTACCAGTAATTTTCGCTCTTATCGAATCTGTAAGAAAAAGTTTTCGGTGGTAAAAATTCAGCCATGGCACCAATTGTATGCCACTTCTGAAAATGTCATAGCTCGAAATTCAGGGGATCGGTATGAGCTCGCGGTACATTCGGATGCCTGAAAATGTTTTTCTTTTAAATATTTTTTATCAATGCCCGGCGATGGTCGTGCCACAGCTGAAAAAGCTTTCTATAACAGATCAATTCTTTCGTTTTCAAGAGTTACCAGTATTTATGTTGTGGTTGTATAGTTCCTTCACTTTCAAGTGTTACCAATATTTTTGCTGTACAGAAAAAAATGTCAGAATGTTGAGTCATCTTCCCAGCTCACAGGTGCATTTGCGATAACTGGCATTTTCTGTGCAGCCCAAATCCGAGAACCTCGCTTGTGGGCGGGCAGCAGCCAAGAATGCAGACGCAAGCAAAGGAAAGCTCCAGGCCTTCCGCCCTGTTCAAAACCAGAGACCAGTGCTCCGTGAGCAGAACCAACGCTCTGGAAAGGTGACTGCAGTTTCAGATCTGTGCACACTGTACGAACTTAGTGCGCTCTTATTCAGCGACGACCATTAAGAATACCTCACATGTCTTCGTCAAGTCTCCTATCACTGCTTGCGCATACAACTGCTTTGAGCTCATACGATTGGTTATGAGGAAAAGAGCCGTAGAAACGAAGTGTGGAGGAGGAGGAGGAACAAAACTTCGTTTTAGTCAGAGAAGTGTTGCACACAGGTTCCCTGGATCTCCGCATGCCCCCACTCATGGGCTAAACGTTCACGTGCGGTGTTCGTCAATAAGGTATACGCGGGCCCGGCTGAGTGCGATCTTCAGCCTGGTCTGATCAGCTGATCGCAGTGAGGTCTCCCAGTTCTACCAAGTTGGATAGAACATATCTAGAAAGTGCAGAAGCGACATAAACATCAGGTTTAAGCAAGTGGGAACGCCAGTGGCTAACGAAACGGTTCCTACCTAAAACTACAATTCCAGCACGTAATGCTAGCACCTCACCGTATTGAGTATTCCCTAAATTTTCAGGTGGAAACCGGAAGCCTTCCCTGCACCTGTTTAGTGTCCTACCTCCGTGTCAATGGTTAGGGAGCCACATCGGCTGGACCACCACTTTTACGAATACGGCCAGGTTGCTCGGCAGTTTCTATTTCGTTCAGGTGATTCCGCGATACTACGCTATTTCAGCAATATAGGGTTCTTGTGTAATTCTTCGCACGGAATCCACTTGACAACAAGCATTTCACTTTAGGTCCAGGGACCCGGTTAAAGGTAATGGCGCACGAATGCTGATCCAAAGGGCATTAGTACAATCCCGACCACGGCACTTTTTGATAAATCGGAAAGGCAAGGCGTCCGCTTAGTGTGCGGTGTCAGTGCCCGTGAAGAACCTCAAGCGGCAAAAATTATCCGCAGCCCTCCACTACGACTTTCTTCGTAATGGAGGGCTGCGGACACATACTCTGCCCATCGCACATTTCGCGGTATCTGAAAAAGAGCGGCAGTGCGCATGCGCAATGACCGATTTTACTACAGGCGCTCCGCGTGTTCCTCAGCTGGCTGCGGTTGCTACAGAGGAGAAGAGGGTAACTGCATCCCAGCAGATGCGCGCGCCGACGTAGAGTAAAGGGTAGTTTCCGGAGTATGCATGCGTGCGCCGCCGAGCACAGCTGACAGAGCGGAGCAGGAAAGCGTCGGCAGGCATCATATGGTACGGCATAAAGGGGAAGGGGGTGGCTGCTCCTAGCCCTACGGGGTAGGTCCAAGCCCTTTGCGGCGGGGGCTAGCCTGCCACTGGTGGTTGTGCCTATTGTAGGCCGTCATTGCACCCACCACTGCTTCGGTTGTGGCGGACGATGGCTGTTGCGACTCGCGTCTTTCTCTTCCTCTTCTTTTTCTCTTCTGTCCGCACGAAGAGCCCCGCCGGGATGGTGCAGTGTTAAAGGCCCACTGTTCACCCTCTTGTCGAAAATATTTTCTTCCTCGGTGACTGTGAGACTTACCCCTAGAACGCAAGGCCGCAAAATGTTTTTCAAAAGAGTAATTAATAACGCAGTTACATCCACCGCAATCACCCGATTCTGTCATGCTTCCCTCCTTCCGTTCCCTCGCAAAGGTTTTTCATTCTCCTGCCCGAGGTCGTCTAGCCTCCGCAAGACAAATTCCCCTTCCTCCTCCGCGTTTGGCGGGAGGTGGGGCATGGCACTCCGCGAGCGCGAAAAAAAAAATGGCCGAGGGAGCGCGCGCCGCTGGATTCAGTCTGGCCGTGGCGAGGGAAAAGCACGCAGCGAGCGTTAGACACCCATCCTTCTCCCGTCAGTCAGCGAGACGGACCAATGGACGTCGTTCGCGGTACCTACGTCATTACTGTGGCCCGTCGGGCTAGCGCAGGAAACGGGGAAGCTGGCTTCCCAAAGGAGAGTATGAGAGAGCTTTGAATTGTATTTTTGATCCTTGCGGCGCGCGTGTCACTGTAGCATTTTGCTCAGACTATCTCCGGTACCTGATCGAAACACTGGGCTCCTTTGCTTAAAAGGGCCTTCCCTGGACAGTGGTCCTTTAAGACGCTCGACTACTGTGCCGGAGTACCCGGGTTCGAACCCTCGGCGGCTGCGTTTCGATGGAGGCGAAACGAAGAGGCGTCCGTGTGCTGTGCGATGTCAGCGCACGTTAAAGATCCCCAGGTGGTCGAAATTGCTCCGTAGCCCTCCACTACGGCTCCTCTTTCTCTCTTTCCACTTTCACTCCCACCTTTCTTCCTTCCCTTACGGCGCGGTTGAAGTGTCCACAGAAAACAGGTGAGACTATTACCGCTTTTGCCCTTCCTATAAATCAATCAGGCAGGCAGCGGAGGTGACTCAGCTAGAGCTAGTAGTAGGCCCGTACATTTTCTTTTCCTTCTTCCTACAGTCGCAATAATAAGAAGAACGGCATAAAAGTGGATTCTGCCTAGAACGCCGGTTCCCCCGCCGCGCTGTGCTGGAGTACCCGGGTTCGATCCCGACCTCCTGCATCTGCGTTTCAATGAAGGCGCAACGGAGAGGCATCAGTGTGCTGCATGATGTCAGCACACGTTTAAGATCCTCAGGTGGTCGAAATTACTCCGGAGCCCTCCACTATGGCATCTGTCTCTCTATCCACTTTCACTCCGACCTTCCTCACTTTACGGCAGATGGGAAAGGCGCAGTATCTGTCATACTTGTTTCCGTGTGCATCTGAACCGCGGCGTAAGGGAATGCAGAAAAGTGGGAGTGAAAGTGGATAGAGAGAGAGGTGCCGTAGTGAAGGGCTACGAAGTAATTTCGACCACCTGGGGATCTTTAACGTGCACTGACATCGCCCTGCACACGAATGCCTCTTCGTTTCGCTTACATCAAAACACAGCCCTGGGCGGTCGGGTTCGAACCCGCGTACACCGATACAGTAGTTGGGCATCTTACCACTACACCACCACGGCGAGGCTTACATAAATGTTTTGCTTATGCTGAATTTTGGGGAAAGAAAGGCGCTGTATTGCACTGCTCAATGAATACCTAGACTTGTCCGAGGTGCATATGTGGTCGGTTCGAATCCCTATCACTAACTAGCCTCGCACATGACTATCACATGGACGCTAAATGGAAAGCCAAATGATGCGCACTGAACGCTGCACAAAGTATGGTTACGTCACAGCTAGTTTTGATATGAAGTCATGTGTACGCACGGTCTCAGATACCGTTTTTGTGGGTTATGGCGGCGGCGACGATTTTTCGGTTGAACGAGCTTTGCACGCTCGCGTAATGTGTGGCCAACCACGCATATACTTCGATAAGCTTTGGCTATAAGGCGCATCGACCAGCTTGCGATGTTGGCCAGTCTATATCGCGCATTCGTTAAGGTCACAAATTTTCTTTCTCAACCAGCAGGTGCCCACACAATGCAAGGACACCACAGCGAAGACGCTGTCCGACAGAAAGGAGAAGTCACCATCCAGGCTTAAGAAAAACGACGACAATGACTGCCCTGAAACGGAGCTAGAAGCACATTCTACCTCCAACCTACCAACTGGGGTCCCGGACATTGATTTCGAAGATGGCAAAGATCCCGTGCTCTGCGCTGAATATGCAAAGGACATCTACAACTACATGTTCTCGCTTGAGGTAAATCTGATTGATTGAATGGAGCATTTGTTGTTTTACTTGTTACCAAACCATGAAAGAGAAAATTCCTTGTTGTGAAACGGGACTATCGATTTTCCCGGTGACAAGATGGTATGAATGTGGGATTGGAAGAAGCTCTTAAAAGGTTCGGACCAGTGATTTTTTCGGTGAGAAGGTGGCATACTCAGGTTAAAATGTATGAAATTCTGAAAAAGTTCTCAGCAGCGATGCACCTCGTGCCAGCACCATGTGTACGGTTGCGTCGCGCCGTTGCTTCATGACGTTCTGGCAAGAAAAGTTTCATGAAGTATTTTCGTTTCATTAATATGCATTCCAACGTATCAATGTATTGTGACGTGCAGCATCATATGCCCCTGCATCACTCGCTGAAATCGCGGTGTCCGAGAGATTGACAGCAATTCGACTTATTTTCCGGCCAATGGTTCCTTTCATGTGGCAAACGTCTAGAATCCCTTGTCAAACAGCATATCACTCACTGTGTAGACTATCCATCAAGCTGAGCGAATTCCAGTGTAGTCCTGCTCCCTCTGAAATCAACACTATATTTAGTCGGTGTCTGGCAATGGTCTCTTAAGGCACGAAACGAACAAAGCAAAATGTCTAGTAGTGGTGCGACATAAGTAAACGAAGTTCAAGCAAGGCAGTTTATTGGGCTAGTTGGTGGAGTTTGCTCACTGTGGCGAAGCTTGAAGCGCAAAAATGACAAGGACGCCCTGTGTCTTCCTCATCTCCTTGTCATTTTGATCTTCAGGCTTCGCCAAAGTGAGCATAACTAAACAAACCACCCTACCTCTGACATTTAACACGCGTTCCCAATGGGTATGTGGGATAGACACTCGAAAAGTTAGTTAAATCCGCAGCTCTGCGTTAAAGTGTTAGTGTGCCCTGGTTTTACCGTGCCCTGGTTTTGCATGTGCTAATGTCATCAACATATCTGGGAGGTTAATGAATCAAAAGAAAATACTGGCTCCGAAACAAAAACTTTTAGATGAAGCTGTAAACAAAGTATGTGCAAATCTAATTTCTAAAATAACAAACTAACTAATGCTTGCAGGTTGCGGCTAATGCGACTTTTTTTTTTCTTACCTGGATTGCAGAGAAAATGGCCAATCCGAGCTCGTTTCCTGAGCTCGCAGTTGACAGTGACTCCTAGCATACGTGCTAACGTCGTTGACTGGCTGATTGAAGTTCACTCTTTTTACGACTTGCTACCGGAGACGCTGTTTCGGTCTGTCTCCCTTTTGGATCGCTATTTGCAGGTTGGTGATGCTCTCAATAACACCTGAGACTTCGTGTCGCAAAATACGGTTGAAACAAAGGTCCTATTTATTACATCACAAGCGTATTGTAAATTTAACGAAATGATGCTTAGAAACTGGCAGCTAGACAGCATGAAAGTAGACCACACATTGTAAACGGTATGATTTAGGATTTATTTATTTACAGATACTGGTGGTTCCTTTGGGGGACTGTAGCAGGATTGCAGAACAACAATTAACAATGAAAATGCGTCTTTTCAATAATAAAAAGTTATGCACTCAGCCACAACAAGACATGAACGCGTGACACAATGGTATATACTGGAGAAAGGCATGTTCATGCGAGAAAAACAAAGAAACCAAGCACTTTGCCAAAACCAAAATAAAAGAATCCATTGAGTGGTGCAGAGCAATCATAAACGCTTCTTGAATGCAAATATGGAAAGACTGTTCAGAAATGTGGTGACAGATGGAGAATTCACAAGGTTTGGGGCTAAGAGTTTCATTCCCATGTTTAATATAGGAAAAATGAATAACTAAATGTGTCTCTGTGGAATCTGTGTTCCACCCGGTTATTGTTGTATTTGTTCTTTGTAGCTATCAGGATGGAAGAAGACGAACTTTCTGTCGTCAATTTTGAGTCAAGTATTGAAGAGCTGATAAAAATAGTGTAAGCATAGGAACTTGGCTCGCTTTCTAACTATGGGTGACCAAGCTTTTCGTCAGCTAGGAGTTTTGAAGGTAAAATGTACCGATCATATTTGCTCTACACATCTGACTGCTTCACGTTGCATATTTTCCGACTTAGTTATACAGTAGAATCTCGATAAACGGAAATCGGTTAAACGGAACTACCGCTTAAACGGAACAAACGCCTCGCGATTGGTTGGTTTTGTATTAAGCCAATATAAAAAAAATCTCGTTAATCGGAACTCAAATTTTGCGACCACCGCGTTAACGAAACCGAAAAGCTCGAAACCGCAACTAGTTGGACAAGCGCAGTGCCATCGCGGTACGCATCAATGCTCCCCTCCTTCTCCTCCCCGCGTCACCACTCCGGTTTCCGTCTCCGGCGGTTTCCGGTTTGCTCTTACACTGCCCTCCGCATCGCTCGCTCGCGTTCACCGCGGTTGTGTTCATTTAGGCCTAAGCCATAGAGCCCTAGAGCATTTGTTCGGTCCGATGGCAGCGCTAAAACGACCGCACAATGCACTTGCGTTGGAAAGGAAGATGGAGATCATCAACGACTTCGAGAGTGGTGGCTTCACGAAAACGGCGCTAGCGACGAAGTAAGCCGTCCCCAAAAGCAGCCTAACAAGAATTCTTCAGGAATTCTTCAGGAATCCTTTTACACTAGCCAATAAGTGGTAATTCCCACTCTTTTGACATTTTTTTTTTAATTTCAGTACTAATACTACTGGAACAAAAATTCCCTGCTTATTTTTCTCTAATAAAGTTTGTTCTCATAGTGTACCGTTTTCCTTATTACCTAGATTTCGCAAATTGAGATCCGCTGAGACTGCCAACTGCGCGCGCGCGCGCCAGCCGCGTAGGGTTCACGCGGAAGCGGATTGCGCAATGCTGAACCTATTCTCTCTTTAAACGAAACTCCTGATAAACGGAACATATTTTCCCGGTCCCTTGAGGTTCCGTTTATCGAGATTCTACTGTACTTGTTTTAGTACAGGAGACCCAACAAGGTGGATGTTAACATCAGTTTGAAGCAGATTTTGCAATAACGTATATGAGATATGTTTCTCCCATTTCAGTACGTTCTTGAGGGGTACGTATTAAAAGATATTTAAATGCCGTCACTTTCTTAACTTTGGATTTGTGAAGACGATAGTGGACAGTGAGAGGCTCTTTTTCTAGCTGTAGACATATCGACTGTATCACCGGCGTTGATGACCAGCTGCCATGTAGCGGGCCAAACTGATATCTGCGCAAGAACAATGCTCAGGGTCTGCGGATCCTCGGGGCCGTTGATTACTTTATAAATGATGCAGTCACGTGCAAACATACGAAGAAGCATTGACGTTATGTAGGAGATCATTAATGAAAAGTATAAAGAAAATTGGAACCAGAACTGTACCTCGAGGGACGCCAGAAGACATCAGTGTTAATCTCTGCGGAAACATATGACAAAAAAAAAAAAAAAAAACCTTCAACCAATTAGCTAATTATTAGTTTCAAAATACCTAACCAATTTATGGAGAAGCTTAGAATGTTAGGTGCGACAACATTCCTGTAATAAATGTAAGAAAATATCACATCCAATGCGGCTTATTTTAAAAAATGGCATGGATGATGTGAAAACCCACTATACTCTCAACGACGTGCCGCGGCTCCGCAGTTGGTTTTCCGGTTATCTGCTGAACCCAAGTTCGCGAGAACGACATCCGATGGTGGCAGCCGAACTGAGAGGAAAATGGTATGAGCATGTGTTCTGTAATATCGTTGCATGGTAAGAACTCTTGGAAATTGAAATTAACCGGAAGCGAAGCCGGAAGTAAGGCGTCCACCGTAGGGATTACGCAGCTTCCATTCGATAACCGTATACCTACTGTACCAACCACATGAGTATAGACAAATAATAAAGGGAACAATGAAAAATGTTCTAGAAAAACTTTTAGAATTAGCGCATAGTACCGAGCACGAGTAGTCTAAAGCAAAAGTTTTTAGTCCTTGAATCCAGTCAGCCTTGGACCCTACTTGATAATAGTCAATACTTAGCACAGCGCAAGGATGCAATATCATACAGCTGAAACACTTTACAGCGTATAATGCGCCATAGCAATTACTCAGTACGAGGCTTCACAGTATTTGTAGGGTGAATGCGGTCGACGTTTAAATTTCCGCTTTAGTGATGGCATTAAAAAAACTGCCCAGCGTTAACGTGGAGCACAATGTAACACGATAAGCGCTGGATCATCTATGCTGCAGAGATGGATCATTTTGGCAGTTCTGGAGACAGCTACACGGCTGCGCAATGTGGGCATAGAACTTTGAGAAGTTCGCTGCCTCATGACTATTCTGTCTCCTTCTTCGTGCCTCGGCGCGGTGATGCAATGGTAAGACGCCCGACTACTGTGCCGGAGTACACGGGTTCGATCCGGTACGCCAGCGGCTGCGTTTCGATGGAGGCGAAACGAAGTGGCGTCCGTGTGCTGTGCGATGTCAGTGCACGTTAAAGATAAATAAAAATAATAATAATTGGTTCACAGGAAGGGAAAGGCGCAGTATCTGTCACACTTGCCCTGTGGACTCCTGAACAGCGCCGTAAGGGAAGGGATAAAGTGGAAGTGAAAGTGGAAGTGAAAGTGGAAAGAGAAAGGGAAGCAGTAGTGGAGGGTTACGGAGTAATTTCGACCCCCTGGGGATATTTAACGTGCGCTGACATCACAGAACACGGACGCCACTTCGTTTCGCTTCCATCGAAACGCAGCCGCCGTGGTCGGGTTCGAACCCAGGTACTCCGGCGCAGTAGTCGAGCGTGTTACCACTGCACCACCCCGGCGGGGTCGTTAAAGATCCCCAGGTGGTCGAAATTGCTCCGGAGCCCACCACTACGGCACGGGGTATTTAAGCTCCACCTTTAAAAGTACTACGGGACAAAGTTAATGAGTATACCGTCTACGGCTCTCTTTCTGCTTTCACACCGCCGGGGTGGCGCAGTGGTAAGACGCCCGACCACTGTGCCGGAGTTTCCGGGTTCGAACCCGACCTCGGCGGCTGCGTTTCGATGGAGGCGAAACGAAGTGGCGTCCGTGTGCTGTGCGATGTCAGCGCACGTTAAAGATCCCCAGGTGGTCGAAATTACTCCGTAGCCCTCCACTACGGCTCCCCTTTCTCTCTTCGCACTTTCACTCCCACCTACCTCCCTTCCCTTACGGCGCGGTTCAGGTGTCCACAGAGCAAGTGTGACAGATACTGCGCCTTTCCATTCCTGTGAACCAACCAACCTCTAACAAGTGTGACTACAGTGCCTTAATTTCCTTTCACGTGAACCAATTAATAATAATAATAATAATAATAATAATAATATTATTATTATTATTATTATTATTATTATTATTATTATTATTATTATTATTATTATTATTATTATTATTATTATTATTATTATTATTATTATTATTATTATTATTATTATTATTATTATTATTATTATTTTCTCCTTCGCAGAGCCAAGCAGTTGACAAATCGAATATGCAGCTACTGGCAGTGTCGGCCCTATTAGTAGCAAGCAAGTTTGAAGACGCCACGCCAGTTCTAGTAGGTGATGTGGTGGACGTCTCTGCTTCCAACTGCAAGAGAGGAGATGTGTTGGCCATGGAGAAAAAGATCCTCTTTGCAGTCGACTGGCACCTTGAGCGACCCTTGCCGCTGGACTTCCTTAACCGGAACTACAAGGCTGCTGAGGTTAGTGTGTGGCACGCTTCTTTCTGAAAATAGTTCGCTGAGTGCTGTTGCTCACTGCGTCGCTCTCTAGGGAAAAAACTCGAGTTGGGGGGGGGGGGGGGGGGGGGCAGCGAAGCGGGAGTATAAGCCGTAATATAAATGTTTTTTCTGAGATGCTTGTAGCCAGTTGCTTCTATTCAGTGTCTGGTAAATGTTCAACTCCTGGCATGCTTGACCTATTGGCTCACAGATATATGTGCTTGAACACATCAAACACTTCATTAGGGTCTTATGATGTTCCCTTCATTATTGAATTATTTATGTATGTTTTGATGAGGCCTCCACAAAGGTGTATATTCCTAAACTGAGGGTAATGTAAAATAAACCACAACCGTTGAGTACTGCACAGGCGGCCATACTCCTCTAGTGACGCTGGTAGACTAAAGATTAAACTCTGCGCATTTTTAAATAGTCTGGTTCCAGGTAGCGGTTACCCCAGCGTTTGCTACCTGTGCATAAAAATAAACTGCTGTACTGATAAGACAGTATAGCGGAGCTGGTGAACAAAGTTCTGAATGCTTGCATCTTTCCTTTGCGGCAGCTTCTGGCTCCATCTACAATCAAAGCGGCGAAATTATGGGGTATTTAAGCTCCACCTTTAAAAGTACTACGGGACAAAGTTAATGAGTATACCGTCTACGGCTCCCTTTGCCAATTTGCATTCGCGTATATCTGCTAATATGCTCTTTTAGCCACTGTAATCCCATAATATGTATTATTTAACTGAATTGAAGTTTATTTGAATCCTATCGCACATTATAGGTATCTGACTCTGGAAGCGCGAGGAAAAATGTCTCAAGGGCGTCTTGACAAAGCCCACACTCCCATAGCGGCATCACGCAACACAGGCAAACACCTCAGTGACAAAAACAACAATCAAAAGCAGCAATGACACTATGCATTGAGAATGATTAATGTATGCAGGTCAGCATACTGCGCAAATGAGTCAAACGCAAAGAATGAGGCAAAAGTGGCCAAATAACTTAAAACACTAAAGTCAATTTACAAAAAAAAAATTAAATCGCACGGGACTGAAATCAATAAAAAGAAAAAAAAATTACAAGAGCTCAACGCTGCTGAACCAAATATGGAGCGAAAGCATTAGCTGCGGGTGACCGAGCGTTCTTCTCTTTTTCTTCCTCCTCAGCCCATATGGAAAGTACCGCTTTAACCAAGCCATATGAACGTGCCTTAGTGGCCTATAGGGGTAACGTGAAGGCCGGGGTCCTAACCGGCTGCTTCTGACATAACCGTCCCATGTGAAACGAGAGTCCCAAGTTGGCAGCTCCTGCCAACTTAGCCGTGGCTCCGACCGCGCCACGCCAACCGCTTGAGTTGGGAGTAGGGATAGGTAGCTCCGGAGCGAGCCGGATATTCGGAGCCGCTCCTTTCCAAAAGGGGGACTAGCCATTTGGCTCCGTAAAGTCGGAGCCGGATCTGCCGGAGCCGTCGGACCTTTCGGAGAGCTGGTTGCTGGTTCTCTCGTTCAGTGAACCTCTCCGTCACAGGCGGTGGTGACTTCCGCGCCATCTATTAGCTATGCGAGAAAGCAACCTCCTGCCCTTTCTCGCAAGATTCACAATGATGTCCTCGCCCTCGGCTGTATTTTGAACGGAGTGCGCCGTTCTTTTGGAGAGCGAATGAGGAGGTTCTTTTACTTTTGTACTCTGGATGGACAAGACCTGGTTATTTGGAGGAATATGAGAGATGCCTTTGCCCTGCAGTAGGTATAGTCAGGTGGAGGATGACGGCGATGATGATGATGACTATGGATGTAGATCTGCTAGATGGCTGAACGGTGGTTCGTTTGAAAATCCGGTTCTCTCTCGTTCAGTGAGCCTTGTCTGTCGGAACCGGGTGAGATTTTCAAAACGCAAAATGAAAAAGCATCTATAACGCCCTTCCTTGTCAGTGCCACAACCAACCCATTGCCTTCGGATCTTCCTGCAGATACCGCGGGCGCACTGCTGCTGGTGCCCGTACTTTTTTTTTTTTTTTGTCTTGAAGTTTTTGTCTTTTCGTTCCATGCCGACGAGTGGGGACCTGTACTCGTACTCGTCCGCTGTGTAAAGTGGTCCGCGGCAATCCCTTTGGCTCTGTATGGGTAATATAGTGTGACACCCGATGCCACTGAAGGGGGAAGTAAAGAAGCCTTAATTGGCAAAAATTGCGCCGTTCATTGCCATGCTGCTGTTCGAACGATGCCTCACGACACTCATCGGCCGTGCGTTGTTCGCTGGTGCAACAACACCATTTGAAGACGAAGTCTTTCGTGTCTCAAAAGAGAATCAAACGTGCAGTTTACTCTTGATGAAATAGCGCGTGGGATGAGGACGAAGATAGAAGGGGACCCAGAGAGTACTGACCACAATTATTATACATCTGATCGGAAGAGAAGTTAAAGAAGTCAGTGGGAGGTAAGAAGAGGGAAGTAATGACTATATGCCCGTCGCGCTAGTCACACAACTGCCGTTCGCTCCAAACACAAAGGAACATCGCACCGGCAGAAACACGATAGTTGCCGTTCTGCCATCCAATGCCTCCTGACTGACGGCGCGCGAACAAGGCGAGGCGCCGAGAAACCAGCGTGCCGAAGCACAGTGAAAAAAGAGAGAGAAAATGCGAGCCAGCGTCAAAATGCCAAATGCCACCGCTTGCTGGTTCACGTGGCGGCCAACACTGATTTCACCTTGTATTACTATTATATATATATATATATATATATATATATATATATATATATATATATATATATATATAATCCGGCCCATAAACATGTCCGTGCGTGCGTTCATGCGTCCGTGGCAGCTGTCAATCAGAAAAATGAAAATTTTGTCTCCACCGGGAATAGAACCCCCATCACCTCGGATCCCCAGCCGAGCGCTTTAACCAGCTGCGCCACACGCGGGATCTTGAAACGCGCCTCGCAATTCTCCTGGTCTAGCTGCCGTGAGGATAATAGTAGCGATGACAATGACGCTGCAAATAGTGATAATGACAATGATAATAACGATGAATTTAGCTGGTAATGATAGTGAAAGCAAACATAATGCACCGTATGCAGCAGGAACGCGCCGGCTTTCGCATTTCTGCAGTATAGATTCCACAGTGCTCTGAGAATTTTTTTTCTTAAGTTGTGTGAAACTAAATTTATTTGTTTCATGAAAGTTTAGCTCCCTCCTTAATGCGTAAAGACCGCTAGTTATTCCGTCTAACAAACAGAGCAAACAAGTTATTAGAAATGAGCTGCACGTTTGGAGCGTAGCTTCCGGCATTTCTTTCCTATAAATCTCCAGCCGCAACGCTGTTGCGGTTGCGGTTTTGAGCCCTACGTCAGGGTGTTCGCTCATTGCCCCGTAGCGTCAATATTCGTATTTTCATTGCATGTATTTTCACAAAATTCAATACCTGAAAAACCGACTATTATATATATGCCAGACATATGGTTCTTGCAATATAAAATATTAGCTGCACTGATTTCACACACTTCCAGTTCAAAAACAGCACTTTACGTTGGCATTTCATTAAATGAGGGGATCTGGAGAAAAATGGCACTCCCTTAATACGCCTCATATACGTATGGCCGAAAGCTTCGCTGTTTGGGTGCCTGCAAAGAACATACTAAACGCTAGCACTGATTTCTTCGGTCTACTCAAAACATCGCATTCCATAAAAACAGATGTATAGTTGCTTCGTGATGTAACACGAAATATGAGAAGCATTGATATAATATCCACAGGTCCCAAGGCATGTGGAAATTGGTAGCAATGAGAAGGCCGACGTAGCCGCTGCACAAGCTGACAAGAAAGAAGTCAAGAAAATTAGCATGCCTTTAGTACACTGCATAATGGGAGATCAATTGCAGTATATGTGGAAAGAATTAATCAGTTGCTTCTGGTAAAACGCATTTTTGGAGAATAGTTGTTGTGCACGAATTAAGTACGTCTCAATGGCCTGACTTATTCCCTTCTTCAAAAGTTATGGCACCTAAAAAAAATAAAAGAAAGCTACACCATGCTTATTCTGGGTGAGTGTTTTGTTTTATGCCTACACATATGTTTGTGAAGTTTTCTGGTGAGTATGTAGTACCCTTTCTGTGTCATAAATTTCTATACTGAAGTCATCAGTGCTTACTTTCTGACACTCTTTCGCCCTATATTTCCGTGTGTGAATGATTATTATTATTGATAATTATCAGAAGCCGACTACGGCTCCCGCGTTTCGATAGAGGCAAAATGATAGGCGCCCTTGTGCTGTACAATATCAAGGCAAATCGGAGAAACCGAGCTGTCGATTTTATCCGAAGGGTCCTCTCCTATATATGGCGTCGCTTATACGCTTAGTCTCTTTGCGATGATGAACATGACAACCATACCAAATTTCGCAATAACCCTACTGTGGCTCTCACTTCTCCGTGTACAGGCAAGCGCCATCGAAAAAAACACGGCACTGTACATTCTGGAGTTGAGCCTTACCAACTACGTCATTGCTTCAGTGGCTCCCTCGAAGCAGGCTGCGGCAGCTTTGTACTTTGCGTTGCTGCTTCATGGAAGGCCTGAAAGCTGGTACGTTGCATTTGCACTGCTCGCGTTTTGTAGACTCACCATTAAGATTGAGCGTGCGGGCAGCACTAACTGCAAGTTCCTTCATCACGCAGAAGAATATGAAGAAATCTTTATTACGCCAGCGTATTTTGTTTTAAATTAGTAGCGAAAATATTGGTATTCATTTCATATCATTTCATTATTTCTAGCCGATACGAAGGAACTGTTCGAATGTTGCGTCCAAACAGAATGCTATGCCTTGCGCGTGATATCTTTGGATGCATATATGCATCATGAAAGCAGTGACCGACAACCTAATCCCACATGGGATATTCGTTCTGTTTCGCACTGGATGGCCTCTGCCTATTGGCACCCTGTCACAAGGTGTATAGCTGTATTCAAGGATGGACCAGGTACCCGGGTCCTCTCACCCCGGACAAGGCAGAATCGGGCCAGAAAAAAAAAAGCTTGTAATCATTGTAATAATGGTGGACATCCAGTAATTACGACTCAATCTAAGTCCGTATTTCCCGCCAGCGAGATGACTGTTCACACAAATGCCCATTATTAAAAGATCATATTCGAATAGGTTTAATAAAGAAGCTAGGCTGTGCTTTTTTTTGGTTTGTTTTGTTTTACGAACGACCTATCAAAATCTTCTACACACTGAATGGTGGTCGTTCCTAGGATATTTTGTCCAAATTGTCGCATTAAAGAAATAACCATATTTTCTTCCATGTTACCATAACATGGACGCTAGCAATAATTCTAGAACACCCTCCAGCATGCTTGAACAGGCCCAAATTTTCGAGAAAGAATTAGTAGCAGTCTAGTTCAGGGAGTCCATTGGGACCCTCATCTTTCTGGATTGTAGAGTGGAATAAGGGAAAGGGTTGGTAGTAATTGTTTCTGCTCTCTTTTCAGCTGGGATGAAAAAATGGCATACTACAGTGGGCATACGGAGCAGTCCCTCCGACTTATCGTCCGGCGAATGGCTCAGCTCATGCTGGACGCACCAGACAAGATGCAGACGGTTTGTCTATTGTTATTTTGTCAGTACATAAACGCTAGAAAGCTGCATTTCGTTAACGCTAACAGCTCAAGTGGTCTGAGAGGAAAGTGGTACATAAACTAGTCGAAAAAAAACTACAGAACCGTGTCAAAAATACAACACAATGGTATGTAGTTCTGTCGTAAATGTCAGATTTTTCTGTAGTTCTGTGGTACTTTTCTGTAGTTCTGTAGTCTTTCTGTAGTATATGTCTGGTGTCTGTAATTAAGTAGCACTTTTCTGTTGTGAATACAGAAATTTCTCATGTCACTACAGTGTGTTCTGTTGTCGCAACAGGTTTCCCGTCAGAAACCGCACAGAAATTTTGTCGCAACAGAAACTGTTATGTAGTTCTTTGCGACAGGGAAATAATAAGCATTAATATTTTAAAGTTGAGACGAGTTAACGTTCACCTTCATATGCGTTAAGTGGAAATGTAATATTTGTTGTGGAACTGCACGATACTTTTTATAATCTACTTTGTGTTCTCTTATGATCTAATACAACGGCCCTTGTTAGTATTTTTGCACCGCATTTCCACACTTACATTTTTATTTCATGTCATTACTATTATAGCACGAGGCTATTGTATCATAGTAATTCTTTGTTTGGTTTCTGATCTATTGGTACATTGTGGAAGTCATTGACACAGTCATAGGAGGTGAGAGGGATGTTCATGCCTTGGATCTCGGTAAGCTTTCAATGTCTGCCAGGCAAACTTTGCCTGTAGTGCTTGTCTAACAGCCTCTCTAGCGAATGGCGAAATCTATGCTTCCATAAGACGAATGCAACTTTGGAGAAAATGTAGGTTTAAATTTTAATTTCAGTCAATGAGTTTAGGAAAAAGCCAAGAAATGAATTTTCCACCGAAACATTGAGTTCGGAAGACAATCAATCCTTTTTGTTTAAATTCTAGACATGGTCGTTATAAACTGTTATTTGCTCTGTTCGGGTTTTTTCTCGTCATGTATGCCTTCACCAACCGAACCTTCTTTTTTCATTCAATTAAATCAAAATGCCCAAGCACAGTCGAGTTCAGTATCACAGGCAACAGGATATCACGCTCTGGGAGGTTCCTTCCATAAATTCGGTTGTGAACAACGTTGAGCATCTCGCTTTTAATTGAAACAAAAGATGGTCCATGCAGTAAATACTTGCGGCCTGACGCGATGTGAAGGCTACACTGGGTTCCAACTTACACCAATGCATTGAGCGCCGCATGAAGCGTGAATGTACATTTACTGGCTTGAGTGAACTAACAATTATTCCTTATAATGGAATATTTAGAAATGACTGTTGCGCATTAATTAATTGATGACTCACTGAAATAAGAAAATTCCTTCCTGGTTGTCCAGAAATAGTATACTGCTTGCTGAAAGGCTACCGGCAACCGTCGCTCTTTAGTCGCTGCTCATGAATGCTCTTTATCCGTGCCGCCTGAATATGACTCATGTAGTCCTTTTTTTGCACTAAAAATATTAGCACGCGTACCTTGGTTATTATTTTCAATACTTCTGGCAATACACGTGGTCATATATTGTTCTTTGTTATGTTGAAGGCCGCTTACAAGAAGTTCAGGAACACCAAGTACGACAAAGTTGCCATCCTGTCGGCAACTCGCGTCGAGAAGCTCCGCAAGATGGCTGGACGAGTCGGCTGATGTCAACGCCGCATTTTGCAAGGGCTTCGGCACAAGAAGCCGCTGCTGCACTTGGAAGCACTGTTGCTTACCGTCAGCCATTCTTCCTGCCCTGTAACTCGGTACGCTTCTAACCGTTTGACAGAGGAAATAAAACTCAAATGCCCCTGAACCGGCGCTGTGTTGCGTGCGTTTCGTAGTGAAAGTTTTAACACCTATTAGGATTTGTATGACTGTAGTTAAGTAAAAAATTCAGTCAGGTATCCTAGTCGGTGCCTAATTACTTACCAAGGAAAGCTATTCCATTAGACTGATTTACCATTACCGTAATCTTTATCCCTTCTTGACTACTTCACTGTGTTCTGTTTATTTTTAGTGAAGTTTATTTCGCTAGCCGGCACCTGTTGTAAAAGCATCAAAAAAAGAAACGCTTACGCAATTATTTTCAGGCACTGATGCTTCAAAATGCGGTAACGCCCACCACGATGGCGCAATGGTTAGGGCATTCGACTGCTCACCCGAAGGGTGCGCTCCAATTCATTAGACGTCTAACGAGCGACAGTTTCGTAGACGTTATTGTAGACGTCTACACGTTCGCGTAATGGAACGCGTCTATGTCGCGCGCTACCTCGCGGCATAAGAGCTTAACTAAAACGTATTATAAGGTATTTCAATATTGCTTTTTTTTTTAATTTAACGATAAAACAGGTGAAAACCACGCTTTTAACTGTTCATTTTTTTTTTTGCATCGAGAATATTGCGTGTTTATTCGTCACAACGCAAATCTACTGTTGGGCGGTTTACTTGTAGCAGACCGTACCAACTGTTAACGCAATCGGTCCACCCACGGCTTGACGGAAGAGTACGTTAGCGATGTTTTCACTTTTTTATTACTAATGTTGAAGTGTACATGCTTCTAGGATGTCTCATGCACGCAGCTGTAAGCATGAAGAAATCTGTACGCTTGAGAGGATTACGGACGAAAGGGCATAGCCGGCTACAGCAAAAGAAAAACTTTGGGCCGTTACATCTGTCGTCAGCAGTAACTAGGCGGGACACCCAAAGACGGCAATTCATTTTAGTAATATATAGCCAGGCTAAAATATGCGCAACAAGCGGGCATCGTCAGGTGAGTTCGTTCTTCAGAGATTAACTGAAAATGCACGGAAGAGTTTGCCATGGCTACTACCGCAAGGGAAAAACACATGCGTGCCGTACCGTACAGCAGCCATCCTGACTCTCTCTGAGGTTCTCAGAAAGCGACGAGTTCGTCGATCCGATCAAGACTCAAGTAAAAGTCACCGTCAAGTTAAAGAATACGAACAGCATCCAACTATTAGCAAAAATCTCAACTGCACGCTTTCCTCTTGAGCGATTCAAGAATATGCAATGCTATGAATCTCACGACCATGAAGACAACTTAATTTGCCTCTGGCTAGCGTACCTATTGAGTTAACAACCCACATTTCAAATATCGTGCATATGCATACACCGGCGTTCGCAAAGAGCACGACCACCTTACAGTCACTGCAACCACCACAAGCATGACTCGCGCAGCGCGATCTGTGCGCTGTCCGCTATGTTCAGACAGCAAAGTAGCCTGCATCGATGTTGACTTTGGCGAAGCAGTCTTCGCGAGACTGCTTCGTGAAAATCGGAACGCGTCCCAACATGGCGGCTGCCCGGCAGCCGTCTAAGTGGACGTCTAGTAGAGGTATTGGAATGCACCCAAAGATGAGGTATCGAATCCCTGTCGCGGCGACCACTTTTCGATGGAGGCGAAAAGCAAGGCGTCCGTGTGCTGTGCGATGTCAGTGCACGGTAAAGAACCCCAAGTGGTTGAAATTTCTGGAGCCCTCCACTATGGCCCCGCCGGGGTGGTGCAGTGGTAAGACGCCCAACTACTGTGCCGGAGTTCCCGGGTTGGAACCCGACCACGGCGGCTGCGTTTCGATGGAGGCGAAACGAAGTGGCGTCCGTGTGCTGTGCGATGTCAGCGCACGTTAAAAATCCCCAGGTGGTCGAAATTATCCGTAGCCCTCCACTACGGCTCCCCTTTCTCTCCTTCCACTTTCAGCCCCACCTTCATCCCTTCCCTTACGGCGCGGTTCAGGTGTCCACATAGCAAGTGTGACAGATACTGCGCCTTTCCCTTCCTGTGAACCAATTATTATTATTATTATTACTCCACTATGGCTTCATTTTATTGTCATAGCTTTAAAGTAACTGCTTTGCGAAAAATCAGGCGTCGTCGGCACTGCATGCACTGTGAGCGAGAAAAGCAAATTAGACGGTCTCTCAGATGTCTCAAGAGGAGAACGGCGAAAGGCTAGCTTTCAACTATCATTTGCCTCTCATATTTTGCCTCTTCTCTTTGCCTCTATTCGAAGTCATGAGTCATGCCTAGGCATTGTAATCACTGTCATTCATCGCTGAGAATTTTTTTTAGTTTCCAGTTAGTTGCAGTCATGCAAGTCCTATTGGACATTTCAAGATATTGGACATTTCGTAGTCATAAGTCATGCGTAGTCATAATTATGACTACGCATGACTTATGACTACGAAATGTCCAATATCTTGAAATGTCATAATTATGACAGCTCGCAGGTAAGCCTTTTTTACTCATTTCCAATCGGATGTAGTCATTACACGTCGTCATTTGACACATTGGTCGTTTCGTAGTCATGAAGAGACATGCCTAGTGATTGTAGTCATTAGCACTCATCGCTAAGCATTTTTACTAATTTCCAGTCAATTGCGGACATTACAAGTCATCGTTTGACATATTGGTCGTTTCGTAGTCATAAGCAGTCATGAGTCATGACTAATAATTGTATTCATTACCACTTGTCGGTAAGCATTTTTACTCATTTACAATCAGTTGCGGTCTTTACAAGTCATTTAGTCATTAATGATAATTATTAGCCATTACCATAAGTCATGAACTCAATCGATGTTCATTTATAACTTTTATTCTTTACCTACCACCATCAATAGTTTTCATTCTTAATCGCCCCCCTCACACGTTCACTATTTGCGAGCGCACAGATGCGACGCACAGATCACGAGCACAGATTTTTGCTCCATGAGCCCAGAAAGGCTTTCGCCTTAACATTGCAGCCAATTTATCCCAGTTAATCAAATGCTTAAAGGTCAACTCGGGTGGTTTTTCCATCATTTTCTGTTTTTCCTTGAATTACATTCCTCGGCACGTCCTGACTCCAACACAAAAAAACCGTTTTCCGAAATTCCAATTAGAAGTATTTTTAAAAAAAGAAAAACAGCAAATCGAAACCGAAACTGCTTTCACGGCCAGAAACGACGTCCCAGGTGACGAAATGGTGACGTCACACTCAGTATTAGAAAAAACACTCGTACGTGCATTGGATGGTGCAAATAACGTATGGAAATCATGAAGCATTGCATAAAATGTCTGAGGTAGTTCAATATAAGCCTCACAATTTCATAATCATGCGGAAAGTGGACAGTAACGCCGGTATACTGTTTATGACGTCAGAAACTCAGTGTTGCCGGCAGAAATAGTCTCAACTTAAGCCATGAAAACAGCATATTTTAAAGTCGTGTTGCGCGCGAGCGGATTATCGTACGGCGCCCAAATTTTGTAGAATGCGTCAGGACGGAGAGAAGAATATACAGTAAAATTTTTATTAGAATATTCGAATGTCAAAAAACCTCCGGAGTTGCCCTTTAAGGTTGAAACTGAAACTTAAGGAAAATGAAAAGGTTCGAGGCTAGGCTTCAAGAAAATTCGGTGAAATCGGTGATTGCCGACCGTGATTGTAGCGCACGATAAAATTTCGGACCGCTTAATGACTGCGCATCAATGGAAATGAAGTTGACGTTATGCGTTCTGCAGGTGGAGCTATATGGCATCTAAACATACGCGATGATAACTTGCGGCGATAACATATAGTTCCTGGAGCGGCCAGCAAATCGCATCTGTCTTAAAGCCATGAAGTTGTGGCGGTTGCCTTCTGGCAAGAGCGACCAAAACGAAATGCGCCGTCATTTTCTTTTATTAACGCGGCATCGTTATGCTTTGTCAGACGCGAAACCTACCACAAGATTTTTGTCCGGAAGTGTCTCCACCGGAAATGCTATCATTTGTGACGTTGCGCACGGAGGCTCACCAACTGTTTTTAGAGTAAAAATAGGGAAAGAAAATTGGGATCCAGGTAGGAATTAAACCCGAACCACCGGCGTGAGAAACAGGAGACGTTTGAAGCTGAAAAAGGCGCGTCTAGTGAATGCACAGTTGTCCTAAACACAGTTGTCTTAAAAGTGTATTAAGGCGAAAGCCGTTAACGGATAATACTCTCTGCCACGATTCTCTCACACACGTCCATCACACTATAGTTGATGTGACGTCACATATGGTTAGGAGGAAATTTTGAAATTTAGTCACCAGGAACAATGTCAAACTGATGACGTCATCAGAAAAATAAAAATCCTGTCACCACTGCGAATCATACCTCCATCCGTCGGATTCCCAGCAAAACGCTTTAACCAACTGCTCCACGCCCTGGATCGTGAGAGGAGGAGGAAAAATCTTTATTGATTGAAAATTCAGCCAGACCCTCACAGGAGGGCCCGCTAGTCCAGAAGCACTCTGGCCATTCCCTCTAGCTTGGCCCGATCTACCAGACGTAGCCGATCGGCAGGTTGCGTGGCTAGAAGAGTGACCTCCCTGGAGGAGGGAGTGGGGTTTTTGATGGGAGGAACGCTGGCGGGATGTGGGTGGTTTGTGGGCATTCCCACAGGTAACGGTAGAGAGCAGGCGGGGTGGCGTTGCAAGTGCTGCAAAACGGCGGGAAGACCGTGGGTGAAAGATGGCGAACTGCGGAGATGGGAACAAATGTGTCTGTAGTTGTCGCCAATACGTGCTTTCGATGTAATTGGGCGTGTGATCGGGTGACAGGTATGTGACGCGGCAACGACGGTTGGGGTGGACAGTCGTATTGTAGTCAAGACTTTGTGGTCAAGGTTGGAAGCAGGTATGTTGTGCGGCTCGTCTTATCCTCAGAAAAGCCCAGACTTAAGCGCTCGCGCATCAAACGGGAAAAAGTAGCAGGGGGCTACAGCATAGAAAACCGTTCATGAAATGCGCAGAAGGGGTAGTGCATGAAATCCCCCTCTGGTGTGGACGCACAAATGTTTGACAAAGTGGGCGCTACGTTAATGAGCGGATCAGGGAGCGCAACAGAAACGTTTAGCAAAATAAAGGGGGTCAAATTTAGCGCAACATATGAGGTCACGTCCGTCACACTCTTGTGAGCCATATTTTTCTGGGCGCTGCCCGCTCCTGCCACCACCATTCACCATTCCGTTCCTACGCAAGCTAGCGCTATCGCAACTTCCTCTGCAGTCTCTATGTTGCGGCCTGTGATGGCTGCCGCGGATACCGGCGCCCCTCAGCCATTGACTACCGAGGCTACCACCGCACCTGTTCTGCCACTTGCCGCATCAACATAGACTACTTCCTTCGCTCCCATGTTCTTGAACCTAGAGCTTCGGCTCGTTTGGCCCTTCTTTCGACTTTAAATTCTGGATGCATGTTTTTATGAAAGGGAGGGGGGGGTACTAAGGTGTTCCTGCTTTCCCTACTAATTGTGACTCTTCTTTTGAACTCCTCTGTTGCATCCGTCAGTCGCTGCTATCTCTTCGCCGCGCAACTTTCCTATGGGCCCATGGACTGCCTCCCGCGACCTTCCAATGACGTAATTGCTCTCTTCGTTTCTCCGACCACAAATCTTCCTTCATGACAGTCAAGCACTGTTAGTGGAGTGTTTCTTGAAGGAATATGTGAGAAAAATAAAATGGTTGTCAGTAATAATACATACAAGACTTGCTCGAAATATTTGCCTCAATCAATCGAAAAGGTGAAACAGCTTATGAGCTACGCTCAAATTTCGCATTAGGAAGTAACATAATCGTTGCAAAAAAATTTTTTTTTTATCGAGAAGAAAGAAATCATCAGCGTCAGTGACACATCGATATCTCTGTATAAGGCCGAGAAAAACTATTTCTCATGCATGTAACCATGTATGTAACAGCACATCATTGCCGAAATTTGTAACCCTTCTAGAAGAACTACTACACAACACGTAAACCATTTCGAACCAAATATAACAAACCAATTACAATACTCAAACTGAAAGCTATCGTATTACTACACTATTTACCTTGATTAACTGCATTATTACCTAGATATGCTGTGTATGACATTGTTTATCACCTGCTACCTGTTTGTTTTTCTGTATTCATGTATTTGTACCCTTTGTATCGCCATTATTGTAGTCATTATTCAATTATATGCCCATCCTGTGAAAATCCCAATGGGGATTGACAGTATCTGAAATAAATAAATAAATAAATAAATAAATATCAACCAGGATTAGTGATGCCGCTCCTTGCATGTACTACGGGCATGCATTTTAGGGCTCTTCCAGTAAAGCAGTTGTGAGTTGCGCTCAGTCCCATTACGTTTCTTGCGTTCTCGCGTCTTCAAATTAAGGAGGTCAGTACGTGGATTATCACCCTTGCAGAAGCTGTTCTTCTCATCCATTATTTTTTCAGTCTTGGAAACGAAAAGCAAGGCGCCGGCGTAGTGTGCGATGTCAGTACATGTTCGAGAATTTCAGAGGTGATCGAATTTCTGGAGTCCTGCGCTATATAGCACCTCTCGTAGCCTGAGTCTGCTTGCACGGTGTGCGTGTGCGTGTGGGCAACTACTGTCATCATGCGCAAAAAACAATGTGTGTGTGTGTGAGGGGGGTGGGGGGGGGGGGGACGGCTGACAGTGACCTGAGCAGCCCCTTAAATGACCCGAGTTTGAACTCCTAGGTCAGTGCTGACGAACACGGCCTTGCATTGCTCGAGAGCAGGAGCTTGTATTGGACTCCGGGATGGCACCTCTTTATTCCTCAATATGTTTTCATAAGTGGCTGTTTCACCACACAGTCTACGTTATGGGTAGTAATCGCCAGTGCAGAATTCTGACAACAGGTCCTGAGTCATCACAGATAGCGTCTGGAGTCACCTTCAGGTGGTCTCCTGCTTTGTCTCGAGGTGGCAATATCATCCTTCCAAGTAATGCCGCGAAATGATGCTAGGCCATCCTTCGAGAAATTCTCAGTAACTACCGCGTCGCCTGCTCGGCTGACAAATCCTCGAGCTTTGATGTGTGCCGCTTTGTACCAGGGTTTTCCGAGTGAGCCGGCACCTCATATAAATTGAATAATTCTGTCTAAGTGCCTAGTTTGACCCGATATGTTCATCGCTGCCTAAGAAATTCTGCACGTCTGCAGAATTCTGCATCTTGGCTGTATGTGTTGTGTAAAGCTTTTGCCGTAGCTCTCCTTCTCCCCTCGTGGTGTTCAGAATACATGTTCTTAGGTATCGGCTTGACTCAGTGCCTTAGCGTTTCGTTTAGGTGTCTGTGTTTTTGTATCTTGTGGTGGCAACTCGATGACTAGCCTTAAGCGATCAAGTATAGTCCTTCCTGCTTTGATGCGGGAAAGGAGTTTTTTTATATACTTCCGTTTTTCAGTTTGCACCTTTTTTAAGTTTTTTTGAAGGATGTTGTTCACCTTGCAAAAGCTCTCCTCTTCTCATCTATTTCTTTTCCTTTAAGATATCTTGCTCACAAAATAAATGTACAGTGAAAGTTAGCGCTTGAACCAGTATTGTCTCCTTCTCCGTCAACGTTTGTTTTTCCCTGATATAAATTTCCAATGCATTACACAGTTTAGTGTAACTCACCACTTCCTGTCTCATAACGCACCGCATGCCATAGACAAATCACACTAGCATTTGCAACAGGACGTTTTAAAGTCCAGAAAAGCTACATCTGAAATCTGCGCGTGCTTCTTCAATAAATTTGGGTTTCAACATACAAAACGCTGCCCCGCCGGGGTGGTGCAGTAGTAAGACGCCCGACTACTGTGCCGGAGTTCCCGGGTTCGAACCCGACCACGGCGGCTGCGTTTCAATGGAGGCGAAACGAAGTGGCGTCCGTGTGCTGTGCGATGTCAGTGCACGCTAAAGATCCTCAGGTGGTCGAAATTACTCTGAAGCCCTCCACTACGGCTCCCATTTCTCTATTTCTACTTTCACTCCCACCTTCCTCCCTTCCCTTACGGCGCGGTTCAGGTGTCCACAGAGCAAGTGTGACTGACTCCTGCGCTTTTCCCTTCCTGTGAACCAATTATTAACATGCAAAACGCTCGCTCCTGCTTCGGAACCGATTGTGTTCTTTAGAGCCCATAAAAACAGTGTAAATCCGGAACCCGTACGGTTAAACACACTGCGTTTCGTTTGCAGAATATTGGACATATATTTTTACTGTTTTATTTCTCTTTTAGTCAGGCTTGACTCCTTGCTACATGTCATAGTCTATAGAGTGCCTCAAATTCTTTTAAATGCTTATAATGCAAGCTAAGCTTGCAAGTCGTGTTTTTAGGAATTATATCTGAAGTACAAACACTTTAGAAGAAAGGATCACACGCCCTTGCTCAAACAGAAGTTTCAACCGCAGTGATTTTGTTATCAAGCTAGGCTATGAAATTAATGATCTCTCACAGCTTTACATTCAACTCCTTCGCCGCGCTTGAAGAATGAGCACCAGCTGTTTGCATAGCGTTGCCTTGCATCTTAAAAATGCTCTGCAAGGCAACTGCGAAGCAGCTCTGCAGTGCAATGAAAAGTCGATACTGAACGCTCATAGAAACCATGAGGCCAAAAACTCAGCTTTGGCCCAGCTAAGTCCCGGAGTTTAAGTTATCAAAACGGCCAGCTTGAATTGTAGCGTGTGCCTGCATGGGTGCACATGAGCAAACAGCACGATGCAAATACCAGAAACTCACAGGAAGCTCTACTAGAAAAAATAAATATAAAAACATTGTTGTGTTTCTGTGTCAAAGCAGTTCGTGTGCTTTTACGCTGTCTTGAATTAGGCTATGATCCGACGTTATCAGCGCGACCCTTTTCAAAATTCAGAAGCAGTATCATTGTGTCTATCTTGTTGTATTATTTGAGCTCTTTGCAAGAACGAGTATTTTCCAGTTACAGCCTCCGGAGTACTGTCTTCCAAAAAGAGACTGCCCCAGTTGCTATTGTCTGGGGCAATGCCAGTCTCCTGACAACTCCACTCGACGTCGTGCACCTCGACAAGCGCCGCCTGCACAATTAGTTTCCGTGTACAAAGTTCCTGTTCCCGGCTTCACGCATTTAGACCTTGCATGGATCTTCAAAGCCAAGGGCCACCTCTACACGAAAATGTTTGAAATGATGAATGCCTACTCCGAATGTAGGAGGAAATGTCACATTGCTTGATTTTTATAGATTTTCGTCTATGAATGAACGAATGAATGAATGAATGAATGAATGAATGAATGAATGAATGAATGAATCCTTTATTTGAATGAAGGAATGGTTATCGGCCTCGGTTTGGGTAATTAGGAAGTTAGAAGGAATGGGAGTGTAGCTTCTTCGCGGTTCTTCAAGCTGTTTCTCGTTGCTTGCCATATGCTGCCGATCTGCGCCGACCTCTGTAAGTCTGTAAGTCTCTGCGATCTGTAAGTCGACCTCTCTCACACTACTGGAAGCAGGCCGTTCTCACTGCCATACCTGGAAATATGTTGTAGTTGGGTGCCTGATAGAATCTGATGTGCTAGGGTGGGCATGTCGTCTTAAGGAATATGCATGATTTTGTTTCTTCCTCGCGAATATGATGCGCATTGCCATATAAGATGTTTTAGGTCTGCTGTACGCTGTTTCTGACAGTGGGTGCGTATTGTCACTAGTGGTTACAACGCCGTTGTTAACAAATGAGGAGGCATTAACTTCATTTGAATAAACTCTTTATTGGGCGGACTTGCGCCCGCAAACGAACTAAGCAATCGGCAGCGGCGACAGCAACAATCGTGCTTGACGGTCGTCGAACAGAGAATGCAGTTTCACTTCAGCGCTCAGTTTAAAGGCGTCGAAGAAAGATCTAGATAAAACCGCGTACTGTGACTAGCATACCCTGGGACATTGTAGAATCACACGTGCGTTGCTGGAATTTTTCGAGATACGTCCCGAATGATCTGCCGCCACAAAGGAAATGAAAAGCCGCGTCCTGCGACAACGAACATGAACAAGCAAATAATATAGAATTCATCCGTGCGTTCGAATCAGAGTGATAAGGTTGCATGCCGGCAGCTGCCGAAAAAAAAATAGACGTTAGAATGGTCCGCAACACTATGTTGTGTTTGAGTGTTTCGTGCGGTGTGGTGTAGGCTGGGTTTGATGTTACTTTGTGGAGAAATATCTCTCGTGGTCTCGAGTGACCCCTTTTGTGTTGTCAAACACTGGCGTTGGTGTTGCTTCATATAACCTATACCTGCTGTCATGTTTTACTTTGGTGCGTACATAGTGAATCATCGCTCTGCCAGGGGAGGTTTTAGTGAGCGTATGGATATACGTCTATCGGCTTAGGCATGGAGTAGAGATGTGGGACGTTGTACCTGTCAGCAAGCCGACCCGCTTGCGCTGCGACCGCGCGCGGCTGCGTTTCCCCCGTCTGTGCCAGTATGTCCCAATGTCCATATAATTTGAATATCTTTTCCAACTTCCCGCATTCGCTTCAGCCTCTTTCTGATGTCGTTGGCCACTGTGTCTTCTGTAGTTGGTGGCGTCAGCTCTGTAATCTCTGCGTTTGAGTCAGTTAAAATTCGATATCCATTGAAACTGTCTTGTGGCTGCAGCTGTCGTAACAGTGTTTATGGCTCCCCATATGGCAAAGCAACTGGGCTTGCAAAACTGTTCCTCGGGTAGGTGGCATGTGCGCTGTCAGTTGTGTTGGGGCGCTGGCACAAAAACCCATGCCGCACTCACCCTTTCATTTCTAATTGCATCGTCAGTGTAGATGTCTACTGTGTTCAGCGGTCTTGTGAGGGGCGTCCTCTGTTCTAAAAGGTGCCTAGCCACACATTCCGTCTACTAATAGGTCGTTGTGGCCTTAGTGCGATTACCGGTGCCTCGAACGGGGATGAGGTGTCTGTACCCAGGGGCTGTCCCATACCATGATCTGCTTCCCTTGCGTCGTGTTTTCTATCGGAATCGCATTCGTACTTTTGCTTCCCGCATAATGTCTCGTATGGGTGGTATGCCGTCCAGATTAAGAAGCTCTTCATTTCTCGTGTGCATAGAAGTCCGGTAATGTTGTGAAGAGTGACCGACCCTATGTAGCTTTTTGGCGTCTTTCAGGTCACGATCAGAAAACTCATACGCAGGTGCCGCGTACAGAATCCTGCCGACAGCAACCACTCTAGGCAGTGTTTGGCGCGAGTTTTGCCGGGCTCCGCCCTACTTGTTTGAAAACCTGCGAATCATATGCAACATCGGAGTCCAGTTACGCTGAAATGTACAAATCCATTTACGAGGACTGTTACAACAAATAGAAATCTGCGCCCCCAAACGTTTTGTCTACCCGTTTGCAGACATGATGTTGTGTTCTCTAATATGCAGTGTAATCTGTTTTTAGGCGTTAGTAGCATTCTTGTCATCTATGCTTATGAGTTGTGTCTTTTCAGGCGACAGCTGTAGTACCAATGCTTCTAAGCTCTGAGTAAGGCTAATGATTGCTGCTTCCAACTCGGTCTGCATGCTTTCTTCATTTGGGTAATCCACTGCTTCTGTCCATAAGGCGACATCATCTGCGTAGATGGTGAAGCGGGCCGAAGTGCCTCTCTCGGGCGCTTCTGCTACGCAGGTCATGGCCAAATGCTGTCAATAACTCGCCAAGTACTACCATTGTGTTGTCAATTGTAATTGTCGGCAATGGTAGTGTGGGTAGCTCAGAAGCATGCGGGAAGAACGTGTGGATCGCTTTTTTTCACTTGTGAGGCAGAGTTTTCTTGCAGTAACAGCTCTGTCAACAGTAGTGCACTTTTCGTTTTCCTCAGCAGGTTTCGTAGAATTCCCCGCAGCTTTGTAAGTTCCGGTTCGCGGCCGAGCATCGCACAAGTTCTGGGCCATGCATCGATTTCGAGCTGTTTTTGGTAATCCTTGATGAGTCAACACTTTTCGATTAAGGCTTATGAGATCCCGGTGGCGCTTTCCTTTATATATGTATTGCTGCGTAAGGATGTTGACCTTTCGCCACAAGTTATGCAAAAACATTTCTTTCATAAACGTATACACAAACAATCAGGATTTTAGTTTGTTCCGATTGTACAAATTATGGTAATTAACATCATATTTTTGAGCACAGCTTTTGTATAATAAATCTATTTGGAATCTTAAGATTCTAAAACTTTCATCACTTTCGTGGCAGACCCGCGATCTGACCATCCATTTTTGGGGATTTTAGGAAAGCAGTTTTTATCAGGCAGTCAGCGCGCCAACACGAAGCAACGTAGCCAAAATGTATTGGATTATCCAACTGAAATACCAGAAGCATCCGAAGCTCATAAATACAGATATGTTTGTCTTATATACGTTACACTTCTGACAAAGTTTTCATCTTTCGTGCATGCCAATGTACGTATTCTTTTCCTGCACCTAATTTTCAATGCAGGCAAAAGAGAACTGAGCCACATTGAGCATTTTAGAACACTTAAGCCTCGTCGAAGTATAGCATGCAAGATAAAAGATGTAAAAAAGAAGGACCTACCAGATGACGGCACATTATGCCATTCGATAAAATGAGGAGCATTTGACGAAGTGCTAGGCAATAGCTCATCTCAGAGCTGCTCCCCTTAGGATGATAGGATGAAAGCTACCGCTGGAGAAGTAATAAGCAAATGTCGTGCACCCGAGCCTACTTTCCCCTCATGGGGCTCCAAACGTCCTGCTAATGCCTAAGTATGTAAGCTAACATTTCATGGTATACCAAATATCCTCGCAATTTTCAAAAGCAAGTTTTTAGTTCTACAGCAAGTAACAGAATTGTCAAGGACCTGTAGCCTGTACCAGTTACTTACCACACCCCTCTCCGTGCCCCCTACTTGCTGCTACAGTTTTCTATGACGAACTGAGGCAATTCTCGTGTGGCTATGTTTAAGTACTAGCGCCACTGCAGAGGGTAAGCAAGACATGCTGGGCTTTGCAGAGGCTTGTTTTGATTCATCGGAAAATACAGAACGCAGGAAGAAGACGAAGAAGCAACGTAATCTGGTCGTCAGCAGCGGCCAGCCTAGTCAATGATGGGCCTCGTCATGATCATCAGCCTAACTGCGTCTACTTAACGACAAAGGCCTCTCCCAGCGACTTTCTAGGCTAGCTGCGGCCACTATGCACAGCAAACTTCCCGATTTCACCGCCCCAAGTTTTATCTGACAATACTGCCACGCTGTATATATATATATATATATATATATATATATATATATATATATATATATATATATATATATATATATATATATATATATATATATATATATATATATATATATTGTGAGCCTTCTGTGGACCTTCTTTCATTTGTACATACCATCATCATCGTCCCGCGGCGCCAGCTGCGGCGCGTGCCTGGGTTCGTGATCGGATTAAAACGCTAGACGAGGCTTCGTTGTCCTTGCCGTCACTACCTCGCCGTCTCGACCTAGCCTTCTTTTACAAGATATATATATATATATATATATATATATATATATATATATATATATATATATATATATATATATATATATATATATATATATATATTAGTTACGTACTGAATGCGTAGCGGAGTGTTTATTTACGGAGTAGGGAAACGAACGCTTCCTCAAGGCCGCCGAACAGCTTCTGCTTCTGCCCTCCCGAGACGACCCAAAGCACGTGACACTCACACTCTCTTTCTCTCTCTCCCTCTCTGTTTGTTTATGTGCGTGTGTGCAAGCGCGCTCGCTATATTGTAACCCGCGCTAACCGTGTCAGTTCTGGAGGGAGAAGAAGACGAGGTTCTGCGGAGTGCGCGTGGTTCTGGGACGCCGCTGCTTTTGCCTGGTGAAGCGCCTGCTCTCTGCCTCCTGTGCCTCAACCCCGTCCTTTGACCCTGTCCTTCTGGACTGCAGTCCGGGTAGCGATAGAACCCGTGACATTCTGGTGGAGACGCGGGGTAAATGCAGCACAGCCCCTCAAAACCCGCTACTCTGAGTTCGCCCCCAAGTCTCAGCCGCCGCCCCTTCGACGAGGAGGCCGAGATACGTGCCAGCCGGCGACTTCAAGGACTTGCTCCTGAATTTGGTCTGTTGCCGAACTCCGGCTCACCACAACTTACAATGGCCCGGAGTACCACGACCCAATGTCAACAGACGGACTCGTTTCTCGCACCGTCCGTGGTGTACCTACCGATGGCTCCTCGAGCGGCTGCCACGTTCCATGGCGATGCCTCCGAAGATGTGGAGGATTGGCTGGAGCAGTACGAACGTGTGGCCCGCCACAATGGCTGGAATGCCGAAAACTGTCTTCAGAATTTGTATTTCTGCCTGGACAGTACGGCTCGGCACTGGTTCGAAAACCACGAGGCCTCCCTTACATCCTGGGACACATGTAAGGAAGAGCTGCGACGGACGTTCGCCAATCAGTATCGGCGACAGCGAGCAGAAGACCTTCTGCAAACACGAGTACAACGACCCGACGAAACTGTAACGAGTTTTGTTCAAGACGTCCTACGACTTAGCTCCCGTGCCGACCCCCGTGCCACCGAGGAAAAAAAGGTGCGTGCACTCATGCGGGGCGTCAAGAGTGACATTTTCGGCGGGCTTATTCGTGATCCGCCGACTACAGTGGCACAATTTGTAAATGAGGCGACGAACATCGAGCGAGCCTTGGTTACGCGAGCGGACCATTATCGTCGCCTTGCTGGAGGTCCCAGCGTTTCGAACCTTTCAGCTGCTCGTTTCCCTGTTGGTTCCTTCGACACCGCAAGCCTACGCGAGATCATCCGCGAAGTTGTACGCGAGGAAATACGGCAGCTGCTTCCACCTGCTGATGGTACGGCATCCTGCACCCTCACGGATGCTGTCCGCGAAGAAGTACAGCGTGCCCTTTATCCACAGTGCTCCGTTGCTTCTTCACCTACTCAGCCCCCTACTCAGCCCATTGAGACTTACGCGTCCGTTGCTAGTCGCCCGCCGCCGCAGCAGCCACCACCGCCGCCTGCTCGTCGACAGTACTTGCCTGCACAACCCCGTACCCCTGTGTACGATCTTCGTCCGCAGCAGCAATGGATGAGCAAGGCTGACGTGTGGAGGACAACCGACCAACGCCCACTATGCTTCCACTGCGGAGAAGCAGGCCACGTCTACCGTCGCTGCCCTTACCGCGAGCTTGGTCTTCGCGGTTTCCAGCGGAATGCTCCCCGCCCGGAGTTCGGCGAGCAACCCCGCGACATCGCGGATTATCTGCGCCGTTCACCACCACCCGACCGGTCTTCACGTCGCGACCTTCGCTCGACACCGTCCCGCCGATACGATTCTCCCCTTCGCAGCAATCGACGGCAAAGCCTGTCCCCTCATCGGGAAAACTAAGCCCGGCGACGTCTGGAGGTGACGTTGCCGAACCCGTTCCTGTTAAAGAGCCTCCACGTTTTTCGCCCCGCTCCCCCACGCGACCCGACGATCAACCCGACGACCTTCCCGACGAACTTCGCGCCGAACTTCTCGCCGAACTTCCCGCCGAGCTTCCCGCCGAGCTTTCCGACGAGCTTTCTGACGAACTTCACGACGAACTCCCCGACGGAGCTTCCGACGACCGTCGCGCCAGAGTGTACAATAACCTCGATGTTGTGATCGACGGATACGACGTGACGGCACTCGTTGACACTGGTGCAGACTATTCTGTTATGAGTGGGGAGCTATGCCGCCGACTTCACAAGGTAACGACGCAGTGGGATGGCCCCGACATCAGAACCGCTGGAGGCCACCTCGTGAGACCAATCGGCAGATGCACTGCTCGTATTGAGATTAACGGTCTCAGGTGCCCGGTTACCTTTGTTGTACTATCGAAATGTTCCAGAGACATTATTCTCGGAATGGATTTTTTGAGTGATTGCAGCGCTGTAATCGACTTTACCGACCGCCGCCTCACGCTTCGTCAACCTCGATATACCTCGGCGCAAACAAAGCCCCAAGTTTGCACGGCACGCGTCTTGGCGGAGCACGTAACCGTACCGCCCCAGTCTAGCGTATTTCTCCCTGTCACGTCCGACCACGTTGCTTCTGGCGAAGTTCTGCTGGAAGGAAGTGCTCAGCTGCTTCTTGAACGGGGTCTTGGTGTTGCTCGAGGTATCGCGCAGCTGGATACTGGCTGCGTACACGTCCTAGTCACCAACTTTTGTGGCACTCCACAGCGCCTTACGAAAGGCACGGCTCTCGGTACCATGGAGAGCATTACCGCCCCTATTCAAGTTGTTGCCCTGTCCGAAGGTGCTTTCTCCTCCTCTTCGCAGCAGAACGATGCACCATTGGGTGTAAGCATTGCACCTAATCTCTCTGTGAGCGAGAGGGCCAAATTGATAGCGCTGCTTGCAGAATTCCAAGACTGCTTCTCTACGTCATCCGGAGTTCGCCAGACGACCATTGCCAAACACAGAATAATTACCGATGACGCTGCTCACCCTGTTCGTCAGTCGCCTTACCGAGTTTCTTTCAAAGAACGTGAAGTTATTCAGAACCAAGTGCAAGAAATGCTGGCCGACGATATAATCCAACCCTCGCACAGCCCATGGGCAGCTCCAGTGGTACTAGTAAAGAAAAAGGATGGCACTCTTCGATTCTGTGTTGACTATCGCCGTCTCAACAACGTCACCAAGAAGGATGTTTATCCCCTTCCTCGCATTGATGACGCACTTGATCATCTACGACATGCCCGTTACTTTTCATCCATAGATCTGAAAAGTGGTTACTGGCAAATCGAAGTGGATGAGCGCGACCGAGAGAAGACTGCTTTTATCACCCCGGATGGTCTATATGAGTTTAAAGTGATGCCGTTCGGCCTCTGTACCGCCCCAGCAACCTTTCAGCGCGTTATGGACACCGTCTTGGCCGGACTGAAGTGGCAAACTTGTCTGGTCTACCTTGACGATGTTGTAATCTTCTCAAGCACGTTCTCCGATCATCTTCTTCGCCTGAGAGCAGTACTACAAGCTATAAGAAGCGCAGGCCTTACTCTGAAGCCAACAAAGTGCAAGTTTGCCTACGATGAATTAAAATTCCTTGGCCACGTCGTCAGTAGCGCGGGTGTTCGTCCAGATCCCGATAAAACAGCCGCCGTCGCCTCCTTTCCTACACCATCGGACAAGAACGCCGTACGGAGGTTTCTGGGCCTCTGTGCTTACTATAGGCGCTTTGTTCCCAATTTTTCTCATGTCGCTGCACCGCTTACTCACCTCACGAAAGAGAACGTCGCCTTCCAGTGGTCGGATGAACAGCAGCGTGCATTCGACCGCCTTAAACAAAGCTTACAGACCTCCCCTGTACTCGGGCATTTTGACCAGGACGCCGAGACTGAAGTTCATACAGACGCCAGCAACAAGGGCCTCGGAGCCGTGCTCATTCAAAAACAGAACGGGACCGAGCGTGTAATCGCTTACGCAAGTCGAACATTATCGAAGGCGGAGACTAACTACTCGACCACTGAAAAAGAATGCCTCGCGGTAGTTTGGGCGATTAATAAGTTCAGACCCTACTTGTACGGACGCCCATTTCAGGTGGTTACCGACCATCACTCTCTGTGTTGGCTCAGCACTCTGAGAGACCCTTCAGGGCGACTTGCACGGTGGGCACTTCGGTTGCAAGAATTCGATGCTACAATAGTTTATAAGTCCGGTCGCAGGCACACAGATGCTGACTGCCTCTCCAGAGCGCCTATAGAATCAGTATCTGACGGTCAAGACGACGAGTATGAAGATGCTTTTATAGGTACCATAAGCACGGTTGATATGGCAGCGCGGCAGCGACACGACACTGAACTCCGTGAAGTAATCGCCCATCTGGAAGGTCAAGAAGGCACCATTCCACGCGTCTTCTTGCGCGTTCTGCCCGCATTACGTCTTCGCAACAATGTGCTATACAAAAAGAGCTTCGCAGCGAGTGCGAGGTCTTGGCTACTGGTTATTCCGGCTGACCTGCGTAATGAAATTATGGACGCCTGTCATGACGACCCAACTTCCGGGCATTTGGGATACAGCCGAACACTCGCACGAATTCGTTCCAAGTATTACTGGCCTCAACTTGCTAAGACTGTTCGTCACTATACCAGGACCTGCCGCGAATGTCAAAGACGTAAGACTCCGCCCGTACAACCCGCAGGACATCTTCACCCCATTCCGCCGCCTATGACTCCGTTCCAGCAGGTAGGCATGGACCTGCTCGGACCTTTTCCTACGTCCAACTCGGGACACCGCTGGATTGCTGTTGCTACGGATTACCTCACACGGTATGCCGAATCGCGAGCTTTACCTTCTGCAACAGCGGCTGATGTAGCGAAGTTTTTCGTCGAGTCCATCGTCCTCCGTCACGGTGCTCCCGAAGTCTTGATCACAGATCGCGGTGCCGCGTTCGTGTCCCAGCTAATGGCAGAGATCTTGCGTTTAAGCAACACGCACCACCGCAAAACTACCGCATACCACCCCCAAACGAATGGGCTCACAGAGCGCCTTAATAAGACTATAGACGACATGATATCTATGTATGTGGACGTCGAGCACCGTACATGGGACGATATTCTTCCCTACGTAACTTTCGCTTATAACACCGCAACTCAGGAAACAACCGGGTTTTCGCCGTTCCGCCTGGTTCATGGCCGAGAGGTGATTACCATGCTTGACGCCATGCTTCCCCATGAGCCGGAGGCCTACTCCTACGACGATGTCCAACTGGTAACCCAGCACGCAGAAGAAGCCCGACAGTTGGCACGACTACGCATCCAAGACCGCCAGCACGTCGATGCACGCAGGTACAACCTCCGGCATCGTGAAGTTAATTTTGCACCTGGTGATAAAGTGTGGGTGTGGACTCCCGTTCGCCGTCGCGGTCTCAGTGAGAAGCTGCTAAAACGTTACTTTGGCCCATACGAGGTCGTTCGCCGTATAAGCGACGTGAATTACGAGGTGATTCCGATTGTTCCGAGCACATCTCGTCGGCCCCCTCATCCTGAAGTGGTGCATGTGGTTCGCCTCAAAACTTACTGTGAACGCTAGAACCACGTATTCTGACTCTGAGCTCTGCTCGATTTAACGTTTCAGTAACGCTGGAGCGCGCATCGGGACGATGCGCCTTTCAGGGGGAGGAGTAGTGTAACCCGCGCTAACCGTGTCAGTTCTGGAGGGAGAAGAAGACGAGGTTCTGCGGAGTGCGCGTGGTTCTGGGACGCCGCTGCTTTTGCCTGGTGAAGCGCCTGCTCTCTGACAATATTAAGGAAGCCCTTTATTGCCTCATCGTTGTCGTCAGCAAAAGTGTCACGCTTTTGCGGCGACTTTGATTGGTCGAGATGGGATGACGTCATAGAGGTCTCGACCAATCACAGAGTACCACTACAGTATGCGCGAATGCGAGCCTTATATGTAAATCAAGACCAAATACTAATAATTATTCATTAATTAAGTACTAATTACTTATTAATGACTGATTATTTTATCACCTAAATAATAATTACTGCTTACTAATTATGGAGAGCTTTTATAATTAATGTCTAAATAAATACTAATTATGCCAGTTTGTATGACTAATTAATTACTAATTTATGCCGCACACCCTGTAAAGTCAACTACTCAACCACACAACAGTAAACGTAGAACAACTGCGAAGATACAAGGAGCGCGATCTCGTCGCTGCCAAGCAGAATACACTGAATAAATGCACTCGCAACATGTGAAAAAGTAGTAGTTTGCTTTACTCGTAGCAGCATTCATCGCTACATGTGCAACAGAGTATGTAGCCCTGAGGCTTTCGCCTTTGATCCCTTTAGTCGCCAAAGTGTCCTCGAACTTCATTTCCTGCAAATTGCGGCTTGTTTGCTGCGACCGCAGAGTAATCCACTCGCGTTTGTCCTCACGCCAAGTGTTCTCTCTTCCTGTCTCAAAAGTTGCACTCAGCCTTTCTTAGGCGAAAGCCTTTCTAGGCTCATGGTGCGTCGGCTGAACGTGACCGCCCGACGCGTAATCAGAAAATGACCACTGTACCAAGACAGATTAAGGAAGCAAAATGATTGTTAGTGATAGCTAGTGATTATTAGTGGTTAAAATGACTAATAATTAGTTTAATTAACGATATGTCTAACGACGACTTGTAGAGACTGCCAGTGAATAGATACGTAAAATGTTTAGTAATATGTAGTGTTGATTATAATGACTACTAATGACTACAAATGGCCAATGTGTCTAACGACGTTGTGTAACTCCATTTTATTATAAATAATTAAAGATGGTTAGTAATGACTAGTAACGACTAAACTGAGAGGCCAAGACAAGGAAGGAAACAGAGATAGGTAAAACGAAGAGGCAGGTGAAATGCGAATGATAGGAGGATGAGTAGGCTTTCGCCGAGGTGAACGGCTAAAGACTCTTAAGGAGACCCTGTAATTTTTCTTTTTCCACCGCTATCTTTACTTCTGCATAATTAATTTACCAGCTTTTTGGTTACCTCACAAGTTTCTGACCAGTAGGTGAATAATGACACAACTAAATCCTAAAATCTTACTCTCTCAACGTGCCAACTGAGGCGATATCCTATAGTGAGCAATTTTTCATTTCAATTTCAATGGCCCATATCGCGGTTCGGATCTTTTTTTTTTTGTCTCCTTATTATTGGGCCACCTTGATGATGAAAAGTTTAAAGGCTTCTCAAAATCATGCATGAAAGACTATAGTATTTCGAAAGGAGAGAAAGAAAACGTCCTTTTACATGAAAACCAGGCGTCGCCTCTGATACAGATCACCTGCATTCTGCCAAGGCTCCTAAAGGCACTGTTCACATTTGACAGACACTCTTAAGGCACCGAAAATTTTAGACAACATAAGATATACAGCACATGCTCGAATCTAAGCCGAACTGCATAAAAAATAAAAATCAGCATTGAGGCAAGAAACACTTGCGCCCCTATCAGGGAAGTTGGCAGAGTTAATCACTAAACGAAATTAGCAGTGCGTCGGTAGCAATTAATTCTCTGCTATTCGCAATCCAGCCAAAGTGATGAGGTCAGACATCTGCGAAGGTTGCGTTAATCGGAACAATGCAAATAATACCGCGCCAGATTGAGCTCAATCGCCATAACGAGCGCAGCGACTCACCTGGAGGGCGCGAGGTCTTTGTCCAATAAGCACTATTAATGGTCCCACGAAGCTCGACAATCGAAAGCATTATTTCACGCAACAACAAGACCTTTTCTAACGAAGGAAGACAAATTGTCAGCGCCTGTCCCAACCGCTCTGTTAAACGTGCGATGTACCGAGCAGGTGCGGTTTCAATGTATGCCTTGTCTCTTTTTTTTTTTTTTTTCGGCAAAAAAAGAAACGCAAGGCCATCTGGGCGAAGTGCATTACGGCTTCTCTTTGAACTCGACTTGCTAGACTGGTTTATTGTTAAATGTTTCCGTGGAACCCTCCTGCTGGTCGTTGTACCGTAATCAATAGGTGTCGATATTCTGGGAAGGACAAAACGTATACAAAAATGTTTCAGCTTCGCATTGATACCAGAAGGCAATCGCCTACGAACATTTCGTGCTGGTATGCTGAAAGTAAAATTTCTCTGTTTTCTAGTGCAATGTTTAGCGCGTTTTTCACCGTCAAGCACTGCCTTTCTAGCGCCAGACGAAGACGCCAAGAGAAATACCGTAAGTTGAGATATTCGCTTAACAGTCTACAGCCGTTGTGTGTCTCGTGCATGCTATATTCCTCTTGTGTTCTGAAAGGCGTCGCATATATGGATAGTATTGTAGCGCGAGAATTCCTTCAGGGGCTGCAATTGGAATCCATTAATAGGGTCCACTCGTTACTACTTGCCTACAGCTTCTTTCTTCCTAAGAACTCGGCTCCAGATTGCGAAATAGCCGTGTACTAATATAAAGGCAGTGCCGATATTACTTGGCAAAAGTTAATTAAATCTTAATTTCTGCGTTATTCCTTATGGATCACGGGGTAAACATACGCTTCATGGAGTAGACTCAATAGCCTAAATAAAATCACAGAAGGGTGCGATACTATACGGTATCAGTTCACAAATTTATTTGCAGACTCACATCACGTTAACTAATTCAATACTCAGTCGTAAGAACAATAAGTGTACGCTTTCTTTTATAGATGAAACGAGAATAATTTATGTATGCACTGTGTTGACACAACACAAAATAAACTTTGGAATCATCAGTGCGTTACCGAATAACTAGCACAATCAAGTGACAAAAAATGACTGTTACATTGACTGGAACAATAAACCTAGCCGTTCAGCTTTTTGCAGTATTGATTATAAGCATAAATACACGCGTGACATGTTCAGCTGCAGAGATAACAATGTTGTGCGTGCAGAGTTTAAAATTCGTAACGATGCGCATATAGGAGTGCGAATATATACCCTATAGGTAGAAGGTTAACCAGGCATGCACGTTATTCGCAAGGAAAAGGGGCATCTTTTCCTCAGCCATCGCATCAACGATTACACACCACCCTAAATAAAAATGGGCACGCCAAACTTCACTGCAAGGAAAATGGCAAACTGGCTGTCCTTTTAAGTTGTACTCCGGGACTAAGCAGAAATAGTGTTTCTTTAGCGATTCGCTGCTCCCGTAAACTGTGACGCCTGCCTCGCCTTAATTGTATTGAATATTGGCCGGTCCTTGTTGCATATGCGTTTCTCTAACATATCTCCAATGCCCTCCTTCTCTCACGAAACAAACATTCCAGTCCGAGTTAATAGCGAGCAAGGGGTACCCTGTGGAGGAGCACACTGTAACGACCAAAGACTCCTACCTAATCTGGGTTCAAAGAATCCCGACGGGACGGGCAGGGTCAGAAGCACCCAGCAGACAGAGAAGACCTGTCGTCTTCTTGATGACTGGTCTCCATGGCACCAGTGCAGACTACGTGGCAAATATGCCTGACCAAAGCCCCGGTAAGACTGCTTGCTTAGAAGCTACGCCTACCAATATGATTTCCGTTTTCTAAACACTGAGTGGTTCTTGTTTAATCAGTAGCTTTAAATTTACAACTGCCTACGGGGACGTATGATCTCTTGCCTGTATAGAGTCAAGTTGAAGAGATACTTTAATTGCTGTTATGCATCCAGGCAAGTAACAATAAGCTAGGATTCAAATTTCGGTCATTGCACTACCCCCCCCCCCTTCCATTCTTTCCTCACAGAAATTCAAAACTTACTTCTCATAAAGGTTTGCTTTATTTTTTTTTTTCGCCGTAGTGGCAGTGAAACATTAGACAAGCTAAAAGGACTCTGCTCTAAAACTATTCAGCATGGGCCTTGTAGCAGCTTATATGCGCATTTCTTTGTGCTGTTAAGACCTTTTCACGGCATGAGATTATTGGGCCCTTTCAAAAGACTGTCACGCAGCCCAGTGTCCTGATCTATGCTGCTTTCAACGACTGTATTTCCTGGTGATTTTAGAGCCCGTTTTAATAACAGCATTCCTGGGAACTGGTGCTCTGCATACGACTCTTCGGAAAGTACGTTATCTTGGAGACATAAATACATAACTATATCACATATAGATATATATGATACTTTAGGTTTGCATATTTCATAAAACGTTGTATATTTCATATGAATTAACCTGTAGCAGCTTTTTGAAACTTTTTGAGAAAACTGGCAAGGTAGATTTAGGCCGACAGTTAGCGAAGTTATTTGGTTCTGCACCCTTGAAAATTACAACCTTAATAATTTGTAGTTTTTTGGGGAGAGCTCCCGTGGAAAAGGACAAGTTTACTATATTGATACGGGGCAGAAGGCTAACACAGGAAACCACAGCAGGTGATGAGCAAGTGTTCACAGCCCAGCAGAGAAGAACACAGAAGGTGTTCAGGCAAGCCCCAACGGTTTCTTCAGCTTCGTCGTCTCTCACTTTATTTTCTATCGTCGTCCTCTTCAGTGGCATATACGTAACATTACCCCGCCACGAAAAGCACAGTCCCGGTGCGCACTAGGACAAACTACTGCAAGGGTAGTACGGCTTCATTCTGGCGGCATGAACAATCTCGTTGCGTGGCATAGAGGACTGTCTCTCACTCTATTTTCTATCGTCGTCCTCTTCAGTGGCATATACGTAACAATATGTTCTAGTATTGGGGCAAGTATGTGCGACACAAAGCCTGCAATCCATTCTAAATCTCGAGGATTTAACAAAAACATTTACCGTCGATAAATTGATGTCACAAAGGTAAATACACAACTTTCCATCTACCCCATTTTATGTATAAGTGGTTATTATAATAACGAGTGGCCATGCAGACTAATGGTTCATTGCACACTCTTGATCCCAACTTGCTTCACTGACTACCGGTATACGCATGCAGGTTTATTTGTATCTTTCTTAAACACAAAACTCATCTATTCAACGTCGTATCTTACTTCAACGTTAGCAGATAGTTCGTGACAATATCGCGCACTTTCTGGCAAAGCCCAAGTATAAGAGAAGAAAATCAAAGAAGCAGAAGAAACATATAGGCTTCGCCGTGCTTTCCTGCCTGTAGAACGTTGTAAACAAACGACGCAGTACGCACTCAGTACTCTGTTGTAGTTTTACCCAACACTGGTCTATCTGATCTTCTGACCATCAGTACTGCCGGAAATATCTCAAAACAGTCACGCTAAGCGAGCAGCCCCCAGGGGGCAATCTACAAGCATCTGTCTGAAAGCCCTACTGCTACGCTTCAAATTGAACACAAAGCACGTGAATATTTCGTTTTATTTTGTTCCATTTCCACTCAATCGCACAAAATCGTTCGAGAGCGCAGTAGTTCAAAAACATGTCACAACATAAAAGCACAAATGCGAACCAAATGCAAACAAAGGGATTCTAGTAAGTAATAAATAAGGGCACATTCAGTTGATGAAGAGCGCTACAAGGAAACAGCAAAACTTACGTTCTTTATAAAGGCTTTTATTTGATGGAATGCTCACAGATGTTTCAAGAAAGTAAAAGAAATGACTTACCGTGTATTCAGGTACACATCCATACGTACACAAGAAGACTGAAATTTTGGTTGGAAAACAATTTCCCATCCCCTGTACCTTTTCAAGTTCCTGCGCTTTTTACAACGTTAGTAGGGCTTCTGACCTCGGGCCTTTTTACCTCACTATCAACTATCATGTGTGAGCCGATGATAACCGAGAAAAATGCTGCTAAGAAGATGGCGCCTGTGATGGGAAACATGGGCGGCAGCCATGTGGCGAGGATCAACGACATCCTGAAACCCACAAAAAAGCCAGTGGCTCTCAATAAACCTGAGCCTCCGGGCCAACTCGCTGTCAAGTCAGGGCTATTTCTTGTCGAACGCACATCGTAAGGTGATGAGGTTAATGTACACAAGGAAGATAGTGGTGGTGAAGCTCAGAAGAGAAAGCTAGCAGAAGAAATTCATCTGGAGGGGCAGCGACATCTGCATCGACACTCTGGAAAGAGTGCCGATCGTGTTGTCCTCAACCCTGAGATGGTCCCCAATATCATCTTTGAAAGCGATATCAGCGACGGTTTGGAACAGTAGGTTTTTCAGCACGGTTGATCAACAAGAACAGCGGTAGTACTGGTAGTAGTTAGAACGTAAGGGTGAAGAGTCGCTCAAACCATGTACATGCTGTTCGTCGTCGAGGTCTGGCCGTAGTTGATAATGACGAAGAACACAGCCTGCGCGAGCGCCATGTAGTAGAAAATTGCGATACTCAGTAGCAAAACGTGACGTGAAGGATACAGCTCCAAACAGAACTGAGTAACACCCATAGTTCCTCATTGTTACTCATGCTCACGAGGCAATGGTTGCGGCAAGGGTGCATCGGCGGATATGTTTATCTCCCTGGCGGAAAAAAAAAAAAAAAAAAAGCTGTCTAAAACTTACATGATGCCGCGCCTGAAGGTATCCGGTTCTTTTGCGCTCAAGCGAAGAAGACCGGCTTTGGTGAGAAGTCACTAACTTCACCCAGAAGGCGTAGAATCACAATACGAAGCCGCCGTTGTTACTACTTGGAGCGCAAATTCGCGCGCAATGCCCTCATGGACGTTGTGTCGACCTAAAAGCCAATTTAAGAACAAACACCCCGGCCTACACAAAGGGAAGAACACGTCTTTGCTGCCAGGCTGTAAGTTTTCAGTATAAAGAAGCATGCTAACTGCAGTGAATAAAAATAATATTGCAAGTAATTTAATTCATGAGACTGCGACGAAAATGATACTGTTTGCGTCAGCATGGTCAAATATGTAAAAAAATGACTTTTTTTCTCTTTCTGCTTTTACTCCGCCTTCCTCAGTTGGTTTGGAAAAAGGGCGACAAATACTTTACATATAATTTTCTGCAAACCAATTGTTATTATTATATTAATTAGTGCTTGTGTATTCAAAAAATACTGAAAGATTTATTACCGACCTGTATATACTTAAAATTTTACTAAAATATCTTTTTTTTTCAACGCTCATCACAAATCCATCTTAAAAATGGGATTAATAATAGCCACCTAATCGAAAGCAGAGCGCTACTGATGTCGACCAAGATGATTGCTTTAATAAATTTCCCCATGTTAATCTCTCACGTTTAGGTTTCATCCTGGCAGATCACGGTTTTGACGTGTGGTTGGGCAACGTGCGAGGTAGCAAGTATTCCAGCCATCAGCGCCTAAGTAAGAAGAACAAAGCGTTTTGGGATTTCAGGTAAACACGAGCAACGAAATGCAACTATTTTTTTTTCCTGCCGCACTCATGGTGGCGCATTCGATTCGTACTCACAAGAGCAAATTAGAGAGAAATAAAAGGTCCCTGAATACTGGGGAGCTGGGATCATTAGTCACTAATATTAGCAACATACCTGAAACATAAGGAACAAGTATATGTAAAATACTCACATGCTTTAACTTTCTGATGATTAAGTAGTTGCTACATTTACCGGTAAAGCGCGCACTCGACACAGTGTATTAGTAATCTATGTAACAAAGCATCTTACTAAAGAGTTGAAATAAATTGCAAAAATGAGCTTCGCATTACGGTCGACACACATTTAGGTCGTCCCGGGCATCGTTTCTGATATTACTCGAATCGTACCGGGCTCGTTGTACCGAAAATGCGTCGCCGTATCCCCGGTTTGAGAGGGAGCTTTCAAGGACGAGTCAAATTCCTTCCGAAGCAAATATTTGAGTGCCGCCGTCAAGCGGCGACCACAGGAACGCCATACCTATAGTACGCCTTGCCGGGATAGATGGCACCTGTACGTTATTGCATAAATCACTACACGTCTACTTCGAGAGCGAGTCAAAAATAATGCAGCAAAATGACGGGTGCCTCAATCATTTAGTGTTCGTTGATTGATAGGGCTAGTTGATAGTGTGACTGATTGATTAGTGAAATGTATTCGGTGAATTAGATCAGTGTGGTACACATGAATAATCTCGTGAGTGTGTCGCTGAGTTTGGATACGTGTGATGAAAGCTGTGGTTGGTATTATTCCGGCGGTGTTGTTCGACGTCTGACATAGTAGCAGGCGCGCGTAACAGTTCGAGAACTCATTTGAGGATGTGTCTTCTCGTGATGGTTATACCCGACTCGAGAAGGAGAAAAATGTTCGGTGAGGCACCTAGACCGTTGAAGCGAAGGCGGGATGCTAAGATACGAGCATTAGATACAGAACAGAAGCACTAGTACTACAGCGCTTCGCTTCCGTCTCTAATGCTCAGCTTCCTCTGCACACTAAGATGAGCTGAAACTACCAAAGATTGTAGACGCAGTGCTAAGCTAATCCTTAAAGCGTAAGATGGCGAGCTGAAAATTCAATGCCGTCTATAAATAGGAAGAGTAGCGGGTTCGATCAAAGTAGCACAGAGTCTAAGCAACAGATGAGGCAATGAGTGCGCACGTACGCTATCGCGTCTACCTTTATGGACTTGAGCGTCCGCCTGTTTTTTGATACCGCCTCTTTGCTGCGCACCTCCGTGTCTCTACTGAGATGCGCATAGCACTACATCACACTGCCAGGAATCAATAAAACTGTCCATGGCTACATCAGGTGCAAGTGAGGTTTTTGTAAAAAGATCTTCCTGCGCGATTTATTCCACCTACTCCAGTCGAAAGCACACTAGTGAACAGAACCGTATAGAACAGCGCAGCCGCAAAGCAGTGAAATCGTCTTGAAACCAGTCTTGTCTTGTTTTCTTTTTTTTTTTGTAGTTCGTGCCAAAATATAGTGAGCCTACCTAAAGATGAAAAACCAATTAGCCACCATTACCATATACCAGGGAAGATGCGTGTATGGACTAATACCTGTTTCAGCAGAGGGTGGGGAAGACGGTAAACACTAAGAAGTTGCCTACTGAAATGCAAGCGTATTCAAAGCGTACTATGAATGAAGTTTTGCACTGACGGCAGTTAAGAACCTGTCTGAACAATGGTTGCGATGGCAACCACCCGTAATGTAGTTACCATAAAAGGAGGGTATGTGGCAGGGCAGAAGTGCACGTCCAAGGGGCGATTAACAAGGAAGGATGGAGGAATCGGCAGCTGGGGGATTGTTATACTTGAAGCGAAAGGTTTTGGAGAGTTCGATTCGTGTGTGTTCAGATTTCTTACCGTTGAAGCAAGATTCGGAAAGTAACAATGGAAAACATAAAGAAAGTTGGAAACGGCTTACAAAGGAGATGGTTGCAAGAAGGACAATGCGGAGGGAGCTTATCGCCGACAAGAAAACGAGAGAACATGACGAGAGTAGAGGAATACGGCAGGCCCCGTCTAAGGCGCCCGATGATAAACGCGCCCATATAGAAGAGTACCAATGTATTTATCTCTAAACACGCTTTGTTTAACATACATTGCTCTTACTTACCTGACCTTTTTTTTGTAGTTGTTGACGTACACTCCTTTATGCAGCTTTGACGAAATGATAGAATATGACCTACCAGCGCAGATAGACGCCATCTTACACAAAACGGAGCAACAGGCGCTGTTGTACGTTGGTTGGTCCCAGGGAACTTTGATAATGTTTGGCTTGCTTGCCTCAAGACCGGAGTACAACGGGAAGGTAAGCAGCACGCTGCAGTGACAGTAAATGGTAAGATGCAAATACTTTAAATGGCGATGTTATCACTGGCAGGCTGTCTGATGGCTGAATAAATCCGTTTTATCAGAGGAGGCAGCTGGTGATCTCCTGGCTTAAAAGGTTAGAAATTCGCTATAAATATTTACACTACCCTCGTTGCAACAGTTTTTCTTGTATTGGAGCTATGTATGGATTTGCGAAGAGCTTAATCTTCAGCCTCCTTCTTCTACGAACACAGCCACATCTTTAATATGGCGGCGTCTTCTACCTCTTTTTGAATGCTATGTACTAGCGGCGGCAAGAGCTATGACTGACACTTAACCACTTGCTGTCACTAAGCACTCTTTGTGCGTGCGCACGCGTGTGATTGTGTGAGGGTTTCAGTTTAAATAGCCTTCACAGCATAGTGAGGAACTGCGTAAATTATCAAGGAATCAGTGCAGTGAGGTTTTTTACGTCAATGTGTAAGCTTCCGTATTGGCGCCAGCAGCCGATGTTGAATTGGATTATCTCATGATGGAGAATTCGTAGTAATCATGCATTGTTTCATCATCTATTAGTGCAGCAAATGAGTGCACATTCCATATTAGCAGTATACCAAGGTTGTGCACATTTCATATTACCATGCCTAAAAAGGAGGTTTTATTTTGGCTTAAATGCTGTCATTCGGGCTGTCAAATAAATTTGACAAAAAAATAATCATTATGCCGCAAACAACACGCAAGGGCTAAATATGCTGACTTCAGAGATCCTCTTCCTCCTAACCTTAATGTTATATTTTTGGATTCGCAGTGTAGTGTTTCAAACCTAATACAATGCCGGTTGTTCCATTTGAACATTCAGGAATTGTATATAATGAACCCAACACGTCCGCAAATTACAGTTTGTCAGTCTTATATTTATCTTCTAAAACAAACCATTCCTGAAATCATTAATGAGGTAACATTTGAGTCATAATAGCTGCACGAACATTTTTTCATCTTTTATCATGAAATTTCTTTCGATATCTAGTCTGATCTGTCTATTTTTGTAGTCGTTAAAGTAGTCAGTCCATAAGCAATGCACTGAAACATTCACAGAAAGACTGAGGTCACAGGTATCGATGAAAAAGAAAAATAATTTTTCGCCCGTGAGTACATTTCTTCTGCTCAGAAAAGTTAAATGAGTTCTTAATGATCGAGACAGAGGTCTAGTAGTTACAACGGTGCATCTTCCTATTGCAATAAGGAATGCCTGTCATATGCGCACTCAATTCACTGTCGAGGTAGTTACGAAGTTTTCTGAATTTCTCTCTCTGCTCTTGAACCAAGGTTTTGCTGTTCAACGCCTTTGCGCCAGTAGCCTTTCTGGGTCACATGACTTCGAAGATTAGGACCTTGCTTCCGTTCGCCGACACGATTGAAGTAAGTACCACATTTTTTGCCAACAAATCAGCAGGCTCTGAGCCAACATTCAGATATCCATGGTTTTAAGACATTAGCTCTTCATATGTCCTTTTCTTAACCTATATATATATATCTGTAAAAAACACACTTTTTTAGCCAGGCGTAAAAACTACCGTATAAACGTGTGAGAAAAAGTTCGAGTGGTTAGGGCTTCACCTCCCAAAGTGAGTCAGATTTCGAGGAATGCCGTAATAGGAGACCGCGCACAGTTTCGAGCACTGAGGGTAACATGCGCTGACGTCATGCGCTTCTCCTGCGTCGAAAAGCGGCCTCCGCGTCTCGGGTCAAACCCACGCCTTTGGGACCAGATGTCGAGTTCTCTAACAGCCTAAACGTCTGCAGCATCGTTTATGAAGTAGGAGCTAGACTCTACAATATTTTCAGCCGAAAATTTTTGTTGAAAGGTTTATACATTTTTTTATTTATCGCGAAGATTATGCTAAGGACCTACCTCGTTCAACGCTAAGGACTACTTCGTTCAACGTTAGAGCAAATGTTGCTTTTTGATGGCTTCTCATACATATGGCTAAACTGTTCTGCAGGTTTAGTGCATCCTATTTCAGAACATAACTCATTGTAATTCACAGATTATCAATTGTAAACTGATCCTTCTTAGTATACAATTCTGATAGAGAGAAGCTTCTATGCGTGGCCATAAGCGTCTTTTGAAGTAAAAATCACAGGTAGGTCCGACTCATGAACAAGCAAAGTACGTAGTGCGGCGGCCAAAGCATTGCTGAGTTGGCTCCGAAGAAGACAGGATAATTTCTTGGGATCACAAGTAATAATACCAGCGGAATAGCTATTCATTACTGATTTATTTATTTATTTATTTGGACACTATCACGCTCTTTGATATGTTGCAAAAATTACAGAAAAATCTTTCCCTCGGCTTTCTCATGTAAGCAATAACGAGCCCCTCATCTTAACTGCATTTGATTAAAAACGGAGTGTTTCTTAACGTAGGTGCACATTTGAATGGTTTGAATGGTTAAGATACAGAAATGGAGATGACGTAGGCGGGCACGTGGATCAAATTTGAGCTGGTGTCGAGGAGGAAAGAATGAAAGTACTGGTTAGTTCAACAACACTTGCAACCATTACTTTAAACATGTGGTCAGTGCGGGAGTGTGTGTGGGAATTTGTAGTGCAGGAGTTTGTAGCAAAAATCAGTGCGGGAGTTTGTAGCAATTAGAAACTTTGTTGGAGTAATTCGTTTGAGTAAATATTTTTTGCAATGTGAAAATTCGTGAAAGTTAGGAGGTCGTTCCTAATTTTGGTTAAGTAAGGAGCAACAGCATTTCAAGTGCTGAAGCGCGCTCCATAGTATTGCGAACAGGATTACACCGAGAAGGATCTAAACTTTCGAGTTGTATATTCAAAGGGCGCAGCCGTCCCGTAAGTTGCAGATATACCAAAAGGCTTGATATCCGAATCGGTGTTTTCGCTCGCAAAAAAGCTCAGGTATCTCTGATGTTCCTAAATTTATCCAGGTAAACCGTCTTTTCGATTTTATTTCTTTCAGAAAGTGCTGCAGTTGTTCCTCAAGGGAGGTGCCTTTAAGAAGCAGAGCATCGCCATAGATGCCATGAAAAAACTATCATGCGGACGCATCCGAAGTGGCAAGTTGTGCCGTGCAGGCTTCTACTTCCTGAATGGAGGATTTCCTATAGAAATGAACCAGGTACCTCATGTTCTCATCATTCTATCAATAAATTATATTTAAATGCATAATTTTCAGTTAACAGGCACTAGAAAAAAGATCGAAATCGGCGCTGTTCCACCAATGTTAGCGATCTATTTGATACTGGCAGAATATTATTGCCAGCTTCACAAAGCTTGCATCATCCTCACCCCAATCCTGTAATCCTCAGTAATCGTAAAAAATATGCTTGTGTTGTTATGATTATTTGTGACCTGGACAAACTCAGTTACTCTTTCGATTAAAGTTACCAGTTCTCTAAAAAGCATTCTTCGCACTATTAAAAATATTTCACGAACCAGATTTTGTACTTTTGTAATTATGTATAAAGGGGGGCAGAGTAGTAGGAAACAAAACGCACATTTCTTCCTCATCTTCCTTCTGTTATAGTGCATCAATAACACTTGATTATAGCTGTATGAAGTTCCATACGCTTTCTGTATTTGAGAAGCAGCTTTGGTAATTGTTTCCTTTCTGCTGTCTCGCTGCGAACCCCCTAAACAGTGGGTTTTAGTGATGTCCAATTCATGTGCGGCATACAGTTAACAGGAAACCTTGCGCATCATTTCCCAAATTGAAGTGTGTGCTTTTTTCATATTGTGTGATTAGTTACGAATTGTAATTGTATCACTTTGCCCCGTTAAGCTCTGTCACAGCGTATTTTTGTTTCTTTCTTTTGTTTTTGTTTATTGCCAAGGCATTCATGCTGAAACGTGCGCTAAGGAGACAAATCTAGCCCAAGTAAATGGTATTTGGATGAATTAAGTAGACAAAGCTATTCTGGGGACATGTGTTTTTCGTGTGGGAATAGGATTCGCTCTCTGCGGCGCCCATGCTGACAGCCCGTTGAGTCGTTGAAAACTAGGCCTTCTCATTTATGTCCACAAGTTTGGCGTGAATAATCCGCGTTTGCTTGTGCGAGAAGAAAAAGCTTTGTTCGCGATGTTGTCGGAAGCTAGAAGATCTTTTCGTGCAAGGCAAACAAAAATAAATAACCGATGGAATGTTCTCTGTGGGTACTTGAACAGTCTAGCCAATCTTCTTACCCTTAGCTTTCCCTTCGCTACGACATTGCTAAATAAATAGGCTCATTTTGTTCTTGGTTGTCTAGACAGAACATGTGGATGCAAATTTCCTATCAAGAACCATCGAACAGTAACTACAGAATGCTTCCACCATCCCATGTGTGGGTAGCGGACAAAAAAAAAAGAAAGAAATGAACGCTGCCTTCGCAGCTGCCTCAGTTTTAGAGCGAAGCTCTTATGATCCAATTCGACGGTGTAGCCACGTCGCAGTTGGTGCCGTTGCTGGTGTAATCGAGCGAAAGGGAGTCACAAGCCACAGGAGAGGCATGAGCCACAAGAAAGGAATGGGTCAAATAGAATTTCTCAGAAGAGAAAGAAGAGCCACGAGCTCTGAAATAAGAGCCTAGAGCTCTTCGCCGCTCGCTCGTGGCTCTTATCTCGTTTCTTCTGAGAAATCCTATTTGGCTCGTGATAAAATAAAGAGGGCTTTACTGGGCACACGTACACACAAGCATCTCTCAGATTATTCGCCTCAATAAACCGCAAAGGCGCTTAAATATCTATGCTAAAATTTCGTATTTCGGAGAATCGTAACTTTCTTTAGAATTCTTTTTTTGTAGAAAACAAAACGTACTGTCCCAGAATATTCTTACTTCCGTGACGTCATGACAGAGACGCACTAGCTGATACAGCAGGCCAGGTACACACGGCCAGCGGGCAGCAACACGTCACAAAACGAGGTCAAAAAAGGCGTGCACACTTCGTTATGTTCTTCTTTCCTTCTCCCTGCTCTCCTGAAGACATCAAGTACGTAACACTTCCCCGCTCGCAGGCGAAGCCCTCAGAGTGAGTCAGTCCTCAGCAGGATTGTGACAAGATTTCACCCTAGCGACGTAAGTAACATCAGTGCGTAGGGTACGTCGGCCCCTTTTGATGAGGCTCGCAATCCGATAGGCGAGGTCACTCACTTTCTCCGGGATAACTTAGGGGCCAATATAGTGAGCGAGCATTTTATGCCTTAAAGCACGCTTTTTTGCAAAACCTGGAAGCCAGACCAGCTCTCCAGTGAGTTAGGCGACGCGGCGATGGTGATCGTCGTAGCGAGATTTGGAGCGCTTCTGTGAAGCGAGAATTCTCAGGAAAACTATCCGGCGGTCTTCTTCAGCCCGGCAGAGGATCTCAGCAATCCCAGGGTCGTCGTCCGGGAAGACGGGAGGATGGTGTCGGAGGTGTGCGGGCACGAAGGAAAAAGAACGTTTTGTTTTCTGTTGAGCGGCATATTTGCGTATGTTACGAGTGGTAGCACCGAGTCCTACTCCATGTGGTCAGCGGTGACGCAAATGGAAAACATGTTGGTGAGCTTCCGGTTGATTCACTCGGTCAACTCATTTGTGTGTGGTCGGTAAGTGGTAAAATGCCGGAAACGCGTTGCGCTCAAACGAAGGAGCTCTTCGACATCACCTGTGAACTGGTGACATCGGTCGCTGAATAAACCGTGTAGGCCTATGGTGCAATATAAAAAAGTACAGTTAGAAAGAGGGAGATCTGGCATGCAGTAGTCGAGGGAAGAGCTGCCGGCCATAGTAACGAGTGAGGTAATCACTGGAGGGGGAAATCCAGTGGTTGCGGGCATGATACTTGGAAAGGGGCCCCAGTAGGTCTGCCCCGACCTGCTGGAAAAGAGTTATATGAGACGTCATAAACCGTAAGAGATTGGAAAGCGCCCCGGAGCGTTTGTGACTCACGCCAATGGCACAGCTAGCCACATGTTTCTTGCATGGTTCCACTTATGCGCGGCCAATATAATCTTCGTGGCTGCTATGGAGTGTCCTTGCTGATCCCCAGAAGTTCCGAAGTGGAGTCGCCATGCATACCGCACAAAATAAAAGATTTATAGGCTGTCAGGTAGCACCAGAAGGTAGCGAAGACCAGGGGCAGAGTAGTCCTTGCATAAAAGACCACCCACTAAACGAAGGGGACTGGAAGCGATGAGATCCTGTCCAGCGATAAAAATGGTTTGAGATCCTCGTCTTGACTCTGACCAGTGTGGAAAGTATGAGCATCAGGGTATAGAAGTAAAATCGTACCGATGTCATCATCAAAGTTTTTGGCGCTACATTCTGTCATGACAAGTGGCAAACTTGAGAGACAATCCTCGTCAGAGTGCTGGCGTCCACCTTTGTACGAAACTGTGCAGTTGAGCTCTTGCAAATGGTTTGTTTTAGTTTGGGAGGCTTAACGTCCCAAAGCGACTCAGGCTATGAGCGACGCCGTAGTGGAGGACTCCAGAAATTTCGACCACCTGGGGTTCTTTACCGTGCACAAACATCGCACAGCACATGGGCGCGTTGCTTTTCGCCTCCATCGAAAAGCGGCCACCGAGGCCGGGATTTGATCCCGCGTCCTTGGGAACAGTAGTCGAGCGCCGTAACCACTGCGCCACCCCGGCGGGGATTACCCACATTATTCATCGTAAGCCTTATGTACAGTCTTTGTTCTTTACCAAAATAAAAGCGGTGGCCCAGGTACTGCATGACTCTTCAATAATACCCTTCTTGAGCATATCCAGAATCTTTTCAACGACGCATGGTGTTCTGTTAGCGACACTCTATACGGCATGTGTCGAATTGAATGTGGGTAGCCAGTGTCAACGCGATGCATTATTGGAATGCACCGTGAACCGCTGAGTTCCGAAAAGTGGAAGGTCAACGTGTACTTGATAACCAGCACGACGCCCAAAGTACAGAGTTCTTCACTATTTAGGGATTTCTTGATCACTCGACTTTGTTGTGAGTCAGGGACTGCAGCGGTATCAACTTCGCCATGTGCGTACGCATTGAAAGCCACCAACGGAGCGGCATCTTCGCTACACGCGGCAATCCTCATATTCACAGACAGAACTACAAATTACGAAGACCAATTGATGGCCTGCAGTTGGGAACGCTCCTTCACCACCGACACTAGGCAATCTATATATAGACCAGAATCAGTTCCTTTGCACAGTTAGAATGAAGCACTGCTACCGTATCATCAAAAGGATATAGAAACCACGGTTGGAGCACGAACATGGGACACTCACTGTAGAGTGAGCTGGCACATTGGTATCATCGGATACGCAAAACGCATCCACACGCACTGTTGACTCCTCCAAGTGTCCAGAGAGAAGGGAACTCTCAATTCAGAGTTCTCAAGAGCGACAGTCCTCTCTAACGCCACGCATTCTCAAAACGTCAATACCTAGGATCACGTCACGCGTGCATCGCGGAAGCACTGCAAAGGCCGCTGCGAATATTCTTCCGAGGGACACCACAACACCGCATATTCCGAGAGGGCAAAAGTTCCCGCTCGCACCATGAAAGTTGATATTGGGGTCCCAAACGCACTCAACACTGCGGCCTAACCCCTTCTTAAGCGATAAACGTCAAATAGAAGCGGTTCCTCTCGAATCCACTAAACCTATTCTCGCCGCACCATGGACAAGCAGATATACGGTATTCTTTAACATAATAACAGGTGGAGGAATTTCTGCAGGCAGCGCACTGTTTCCAGCGGTTTCACCTCCAGCAGCCGCGCTCACTAGTTTTCCAGCACAGGCGATAGAGACCGGTGCGCCATGGCCGTGAAGACGAACAACGGCGCGTAGATGAGGCAGGCGGTGTGAAACACTTCGGTCGGAAGCAGGGGAGCGGCTGCGTGGTCCGTCGGTCTGAGGAAAGTCGTACGAACAGCAAGGCTGCCAAGGAAAGTCATAAGGAAAGTCATAAAGTCATAAGGTCATAAGAATGCGTACGTAACGGAGCATGGTTGACGGGTCGTTCTTCCGGGTCATTGGACGGCTATGACAGTAGCGAGCGATGTGTCCTTCGATACTGCAGCGGTGGGGCTGTGCGACGGAGATCCCGTTTCCAGAAAGACTCCGAGGAAGTAAGACGCATTGGGTAGCCAAATGTATCTTCAGCCCTTCGGGCTGGACGCCGGAATGAGCTTGAAGGTGGTGGTTGCGGACGGTACTTGTATGTACTGCATCGTACTGCGCTGAGAGGTGAGCCGGGCGTGAGTTGCAGCGAGGCGAGTGACCCAGGGCTACCGAATCTTGGCCTCATGATGTTGGGGAAGATGATTTGTGCAAATGGTTTAAACACCAGAGAATTGGATGGACCTTGTCTTGTGGCACTAGTGTTGCTGCCCGCTGGCATGTGTACTTGGCCTGCTGTATACCAGCCAGGGCGTCTCCATTGCGACGTCATGGACGTAACAATGTATGCGAGTTATGCAGAAAATGGAAGAAGTTTTACGGTTCCTCTCGGTTTATTAATCTGTCATCTGATGGGTTGTCAGTGGCGAAAGTAAAGAAAGGAAAAGTGCTAATAACAGTTTTGCATCGCGATAAATCTATTAGTGCTTTTGTTGTTCTGAATAATATTTGCCTACACCTACGTCGACGTATTTACACGTTTGGTTTTGTGAATGAGTTATGTTATCTATTTTCGCGTAATTATTATATTTGTGTTTAAGCTACAATGTTGGTGTCACCTTTGGGGTACCACAATGAAATATTTCCATGCACCTGTTCTTTCATTCCGTATTTTTGTTAAGTTGTCAGCTATCATTTTCTTAGAGCCTAATCTCGGATTTGTTTTATGGTTGTGATATGAAATATTTAGGAATGTCATCACCTTGACAAGCCATATATTCACGACGTGTTTTCTCTGGCTGCCTCAAGTACTTCGCGTACCGAAGCGCATGATTTAAGCGGTCCATAATGCAAATATATGTTCTTCGGTGAATAAAACAACAGTAATTCCTACTTCTCGGAATCTTTGGTACAATGAGATGTAGAAGGGAGGAGGAGGAAACAACTTTATTCAACCCACTATTAAGCGTCGAGAATGTCCTGGGCCAGAGTCCTGGGACCCCGCCGGGGTGGCGCAGTGGTTACGGCGCTCGACTACTGTTCCCAAGGACGCGGGATCGAATCCCGGCCTCGGCGGCAGCTTTTCGATGGAGGCGAAAAGCAAGGCGTCCGTGTGCTGTGCGATGTCAGTGCACGTTAAAGAACCCCAGGTGGTCGAAATTACCGGAGTCCTCCACTACGGCGTCTCTCATAGCCTGAGTTGCTTTGGGACGTTAAACCCCACAAACCAACCAACCAACCAAGGCCAAGATGTATACAAAGTCAAAGGGAGCCTCAGCCCGTTAGTCTCAGTTCACTTATCGAAACATTGGCTACGCCATTGAGGCTTTTCCTCAACCCTTGTTCGGTTTCTTTTCACTTGAGTGTAATGAAGAAGTTCGTGAAAGGCTTTTATATATATATATATATATATATATATATATATATATATATATATATATATAAAGCTTCGATACGTTCCTATTCTTAATAATACAGCGCGTAATTATCCGTATAAATGCATGGTTAGTGATGGGCCCTTACTGCCGACATTTTTACAGACTGCCGTCTCCCGCAGGGCGAAAACGAATGAAATAAGCTTTAAGAATCAAGTATATAAAACAACGATGTTTGATCATGTCATCTGCGCACTATGTGCAGAGAGATTATTGCCCAAGGTAAACTCTAAAGGAGCTGCAAAAAATTCAGTTTGCAATCATTTGAAATTCTGTAATGCTTGATTGTAATTCTGAAATGGCTTCATGAGTCTTTTTGAAAGCATGCGCGTCTCAAACCCAATGACTAAAACGAAGCACCAAATATTGTCCGAGGCAAGAACTTATGTTCCAAGGTTATGCTAGAATCATTCAATCAATCAACTGCGCGGTATACGAAATTGCTTCCCTAAATATTTCAACAGAGAGCGTGAAACCTTGAAGAAATTTGATCTTACTCTACAAGCAAATAATTCTGTATCGCCAAACAGTCCTCAAGACAAGCAAGAAATCTTTGCAAACCCGCAAATCTCATAGTTTATTCAGCTTTCCAGTATTGTCACGTTTATGTTCACTGTTTTCCTACTATCATGAGAAAATTAAATGACAAGTTATTTCACTGCTCACCCAGACGCGGCTACCAGTGTACTTGGCCTTTGAACCGACGGGAACTTCAGTGAGAAACTGGCACCATTACGCACAGGTATGTTTCCTGTAATGTGCATGCATTACTTCTTTGTCTAGTTGTGCAGTTTCGTTCCCTTAATAAAAGAGGGCAAAATCTATAACGTAAGCGCACTATAACTACATTCGCTAGTTCAGTTCAATTCCATACTTCACTCCTATTTTAGCCGCCACCCTTTGTGTTCACCATACAGCAGAACAATTAACAACGCACGTCCCTCTTGAGCGTGATGTTGCTGGTTGACTGATGTTGGTCTTCATAGTTATTGTCACGAGCAGTGTGGCAAACTCTAACATGCCGTTCGCCATTAAAGACAGTTTAGAAATATTATATTCTGGAAGAGAGCTACCTGTAGTCAAAGGGACGTACTACCGGATTCGTTCCCTTTGCAGGCGTGACGCTTTCATTACAGCTGTTTTAGCTGCGTTATCTTTCACTTTTGTTATTCAGCATGCGCTCATTGTGTAAATCCTTCCCAAACAGTCTACATAAGCTTCATACTGACCCTAAACGCATGTGATAAACACGATGTGATCAAAAGAATCTGACGCAGGATGAGTGTGTTAAAGCAAAAGGAAAAAGTCTCCTTTTCTAGTCCCTCTAAAGGCGCTGTAGAATTGCATTTCGTTTTAGATGGATCTTTTGATCGGAGACTCATCCTCGAGTAGGCTCGCAGAGCCCTCCAGCGATGGCGCTAATATATTTCGCCGGCAACTTCGTCGCGGAGGTAGCTCACAAATTGCGTAACGTCTGTACACTGGCACATGAGGCGTGAGATATTGGCGGTGGCTTCTATCGTGCACCACCGAGAAGTATTTGGGGGTGGCACTTTTAAGCGAAAGAGGACATGGTGTTGAGGAAGCTACAAAAGCATAGCTGATTGCCGTGTTGGTGAACCCTGAGGATTGAAAGGCCAGTGCTTACACAGCCTTGCAGTAGAACGGCGTTGGTGCTGCGATACATGCAGCGATGTATGGGCTGGTAATATGCAACCATGATGTCAGCCGTGATATAGTATAGGCGGCATAGATGAAGTCGGTTTTCATGGAATAGCAGCCAAAACCTCTCGGATCCGGAGTAAAAAAAAAAAAGAAATATCCGCCAGACGTTTTCCCCTCGGGTAACGTGCTTTTACATCGCATTTTTATAGCTGCAGTCGGCTTCGTAGTGTTCTTGACTCTTCGTGCACAATTAGAAGTCACTGCTTTGGTTCTGTCGTTTCATGCGTCACTGTCTGTGAATGTGCTATCATTGCGGCCGCTTTTTGCATCGCTCATATACAGCATCTTCGGCTTCGGCCGCGCATGTAGCTGATCCATGACATCGGCATCGCTGAACCTCTGCTTGGGCCGCAGAGCCGCGTCTGTCTCTTTCACCATAGTAGAACTGGCCGGATTTCATCATCATCATCATCATCATCATCATCATCATCATCATCATCATCATCATCATCATCATCATCATCAGCCTGATTATACCCACTGCAGGGCGAAGGCCTCTCCCATATTTCTCCACTTAAACCGGTTCTGTGCTAGCTGCATCCATTTGACCCCTGCGAACTTCTTAATCTCATCCGCCCACCTAACTTTCTGCCGCCCCCTGCTGCGCTTTCCTTCCCTTGGAATCCAGTTTGTTACCCTCAGCGACCATTGGTTATCCTCTGTTCGCACTACATGTCCTGCCCATGTCCATTTCTTCTTCTTAATTTCTACTAGAATGTCGGTAACTTGAGTTATTTCTCTGACCCACTCTGCACGCTTTCTATCTCTTAATGTTACCCCTACCATTTTTCGCTCCATAGCCCTCTGGGTTGTCCTCAACTTAAGTAGAACTCTCTTGGTTAGCCTCCACGTTTCAGCCCCATAGGTGAGTACAGGCAAGATGCAACTGTTGTATACTTTCCTCTTGAGCGATACCGGTAAGCTGCTAGTCATAATCTGCGAGTGCTGGCCAAATGCACTCCATCCCAATCGTATTCTTCTTATTATTTCCTTTTCGTGGCCCGGATCAGCGGTTACTACCTGTCCTAAGTAGACATATTCGCCTACTACTTCCAGTATTTCGCTACCTGGCCGGATTTATTGTGCCGCTTTTTTGCATCACGAACCATCCACAATGAAATCACCACCTGGGTGGTTCCCATAACAACAGCCTTCTGTTTAAACAATCGCAGTGACACCGCCGCGGGGGCCTAAGATGATCCCTTAATTGAGTGCCAACCTCTGATGCTCAATTATAGCTTCCTCTGCAAAAAAGTGACATCTCCATCGTTGCATGAGATATGTCTAGACCTGGCTGACTGGAGGCAGTCATTGAAAGTACCGCAAAACGCATCACCTGCGTAACACAGCACATACCTCCTGCTGAGTTTTGCAATTCGTGAACCATAATATAAACGTAAAGAAAGCAGTGCTACGGATAATTATTTTTGTCTCGCTACCATTCTGTCTGAAAAGTTGGGACCTTTAGTAATTAGTTTCTCTTTATGTTCGACCTCAGTCTCTCTGCGGTTTCCGGACGATATTGGCTGAATATGAGCTAAAGGCTTTTTGCCCAATAAACTTATCCTATCCTATTGGGCATTCACAACAGCAGGAACATAAGATGATCTCGTTTTCTGACTGCGCTGGACCAAACACGAAGGGGGGGTACACGCAGCGGCGAACGGTGGCGGCAGGAGCGCTCGCTTCCCCGGCTGCTGAGCTGGTTATGAGGAACAGCGGTGATGGCAACGCGAAACGCAGGAATGGGCGCCAAAGAGCTGCGCTCCAATATTAGAAAACAACCTCAAGGCCCATATATGTTTGATTAGCATCCACATACGTGCTAGGCGGAATTATATCTACGCCCATTTTAACTTACCCCTGAAAAACGGATGCCTATGGTGAGTCCTTGGTATAGACTTTGCACGTGCGAGAACCTTGAACAGTCTACGATATGACTAAAGCTTGCGACCAAACTTTGCACCACATTATAAAAATCATGATGTTGAAATAACTTACACACTCAGTTCATACCACGTACCCTTTATTGTATATTTTGATGTCATCTGCCTTATGTTATATATACCCGTATATAGCTGTGCACTTCTACATTAGAGCTTATTTTCGCCTTTCTTCTCTTAGTAGTGACATCAGAGGGAAATCCTTTGTTGTGAAGGTATATATATATTGTCACGGACAATACTATACGGACAATATCAATACTTTTTCTTACTATATTACTTGCCCTCTGTCTTCCTGATGTTTTTTGAAAAGGGCCTCTGGCTTTTTACTAGTATTTTGCATTCAAATCTAGAAATTCTAATCAGTACGTTGTACGCAATCTCGTCTGGTGCACAAATATTCAGTTTATTTTATCTTTCACTCCTGAATGCCATTTTTATTGTTAATGTTACCATTATTTACGAAGATATAAATTTTTTGTTTGTTTCCTGTAAATACATTGGTTTACTTTTGACACTTGGTGTCATGCACATTCATAGTCTTTCTCCCGTTGTGTTCATTACTAGCCAAAGACTAGAGCTGCAAGCAGGGCTTGCGTGCATTTTCTGCCGCGTCAAAAGGACCACGAAGAAGAAAGAAGGCTGAGGAACATTAACTAAGCGGCAACCGTGAAGGGATGTGCATCACCTACTCTTAACTAAAGCTACCGGAAAGCGGAAAATACGTAGCCATGGCACCATTTAATTCTGCATTCCTGTCATAAATGTTTGTCTTCCTCACGCAGCTAATTTTTTACAGCGAAGTATTTTATTGGATTGCTTTATATATATAGTCCTGCATTCTACAGTGATACCTACAGCGTCATACCCGAATTATTTAGAGAAATAATTTATTTTCACCCGCTATAGTGAGGAGGTTAATTGAATTGAATTTTTTGAAACAAATTAACTTGATTTCAATTCACTTTCACCTGCCTCGATGTGCAGGTAGCGAAGTGGAAGAAGGGAAATCCTCCTTTCTACATTTACTGAACATTATGGAGAGAGAAAATAGAAGAGCGAAGGGAGAGCTGGTTTGTCCGCGACGAGAACCCTAGTGATTTGCAAGGCTGTGATGAAGGAGGAGTAATGCGCAACACGGAAGTAGCTGTGTTAGAAAAAAACCCACCAGGTTGAGCAAACCGTCACTCAAATATTGGAATATGCTGGCAATGTACTGGTCCGACTTAGGGCCGGAGCTGTCAACAAAATGCCAATGTTGCGTCCATGAACTTGCGCTGCGTGGACAAAAGGTGGAGGGTGACAATGTGGGCAGACTAATGTGCAACATGAGGATAGTTGCATGACAAAATGAGGGCTACATGTGTAAACCAAAGCTACGACGGCTTTCGCTCCTTCACGATGTTAATTCGGTAAGCCTAGTTCTATTTTCTTTTTTTCGCAGATAATAAAGTCCAACCGGTTTCATAAATACGACTGGGGACGCAAAAGAAATATTGAAATCTACGGAAAGGTATGTGTACATCACTCTAACTCAAGCTGAGGAGGGCGTCGCTAAAAATTAGAGCTAAGTAGAAACCATGTTTTAATAAAACAGTAGTTAAACATTCACTAGCCCGGCCGCTAATGCATAGCTACCTATGTTTAATACTGTGTCTATAAGCAATGAAGATCAGCGGAGCCCTCTTGCCTATCAGCGAATCTATAGATATAGCACCAATAGTATTTTGCTGCGTATATTGCCTAAAAAATTGACTCATTATTTTTAAAACACGGCGAAAGACGCTCAGCATAAGTATCTATAGAACGCATCTGATCATTAGGGATCAATTGTTCAATTTTTCATGACACTGCCGTCGTAGGGAGAACTGGTATAGGTTATTCTTTCATCCAGAAGAGTACTTAAATTTACAGCAATAAACATTTTAGGATGAGTTAGAGAAATAATTTAAATTAGGGACGGAACTAAATCGATAGTAGTTGTCCTTATTAGGCTACTTCATAAATATTGGCGGGAAATCAGAGTAGTTCCTTGAACGCTACATAGTGGATGATGCTTACTTGCGTGCGCGCTAACTAGTCCGCCTGCTTGGCATTATTTCTTGGCCACAGAATCTACGAAGGCACTTCAATGGCCCATTTTTCTTCACCAATAGTTCTTCTTTCACAACTGGTTACACAACAGTGGAATCAGAAAACATAAAGTCCAGAGACCTATAACCTGGCTGATTTTTGTCTCCTAGCTTAACACCCCTTAGTTCCTTGATATTATTTTCCCTCCTTTGCAGCCATGGCCACCGCAGTACGAACTGAGCAACGTAAAAGCTCCGGTAGCTCTGTACTGGAGCGACGGGGACGTGCTGGCCACTCCAAGGGATGTGGCAGAGGTTGCGAGGAGCCTGCCTAACGTGGTGCTGAACTACAAGGTGCCAGTTCCCGGCTTCACGCACGTAGACTTCGGCTGGAGCATCAGGGGGAAGGAACACGTGTACAAGAAAATGTTGGAGATGGTTATTCGATACTCCCGGATGTAGCCAGATGACTTATCGGGGTGTAGTGAACGAATAAAAACTGCACATAGAGCAGCGGAAGCAATTTCTTGTTCCTTTTTGGCCTGTTTCAAGCTTTTTAATTGTAGTAGCAGAAAACGACGCTTAGGTTAGCGCTTAAGCCAAGTTCAACTGAGAAAAAGTTACTTTTTGCAATAAACGACATTGCGTCTAGGTTTTCTTGCAAACAAGCATTGGGGAAGTAAATTTAGGTGATCCCTCGCGAATCGCGATAGCTCCAACCCCAGCAGCCTAAAGAGGGTATTTCTTCCTGACAGGGATCAGCCCAAGCTACTGTATAGTTTTTGTAATCACAGCATATGTAGACAGAGGAATAAACAAAGACATGTAGTCCCTTGTTTGCACAGCAATAAATACTAACGTGGTGTTTCATCTCCGCAGCTTGGCAATTCCACAAGATTCGTTGAACATTAAGCGGAGTGTAACAGCTTTCAAGGCAAATTTTTAAAATGCTCCTTACCCCAGGGAAGATGCTTTAAGAGCGCGGCTCGCTTATGTTAGGTAAATATTTAAATAAGCCTTACTTAGGAGCGCTTATTGAGGTCTCCATTGGAGAGCCCAATTCTTGGAGTAGGAAAAAACCTAGCTCATGCTTCCATACCTCGCTTCTTGACATGAAGTATGCTTCGCTGTATTAACCACTCGTGGGTTTTGCTGTTGACAAAAACCTTCGCCAGTGGACTTCATCTGCGGTCTTAATTACTCGATGTGAACAAAGAACCGAATTAAAAATAAAGTTTATTCTGCGTGCTAAAACATTTGACCATTCTGTTCAATATCCATAAGAGCATCTTACACTGTGCCACAGTTACCTCCCAACTAAGAAAAATGTCCATGAGAGCTGTATTTGGCGGCAGCAGTGCCTTATTCATTTTCTCTTCTTTTTGGTCCGTGTCCTATTCGAGCGATCCGTCGCTAATTGTTTCGCGCCTGCCTGCATTCATGTCTGAAAATTTTCCATTAAATAACCACTTGAATGTCAGCGTCAAAGTTCTGTGTCTTATCGTCATCGCTGTTCTTGAGTGTTTTGTTTTTCGCAGCTCACTGCGTCATAAATACGGTGGAACAATCACCACAGCATTGCACCGTCACGTCAGAAATACAAATAAAAATACATTTACTTTAACATCATCAAGGATGTTAGAAGTGTATTCAAAAAGCCTTGGACTGGTTTGACAAAGGCTTTGATGCACCCCTACGTACAGGAAAAGCGGCAGCAGCAGAGCACGGCCGGAAAGAAGAGAAGCATAACAATAACAAAGAATTATATATATAGCTAAGCATTATCAGAAAAAAAATTATGAGAAAATTATACAAGTGATAACTGTGAAAACACTAACGTCTAGAGACACAATAAATACTGAACAATTTGAAAAAACTGTAAGAGAAGTAAAAAGAAACAGCAAATACGACATCAAATACGACATCAAATACGACATCAAATCTCATTACGTGAGTAAAGATAGCTTGGGATTATAAACCGGAGCATTTGATGGCCGTAATTTCTACGAAGAGATGGTACATACCATTCACGTTTTTGACGTGTTCAGTAATAAATGATTTTGGGGGGTAAGTTAGATCATCGTAAAATGCATTATGATTTTTTTGCACGTTCCACAACGTTCCGATAATAAATATTTATAGAGTTAATTTACTGACGCAATATTTCATGGTGCGAAAAAAGTTTGAGTATGAGCTTTAAACGGAGCGTTTGCAATTATACGAATAGCCTTCTTCTGTATTTTACGTAACCTATCTGTGTTTGACCATGTAGTTGGGCCCCATACCATATGGTATTTGTTCGATAGAAATAATGCGTTATAAATTATAAGTTTGACACTAAGAGATAAGGAAAAACGAAGTTTGCATAACGTGCCTGTGCATATCGCCAGATTTTTTGGCAACGTTGTCGATGTGCACGTCCCAGGAGAAGTTACTGAGTATGCTATTTAAATGTGCTGGGAGCCAATTAATATAGGGAGTGGTTTGCTTTTTGGACTCAAAAATACGGCTTTAGACTTCACTGCATTTATCTTAAATGAGCATTCTGAGCTCCATGCAAATAATCTGTGTAAGTTTTCATTAGCTTTGAATGTCAATTCGTTTAGCGCATTAGCCGTAAAGAATATGCTTATATCATCGGCGGACACGACGTATTTAGCGCTATTGTAAATCTTCACAATGTCATTAATGTAAAGGTTAAACAGTTTGGGTCCAACAATACTGCCTTGTGGTACACCATAATGTATAGATTTCAATTGCTATGATAGTTGTTAATTACCATCAGTTGCTGACAGTGCTGCAAATAAATTTTGATCAGCTGTAGGTAATTACCCGAAAGCCATAATGCTTAAATTTGAGGATTAAATTTGAATGCTTTATAGAATCATAGGCTTTTGAGAAATCTACGAAAATTCCTAGGGTTATATTTTTTTCCTCAAACAATTGTAAGCTAATTTCTTTCATAGTTAGCAGCGCCGTTTCGGTTGATTTCCTTTTGATAAACCCAAACTGTGAATGAAGCTGTGATAGGAACCTGTAGGAGCTTTTCGAAACATTATGAGAAAGCTGGCAAGGTAGATTTAGGCCGACAGTAGCGAAGTTATTTTCGTCACCACCCTTGAAAATTACAGTAACCTTAGTAATTCGTAGTCTTTTGGGGAACGTTCCCGAGGAAAAAGACAAGTTTACTATATGTTCTATCTAGTATTGGGGCTAGTATGTGCGACACAAAACCTACAATCCATTCTAAATCTCAAAGATTTATAAAAAAAATTTACCATGGACAAATTGAGGTCACAAAGGTAAAGACATCACTTTCCATCTACCGCATTTTATGTATAAGTGGTTATTATATTAACGAGTGGCCATACAGGCTAATGGTTCATTGCACAATCTTGATCCTAACTTGCTTCGCTGACTATCGGTATACGTATGTAGGTTTATTCGTATCTACAAGTCTTGCTGCATCTCTTCGTGAGAATGGTATTGAAATTGTCCTTGTGGAATCTTTTAGTTCTTTTCCAGCGGCGTCTGCGAGGTCGTTGCCCGCGATGCCGCAGTGAGCAGGTAACCACTGTAGCACAATGCTGTGACTCAGGTCATAGGCCTCTGTGTGTAGCTTATTTATGTCAATGACGAGCTCTTCCTGAATTCTTGATGATTTAAGCAATTGTAGTGCAGCGCGACAATCGCTGAAGATAACCCATGCTGCAGGGCGTTGTTGTAGAATATATATAATTGCTTCTCTCAGAGCTGTTAACTCAGTAGCCACAGCTGAAGTGCGATGACTGAGTGTTGCCGAGATTGTGGTGTGCATTGATGGTATCCACACGCCGATGGATGAAGAAATAGCTGTGACAGAGCCATCAGTATAGATGTGGCAATGATGACTGTAGCGTGCACAGATGTGCTCAAGGGCGAAGTATTTAAGTGCGGGTCCTGGGGTGTGGGCTTTTCTTTTGATTTTGATGCCAGGTATAGTTGTCGAAATTTGCCATGAAGCAAACCTCCATGGTGGGAAAGATGACGGTACTGCACGTTGATATTGCGCAGGCAGTAGATTGGATGTCATGCTTTGCTCTGAAAAAGGGTGGGTAGGTTCACGTGCAAAGCGCAGCTGGGCGCGAAGCAGCTCCTACGGTATCAGCACGGTTACAGATAGACGTCTGCTCTCCGCCAGAGTGCCCACTGTGGAAGTGTTTTTTGGAAGACCAAGGCACACTCTCAAAGCTTTGGCCTGCATGGCTTCAAGTAGTTTAATGCTTGACTGCGAGAGGCCTTGAAGAACAGGGAGGCTATAACGCAGAAGACCTTCACAAAGTGCTCCATAAAGCCGTAATAAGGAATCGGTAGAGCAGCCTCTTCTGGTCGTTGAGAGCATGCGGAATATAGATACGTATGAAGAGAGTTTGGTCTTAAGTTGTTGAACGTGTGGTGACCATGAAAGAGACCTATCAAAGGTCACACTTAGAAATTTTTGATGGTTAACATACGGTATAGGAGTGCCAGCAACTTTCAGTACATAACGGGAGAGATCACGTCGTGAAAATGAAATTGCTGCGCACTTTTCTGGAGATATAACAAGACCTCGCTTGTTTAAAAATAATGCAATGCCAACTATTGCTTTTTGTAGCCGAGCATGCACAATGCGCCTGTTTCTTCCGGAGCACCATATGCAGATGTCATCTGCGTAGAGGGAGATTTGAACAGTAGGTGGCAAGGACCTGTCCAAACCAAGAAGAGATATATTGAAGAGGGTTGGACTTAAAATCCCTCCCTGAGGAACGCCACGAGACACATGATGTAAGGACGTGTCACCTTGATCCGTTGACATGTAAATGGTCCTATCCCGAAGATAGTCAGAAAGCCAGTTATACATTCGTCCAGCAATGCCAATTGAACGCAAGGCTGAATTAATCGCCTCTTGCGTGACATTATCAAATGCTCCTTTAACGTCAAGAAAAACAGCAATAATTAGAGACCGCTCAGCTTTGCTGCGCCTGACACAGTTGGCAAGAGCAATAACATTATCAATACTGCTTCGGCCTTTTCGGAAGCCAGACATTGATGGAGGGTAAATTCCCCTATTCGTCAAGTCCCAGGTAAGGCGTGAATGAACCATTTTTTCCATCAATTTCCCAACACAGCTTAGCAGTGCAGTAGGACGATAAGCGTTTAGATCAATTGATGGCTTACCAGGTTTAAGAACGGGTATTACGCGCGCAGTCTTCCAGCTCTCTACAAGGCTGCCAGCTATCCAAGAGTTGTTATCTATCTCTCTCTTTCTCTCTCTCTCGTATCTTTCTTAAACACAATATTTATCTATTCAACGTCGTCGTCATCATCATCATCATCAGCCTGATTATACCCACTGCAAGGCGAAGGCCTCTCCCATATTTCTCCACTTAACCCGGTTCTGTGCTAGCTGCATCCACTTGACCCCTGCGAGCTTCTTAATCTCATCCGCCCACCTAACTTTCTGCCGCCCCCTGCTACGCTTTCCTTCCCTTGGAATCCATTTTGTTACCCTCAGCGACCATCGGTTATCCTCTCTTCGCACTACATGTCCTTCCCATGTCCATTTCTTCTTCTTAATTTCCACTAGAATGTCGGTAACTTGAGTTATTTCTCTGACCCACTCTGCACGCTTTCTATCTCTTAATGTTACCCCTACCATTTTTCGTTCCATAGCCCTCTTAGTTGTCCTCAACTTAAGTATACTCTCTTGGTTAGCCTCCAGGTTTCAGCCCCATAGGTGGGTACAGGCAAGATGCAACTGTTGTATACTTTTCTCTTGAGCGATGCCGGTACGCTGCTAGTCATAATCTGCGAGTGCTTGCCAAATGCGCTCCATCCCAATCTTATTCTTCTTGTTATTTCCTTTTCATGGTCCGGATCTGCGGTTACTACCTGTCCTAAGTAGACATATTCGCCAACTACTTCCAGTATTTCGCTACCTAATGTAAACTGCTGTTCCTTCCCGAGGCTGTTGAACATTACCTTAGTCTTCTACATACTGATTTTCAAGCCTGCCTTTCTACTTTTCCTGTCTAGGTCATCAATCATTATTTGCAGTTCATCCCCCGAGTTGCTTAGCAAGGCAATGTCATCAGCAAATCGCAGATTACTGAGGTATTCTCCATCTACCCTTATCCCTAACTGCTCTCATTCCAAGTCTCTGAATACTTCCTCTAAACAAGCTGTGACTAGTACTGGGGAGATTGTGTCTCCTTGCCTAACACCTTTCTTTATGGGAATTTTGTTACTTTCTTTATGCAGAACTATGGTTGCTGTGCAGCCACTATATATATCTTCCAGCACTTTCACGTACGGCTCGTCTACCCCCTGATTTCGCAATGCCTGCATCACCGCTGAGGTTTCAGCTGAGTCAAATGCTTTTTCGTAATCAATGAATGCTATGTATAAGGGCTGGTTATATTCCGAGCATTTTTCTATCACCTGATTGATGGTATGGATATGATCAATAGTAGAGTACCGTTTCCGAAACCCTGCTTGATCCTTTGCTTGATTGCAGTCTAAGGTTGTCCTGATTCTATTAGCGATTACCTTAGTAAATACCTTATACGTAACAGACAGTAAGCTGATTGGTCTGTAATTTTTAACGTCCTTAGAGTCGCCTTTCTTGTGAATGAGGATAATGTTTGCATGTCGTATCGTATAATGTCGTATCTACCTTCAACGTTAGCAGATAGTTCGTAACAATATTGCGCACTTTCTGGCAAAGCCCAACTATAAGAGAAGAAAATCAAAGAGGAAGAATAAACATATAGGCTTCGCCGTGCTTTCCTGCCTGTAGAATGTTGTAAACAAACGCCGCAGTACGCACTCAGTACTCGGTTGTAGTTTTACCCAAAACTGGTCTCTCTGACCTTCTGACCATCAGTGCTGCTGGAAATATATCAAAACAGTCACGCTAAGCGAGCAGCCCCCAGGGGTAATCTACAAGCATCTGTTCCTACTGCTACGCTTCAAATTGAACACAAAGCACGTGAATATTTCGTTTTATTTCGTTTCATTTCCATTCAGTAGCATAAAATCGTTCGAGAGCGCAGTAGTGGAAAAACCCGTCACAACATAAAAGCACGAATGCGAACCAAATGCAAACAAAGGGATTCTAGTAAGTAATAAATAAGGGCACATTCAGTCGATGAAGAGCGCTACAAACAAACAACAAAACTTATCTTCTTTATAAAGGCTTTCATTTGATGAAATGCTCACAGATATTTTAAGGGGGTAAAAGAAATGATTTACCGTGTATTCAGGAACACATCTATACGTACAGAAGAAGACTGAAATTTTGGTTGAAAAATAATTTTGAAAAATAAAATAAAGCGCGGGAACTTTTCAAGTTCATGCGCTTTTTACAACGTTAGTAGTGCATCTGAGCTCGGGCCTCTTTACCTCACTTGTCCTTGGTACCTCCACGTAGTAGTATAGCATGAACCATACATAGCCTGTCCAGCAAGATCCACTCGAGACAAGCCAAGGTAGAAAAAGGCTAAGAACACATTGCAAAAATAATTTAGAAAACCGATTTCCTCTGCAGCTGCTGCGCATGTGACTGTGTGTTTCAAGCGTTTACTTATTTTAAGTTCGAGCGCACAACGTTCAAAAAGTACATATTCCGCATCTCCAGTGTAAATGAACCCACTAAGCAAGACCACAGACTGGCTACTATTTCTAATAACTTTCAGATGCTAGGAGCAATGCACCATGAGCGCAGGAGAGGTATGATATGTTCGGTTAATGTATCTGTGTTAAAGCTCTGTGAAAAATTGGAATACGGACATAGACTGCGCCGTTCTCACGTACCAACAGATCGGTTGTTAAACTGAGTTTCAGATAATTTAAGGTCATCGAAAGCCTATACTTAAAAACATGGTCATCGTATCTATTGCCGCAAACCATTCAAATCTCTATTTGATGTTTCTTTTTTTTCTTTTTTTAACAGCTACCGGCATGTGGCTTTATCAAGGTGATTGGAGCGCACGGATCGATTATGTATTGTTTGGTTTGTTCCTGCTCGGTGTCGCGAGACGCGGCGGTATCATTTCCTTTGTTGTGGAAGATGCTTCGCGATGTATCACGAAGGATTCCAGCCACCCGCTTGTGTTTCTACAATCTTCCAGGTTATGCTAGTCACCGTTCGCGGTTTTATCTAGATGTTTCTTCGCCGCCTTTAAATTGAGCGCTGACGAGCGGAACGGGCATTCTCTGTTCGACGACCAGCAAGCACATTTGTTGTGACCGTCGCCGCCAAATCGTTTAGTTCTTTTGTGGGCCCAAGGCAGCCCAGTAAAGAGTTTAATTAGTGCACTCCCTGACTCTTCATTTGTTGTCATCACCACGTGACACTATTTTGATCTGGTAATGGGTATCGCAGAAGAGTCGTCATTCTTGTTACTGCTGAGAGATTGTACAGCGATTGAGGGCGCTATGGAAACATGTTCGAGCATGCGTTCGGAAAAGCACTTGAAATCACCAAACGTTGTATGCGCAAAGAAGTGCAGGGACTGAGTGCAGTGTAAAGCTTTGTACATCAAGAATTGTAAGGAAAACAATGGTGTCACGTCACTTTAGCCCAAGTTGATGCGGAGGAGTATTCAAAGCAATAAACACGATATGTACATTTCCCAGAAACGAGGCTATTTCTGCGGGCTAGTTGGTGCAAAAATGATTAAGCGCAAACAGCCCATACACATGGCACAAGTAGGAACGAACAACACAGGCCCTGACATATAACTGAAGTTTATTCGAAAGAAGCGCGCGCACTAAGTAACCTTGAGGCGTACCTTTCACCTACATATCGTTATCATTTTGCATGTCACTATTCCCACAGCCATCTCTCCTGGTTGAAACAAACCTTTTATAACTTTCAAGATTTTATTTTTTCTTACTTTAAATCTACTCTTTGCGCCATATCTGGTGTTGACTCAGCTGAAAACGCGCCTCAAGGTTACATGGTATTTATGCTTCTTTCGAATAAACTTCTGTCAGCGCCTGCGTTGTTCAATCCTGCCTGTGTTCTGTGTCTACTCTGTTCCTTTTTTAGTCATTTTCCTCCACCCTCAATAAATTCGTTATAATCCGCGGTAAAGACACATCAAACAACGGAAGCTTTTTCATAAGGGCGGGAGTAATCAGAGAAAAGTTCATAATATCGACCTCAGTCGTCCACAATGGTCATAACGAGCGCAGCAAGGCAACCCCCACGTCATCCGGTTTTGTGCGCCTACACTATCAATGGGCGCATGCTTCTACATAATAGAATGTGCCCTTTCGTGGGACAAATCCCGGTCTAACGAAGGGGAAAACACCGCAAGCACCTGGTGCAGGCTGTCGGCTTAGCGTATGTTACTTCTGCACCTGCTTTTATATGGCGTCCGCTCTTTAGCTCCGCCATGACAATATACGGAAACATTTTCGGCCAAATGAAGTACCCTTCTTCTCTAAACTCCACGTACAATGCTGGTTAAGTACGTCACTATCTCTAACTAAAGTGTCCGCCGTTGTAGTCTCCCTAGTGTATCTAGCGCTTCGGGGACGAGTGTTGTCGACAGTCTACTTTAACGCTCCTGTGATAACAGGAAACCGCCCTTATCAAAACGCGTTATAATGATAGGTGCAAATCTTCTTGGCTCATTGCCACTGTCTGTAGCTTTGCTTTCACTGTCAACCTATGCGTTTCTAATCTTTGAAGAAGACACCAGAAGAAACACGGTAAGCTGGACCTCTGAAATATAAATTCGCGAGAGCTATCTGCTCTTATCATGATGGTACGCATTGCTAGTAGGTATACTGTATACTGTTTAATCAAGTTGCCGGGGTTGGCGCTTGCGCTGATGATTAAGGATGATCCATTGACATCAAGAATTGGCACAGCCCACACAAACTACAGAACCGTGCTAAAAATACGACAAAATGTTCTGTAGTTCTGTCGTAAACGTCTGGTTTTTCTGCCGTTCTGTAGTACTTTTCTGTAGTTCTGTACGTTTCGCTGTAGTAGATTTCTGTTGTGTGTAGTTCTGTTGTACTGCTATGTTGTAACTACAGAAGGTGATGGTAGAAACATTCACTGCCGACATTACGGAGAGTGCGAGGGTTGCCCTCTACATGGCAATTGAGAGCCCCCTCCATGTACGGAGGGCCCTCTTGCAAACCAAAGAAAGCCCTTGGAGGGCTAGCTCTGATGCTACTAGAGAAAGTTCTGTTGTCACAACAGGTTTTCTGTCAAAGACAGCACAGAATTCCGTCGTAATAACAGAAAATTTTCTGCAGTTTTTTTTTTTGTTTCCCCCACTAGGATGGCTTGTTTAATTATGCAATGTTCTTAGGGAAACACACACGCAGAGATGAAACGGATAAATGACTTCATTACGAGTGTTCAGGAATTCAAGGTGGCTTCTATTATTAAATAGAGGCCTCCACTTATCCACGTTCCTGGTACTCATATTTATTTAGGATGTACAATCAATTTAGTTCCTCACCTTAATTGGACCAACCATAGGTACTCATACCCTTGAGGTGAGTGACATGAGGTAACGTGAGGTCGTCAATGTCATCTAAAAGATGAATACATCACCTTCAGCGGCGTATAAAACGCCTGATGAACGCCTGATGAAATGGGCGACGAAATTTTTGAAACTCATGCAAACATAAAACAATTAAGGACACAGGGACGATATTTGTTAAGGGGTTAGGAACATCAGTACAAATGATAACGGTAAATTAAGTATCAGTGGTTGTCTAGCATTCCCCTGGTATAAGGCGACTGTCTTAGTACGCGGCCACAGCAACCACACTTTCATGGATGCGCAACGTATGGAAGGTCGAGCCCTAGTATTTCTGGCAAAAAAAAAAAAAGGAAAGAATCAATTATGCGGGACTGTACAAATTTCATTATAGTTGGGTTGTTTCTTGAAATTGTAATTTGTTTTTCACCAAGAAACAATATTTTCAGTCCCAGCTGATTGCGAGCAAGGGATATCCCGTGGAAGAGTACGTGGTCACGACCAAAGATTCATACGTCCTTGTAATTCAAAGAATACCAGCTGGACGCTTAGAGGAAGGACCCCCGTACGAGGGAGGAAAGCCCGTCGTCCTACTTATGACAGGCCTTCAAGGGAGCAGCGCGGATTATGTGGCAAATATGCCTGACCAAAGTCCCGGTGAGGAAGACTGTGCATTATGCCCTTTGTCTGGAGTGCATTTACTAGAATGCATTTTTATCGCACGACATTTTGTTTTGTTGAGAGTTCAGTACTGACATTAGAACTCCCTCTCTTTGTAGCTGGCTCAGGTAACGTTAAAATGGGTATGCTCTCGCACATCAGGTGATTTAATACTGATGATAGCGCTAATAAGCTGTCCGTGCACTAAACTTAGCATTCCACTTTCGAGTTATATGGTGAGAAAAAAATTAACCAAATTAATTTCGGCCATTACAGGCGCAACTTCGAGGACTACACAGGGCCTCTTAGCGATTAACTGCGTAAGGAAGTGCCTTAGCAACTGGGTTCGCTGTTACACGGCATAAAGAAGCTGATGCTATTAGAATTCGACATTTTAGCTTCAGACACTTTTTTTAAGTATTTCTAACTTACTCGAAGACATTTACATTTGTCATCGCCGATTACGGCATCGCAGTGATGCGTATACGTTGTACCTGGTTGTAAAGGGAAAACAAAGATGCAATAACATTATAGCTTGGATCATTTGGAGAGACACACTCGATTTGTCCGGGTGGCTTGTAGAATTGAATAATAAATGTTAGCCGAAGCGTGTTTATCAAAAGATTACTTCATACGGTTTCAGTAATCGGAAAGTTAAAGTACTAAACTTACTTAAAAGTACGCCAGCTTCGTTAAACAAATCTACGGCGGTGAATGACCGCTGAAGAACTCACACGCGACCAACTGCTTACCTAGATCAACTACCGGATCATTTCGCAGTTTAACCATAAGATAAAAGAGGACGCTTATCATTGATTTTTCCTTAGTACTTTGAGGATTATTACAACCGCGCTAATGAAAACGGTCGAGTAAAAACGCAGACAATACGGAGCGCAGAACTTCTGCTAAGTTTTACTTCACAAATAAACACATCTAATGTGTACATTCATGGCTGGCTCTGGCTAGCTCTGTATGTAGTGTGACGCATATGTGAACTAAAACTTAGTTCAAGTGCCCTCTGATGCCCTGAGACAATAAATATCGTTCATAAAAAAAAAAAGATACTTGCATGCTGCGTCCTGCCTGTCTCCTTCCTCGTCCCTTGTCCTCGCGTGTTTAGAATATGCATTTAAGTATGAACCAGCAAATAGTCTGCTTTTTCCTGTTATGTTTTCCACAGTATCAGGTTCCTAAAAGGAAGGTAATTTTGAGGCACTACACAGCTCTGCAAATATTTGAGAACCCACAAGCAGCTTTAAGTCTAATAATGAGCCAGTTCAGATGATCTATTAACATTTGACTTCAATAACAGCGCAGCATCACACAAGCTGGAGAGAAGAGGCTAGAAACAGATTCCATTCATATTCCACAGAGTGAAAAAAAATAATAATAATACTGCATGAAACTTCGGGGTATAATTGCTAGTCTGTAAATTAAATCGAACAGAATATCATAGCATAGTGAACGCACAAGCAACCGGTTGCTCTCTTTCCACAAGCCTTTATGCCCCACACAGCCGCTTATAGAATGAAAATTGTGCACGCACTGATAAACCAGCCGGTGATGATTCGCATGGCCTGCCACATATGGCTTGGAAGGGCAACCGGGTCGGGCGCATGCGCGTTCGAAAACGAGTTGCTGTGCGCGCGCTTGTTCTGCCTAAACGTGGAGGACCCTGTACCTGTTGTTGACGTTGTCGAAGCTGCCACCCCGTCGCTCGCTTTCGAAGAGTTATGTGAACCGTCATCTGCACTTTGCTTTTCGAAGCAGCATGAATAAATTACTGTGACTTCTAGAAGTAGTCCAGGGTCAGCTCCGTTCACACCGAACTCTGGGTTCTCTCATATGACAAGGAATAGAATATCGAGGGATCTGTGAAGGTCTTCTAATCCCAGAAACACAACAGCTCAGTTTGCTAAACTCGCAATTCTTAGCTAAGTGTGGCCTCGTGAAATACGTTATTTTGGCTAACTATTATTATGCATAAAACAATTTTCTCTGCCTTCATGAGGCACCATCACGTGGTTAAGGCATTCACCATCAGTTGTTAAGGCGCTTGACTGCTCGTCCGGGGAAGGAGGATTCGATACTGGCCGCGGCGGCAGCGTATCGAAGGAAGTGAAACGCAAGGCGCCCGTGTACTTGTCAGAGCATTTTAATGAACAACTCCTATTCTGAATTACCGGAACGCTCAAGTACGGTTCCCTCATTTCCCTGTCGCTTTGGGAAGCTAAGACATGTATCGCGCGCGCGCGCGTGTGTGTGTGTGTGTGTGTGTGTGTGTGTGTGTGTGTGTGTGTGTGTGTGTGTGTGTGTGTGTGTGTGTGTGTGTGTGTGTGTGTGTGTGTGTGTGTGTGTGTGTGTGTGTGTGTGTGTGTGTGTGTGTGTGTGTGTGTGTGTGTGTGTGTGTGTGTGTGTGTGTGTGTGTGTGTGTGTGTGTGTGTGTGTGTGTGTGTGTGTGTGTGTGTGTGTGTGTGTGTTGGTTGGTTGGTTGGTTGGTTTGTGGGGTTTAACGTCCCAAAGCAACTCAGGCTATGAGAGACGCCGTAGTGGAGGACTCCGGAAATTTCGACCACCTGGGGTTCTTTAACGTGCACTGACATCGCACAGCACACGGGCGCCTTGCTTTTCGCCTCCATCGAAAAGCTGCCGCCGAGGCCGGGATTCGATCCCGCGTCCTTGGGAACAGTAGTCGAGCGCCGTAACCACTGCGCCACCCCGGCGGGGTTGTGTGTGTGTGTGTGTGTGTGTGTGTGTGTGTGTGTGTGTGTGTGTGTGTGTGTGTGTGTGTGTGTGTGTGTGTGTGTGTGTGTGTGTGTGTGTGTGTGTGTGTGTGTGTGTGTGTGTGTGTGTGTGTGTGTGTGTGTGTGTGTGTGTGTGTGTGTGTGTGTGTGTTGGTTGGTTGGTTTGTGGGGTTTAACGTCCCAAAGCAACTCAGGCTATGAGAGACGCCGTAGTGGAGGACTCCGGAAATTTCGACCACCTGGGGTTCTTTAACGTGCACTGACATCGCACAGCACACGGGCGCCTTGCTTTTCGCCTCCATCGAAAAGCTGCCGCCGAGGCCGGGATTCGATCCCGCGTCCTTGGGAACAGTAGTCGAGCGCCGTAACCACTGCGCCACCCCGGCGGGGTTGTGTGTGTGTGTGTGTGTGTGTGTGTGTGTGTGTGTGTGTGTGTGTGTGTGTGTGTGTGTGTGCGCGTGCGTGCGTGCGTGTGTGTGGTGTGTGTGTGTGTGTGTGTGTGTGTGGTGTGCGTGTGCGTGTGCGTGTGCGTGTGCGTGTGCGTGTGCGTGTGCGTGTGCGTGTGCGTGTGTGTGTGTGTGTGTGTGTGTGTGTGTGTGTGTGTGTGTGTGTGTGTGTGTGTGTGTGTGTGTGTGTGTGTGTGTGTGTGTGTGTGTGTGTGTGTGTGTGTGTGTGTGTGTGTGTGTGTGTGTGTGTGTGTGTGTGTGTGTGTGTGTGTGTGTGTGTGTGTGTGTGTGTGTGTGTGTGTGTGTGTGTGTGTGTGTGTGTGTGTGTGTGTGTGTGTGTGTGTGTGTGTGTGTGTGTGTGTGTGTGTGTGTGTGTGTGTGTGTGTGTGTGTGTGTGTGTGTGTGTGTGTGTGTGTGTGTGTGTGTGTGTGTGTGTGTGTGTGTGTGTGTGTGTGTGTGTGTGTGTGTGTGTGTGTGTGTGTGTGTGTGTGTGTGTGTGTGTGTGTGTGTGTGTGTGTGTGTGTGTGTGTGTGTGTGTGTGTGTGTGTGTGTGTGTGTGTGTGTGTGTGTGTGTGTGTGTGTGTGTGTGTGTGTGTGTGTGTGTGTGTGTGTGTGTGTGTGTGTGTGTGTGTGTGTGTGTGTGTTGAACGCAGAGGTAAGCAGCGCCACCAGGTTCATTCTAAACTCATGAGCTTGCCCATTACTCAAACGAGACATTTCGTAACCTTATGCGCTGCAGCAGCAGAATTACATTTCTCATCATTGAGAAATTATGTGTAGCCCTCAGTAGATAATAAAGAAAAGATTCATACAGATAATTATAGCTACACCGTATCGGCAGCACGGATATGGTGTTGAAACAGAATTGTACAACGTCATAATGTTTATGACTGATGCTGCCCACCTCAGACCGGGAATCAGAAGCCATCCTTCGCGAAGCCAAACAAACCCATGTACAGCTTCTAGAAGTTCAATTTCCCATAGCATTTCATCTTAGAAATCTAGCATTGTTTTTATTAGGGACATCTCTCCAACTCCTCCGTGTAAATACCGCCTGCATGCAGGCTTCATCCTAGCAGATAACGGCTTCGACGTCTGGCTTGGCAATGTGCGGGGCACAAGATATTCCACCCACCTCCGCCTGAGTAAGAAGGACAAAGCGTTCTGGAATTTCAGGTAAATGAAAAAGAAAAGTTGTCATTTATGTCAGTGCATGTCTTTCAATCTCATACGCAATATTTGTCGCCAAATTCGTTTTAATCCCCGTGTAATATAAAAGGGTTACCTAATAAGATTGGAGGACGCTCAAGCTCTGCCTTCAAGGGTACGGCGCGAGAGCATTAATGGCTCCCATCTGCAGTTCCCCTTATTAGTATTAGAAATTAGGGCAAATTATCTCGAATAATCCCATATACCTTAATTTGTGCCTCGATTATCTCTCATAAAATCAATCCTGGCGCACAGGGTTGTCTGATTCTGAATGCAAGGCGGGTTCGATTCCCACTACATAAGAGCGACCCAAGTTGCCAGCTCCTGCCAAGTTAGCATCATGAAAATTTCGTGACGTCACAATAGCCGCCGGCAGATCAGTACCCTAGCATGCGACCCGGCAACTACCAACTGATCGTGTCATTTACGTTGCAACGCCAACCACGCAGACGTCGCTGGATTTTCTGCATAACGGGGCGTTAAGATCTGCCGCTTTAATGCGATGAGGAACTGCGGCGATGACATAAGCAGCCAGTACAAAACGACCGAGCCTCGAGCAAAACGACATCGGCAAGTTTAGAAACCAGTTGCCCTTCATTCAAAATGCGAAATACTTGAGCTAATTACACCACAGCACGTATCAACACCCATGGATATATATCCTTGTCCCCAAAATAAGGGTATGATGATAGGTTTGATGGCTGCTGGACGTGTACAACTGAGTGTATCGCACGTGTACCTGCCCGCAAGAATTTTCTACAGTGGCGTTAAATAAACCGTCGCTACTGCACTCGTCCCGTCAACATGAAAAGATTGTTGTAAGTACGCCGAGCTGCACCTTAGATAGTTATATCAAAGGAGCTAAGCGCAATTAGAGTCAAATCAGCGGCCTACTATGATGAGTAAGAGTAGCACGTGTAGAGACTAATGCGTTTTTCTAAGCAATCCTCGAATTCCAGATTTCTTTATCAGCAATGAATGTCAGGTAACGGCAGGATATTGTTGGATAGCGATATAAAGATACTGCATGGATTTATTCAATTCTTCAATGAGTTGGTGAATGTGCCAATCATGGAACGTTTTTGACAATGGTAACAAACATATAAAGGCCTCCGAGATCAGATGCTAACTCTTATAGTGTAATATTACAGTGTACGAAAAAATGCCTTCATAAAGAACTGCACATGGCCATAATTTCTGTGTATGGGCTAGAATTACACTGTTGAAAGTCAGAAAACGAGAAATATACTAAGCCTGCAAAAAAACAAAAAAGAATGAAAAAAGTGCATTATTCCTTTAAAAAAAGAAAATGTGACAGAACAAGTGTGATAAAATTTATCTTATTTTTTTACACTATTTAGCGGTCATCACCTTCGTTTATCTCTATATAGCAACTCCGTTCAGTAATGATCCATAGCTGGTATCCAACGTGAATTGCGAGATGTAGGATGTTTAGAAACGCCTGGCTGTTCATTCTGACGCGCCACGGTTTTGTTTGCACAGCTTCGACGAAATGATCGAGTTCGATCTCACGGCGCAAATAGACGCCATCTTGCTCAAAACTCAACAAGAAGCACTGCTCTACGTTGGGTGGTCCCAAGGAACCTTGATAATGTTCGGCTTGCTCGCGTCAAAGCCCGAATACAACAGCAAGGTAAGCGACGTAGGCAATAAAACGGTTATAAAGCGAAATGCCGCCGACTGCGGGGTTACCTATCAATGCAGCTAGCACACATAATTGCTGAGGATGGGTCCATCCATTTCAGAGCCGTAGTGTGGCTGCAGTTATGAAACCATCTCAAGGTAACTAATTCAACTTGCTTTTGTGCACATAAGCAAGAACCGAAAAACAGAAACCGTCCTTTTTGCTGATTTACGCTTCCAGAAGCTCTGGAAGACACTTCAACCAAAGCGTGAGCGACCGTCAGTGACGCAAGGTCTGTCGCTATTAGAATAAAATCCACATCTGTCAGCTTACGCACGAGAACCGTTTTCAAATTCTTTCTTAGTTTAGGTAGCTATAGTCAGAATTCTATAAATAACAGGTAAAAAGCAGAGCGGTATGAATAAGGTATTTATTCATTCCTTCCTCCCGCATTCAACTGAAAGACCTACACGAAGGGCGCCATCAGCTGATCTGACCAGTGGCGTCATCTCGTGAACAGATGAATTAAGATTGAAAAATTATGCACCTGCTTCATCAAATAGCATGCGCATGTGGTGCATGCCGCTATTTTTGCGCAGTCTCCAGCTTTGCCTCTTTCCAAGACGCCAGATGATGATTCAAATTGGTTTTCTATACTATGTTATGGTATAAAATGACGCGCCACACTGCGTCTTTGCACAACGCCGACTTTTGCCTCATCAGACAGTAAGAAAGCTTAGCTCAGAAAACCGCCTGCTTGTCCACGCCCAGATTTCAGAGAGAGAAGGCATCTGGGTATAAGATTATTTTCTTACATGTGTTTTGGTGCAGAACTCACCTGATTCTGTCAATTGTTCTGAAGCCTCTAGGGGCATTGAACCAAAAAATAAGATATCGGCGCAACTGTCTTGCCAGTGCAACCTCCGTTCCACTGCTGCATTATGGTTAACTCCTTAGGAATGCTCGTTCTTGTGTCAGGCAAGGGATGACGCTAAGTTGTTTCTGAATACAGCCGGGATAGTTTGTAACCTTCGGACAAATTTTAGAAGCTTGTTTTTTCTGTTTCGGCGTCCTTGCTGACAATACAAATCAATTTCGATAGAATGAGGCTGTGCACCTCCTAAACATAATATAAAGCAGGCTCCACCTTTGTGCGAAATTTGACCGAGAATTCAGAGGAGGGACCGACAGAAACATTCTTGGCGCCTACCTCACGAATCCCCAAACAATATCTCCATGTTTGCGTCACAAAACGCGTTATTTTCTAATCGCAATACTTGCAAGCGCTCCGATTATGACAGTCATTTCTAACTAGTTTTCCGAAAATCGATATTTCTGAGCATTTCACGATGATTAGAGGAATTATTCAATGCCACAGTGTCATTTATTTGCCTTGAGGATACTACTACATTTGCTTGCACTATTTCGACTTTATTTTGTACTTTTAATGTTTAATGCATACCAAGTTATTTAGAGGGATGAAGTCTGATTTTCTGGTCAACTTAGCCCATCAGATGGTCTCAGCGCCTGTTTCCTCTCAGCCAATAAATAAGTAGAAAATTTCAAGGCCGCCATCGCCATTGTATCGAATTTTTACTGCAACGTATCAGTTTACGTTTATGGACTGTGCGTTCACTAGAACAACATAAACTTGCCGATATTACGGCATTTTTCCTGTTGTTGTTTTTTTCTACCCTTATCTCAAGGTTTTGCTATTCAACGCTTTTGCACCAGTTGCATTTCTGGGTCACATGAAATCTATTATCAGGCACCTGATTCCGTTTGCCAACCCACTGAAGGTAAGTATTCCCTCTTCGGAGCAAATATGGTAATGTTTCGCGCCATTTAGAATTTTGCGCGCAAGGCGTATTCCGTTTAGTGCGTCTTTTTAATCGAGTCAATCACCCTAAAAAAACATGATATACCTCCCGCTACGATTGTACTACAGAGCCACCCTATCTTTTCAATTTGGTTCCAAATCCTGCTTCTCAAGAAGCTTCGAACTGAGGTATTCGTTGAAGCTTATATCAATACAGAAATGAGGGAATTGCATTTTAGATGTTATGAATTATGAATAACTGAACGAAAATAAATCTTCGCTCTAACGCAGACTGGAGCGAAGGTTTCTTCGAGGAGGTAACGGATTATTATACGGTCAGTTGTCCTGAGTTATGAGAGGCACATGACTTTTGTAGGTATAATTCAGAGCTTTCATATATTTTACGTATTTTGCTCGCGTATTAGTATTTATTGCCGTGTATCATTCTGTAATATGCATTGTTAGGCATTGTTGTTACCACTTCTATTTTGGTCTTGTTTTCCTTACAGTATATGTTTTTACAGGAGGGCTAAAGAAACCGAAGCCCAGAAGCCCAGTATCAAGTGCGATCGTAACAAGTATTTTTCTAGAAAATATAACGAAAGTTACGGAAAGGTAAAATAATTGCTGGGAATTCAGTTTCACACCACACAATAAATAGCTGAAGGCCAGCGAACATCAGACTCCTCCCTTTCTTGTGAAGTTTAACTTCTTTTTTTTTTTTTTTCAGGGTATGAATAGTAATATTTACGCCGTAGCAAGTTGCCCGACTAGCCACTCTGATAAACTTCGTTTTCATTTCCCTTTGTTTCAGAAAATTGGCCAGTTTTTGCTCAAAGGGAATTTCTTGGGAAACAAGAACATCGCGGTCGAAGCTATTAAGAAAATAACCTGTGGGCATATTCCAAGCAAGCTGTGCCACGCGGCCTTCTACGCTATAAATGGGGGATTCCCAAAAGAAATCAACGAGGTAGACCACGTTGCAATCAAAAACAGCACAATGGCTAAATGATGGGCCTAAAGTGGCGCTAGAAATTAATCACAAATGCAAGGTTTCCGAATGAAAGCTGTCCGCTTAATGTTAACTTCGAATAGTACTCACCGAGCCGAATGTTTTAATTATTATGATATAAACAGAAATATTCCCATTATTATTTCATAATTTTGCTATATTCTTCTTGGCATCGAACGCTTCATCGGGTGCCTTTTTATGAGCAGCTATACATGCCAGTATACAATAAGAGCTTATGCAGAGAGGACTTGTAAACGTTCTTATCACTTACAGTGAAATGAGATATTTTTCACCGCAATCGTCCTACTGTTGTATAGGTAAATATGAGGAGAAAAAAATTAGAGGATTGCACTGAGGACTACAGCGCAGTAGAAACACGGACAGAACAAGAGAGGCGGAGGCAAACACGGGCGCTGACTAACAACATCGTTTTCATTGTCTTCAACTAGCAACTGGCAGAACAGGCACCGAGTCCAGAATAAGTCAAAGCCAGTCCTGTGCGCGTCTGTCTGTGCATTCGTCTTCGTTAGCGCTGAGGAACATTTCATTTTCGCTTATAACAAACCGATGTCGCACTGTGCTCACGAATGCGTCCCCAAGCCTATCTAGCTCAGCTGCGCACTTGTTTAGTTTTATTTATTCATTTTTTTGCCGCTTGCTATCCGCTGTGCTTTCATATTAAAGAGTCCGTGGAAAGGAAGCTGGACGCACCGCCATCTCCTGCCCGGCGTGCGCCCGGGTTTATTCGCTGCCGTGTTTGGCGAGCCAATAGCAACCTCTTTTCAATGTGGTCACGCGTGCCTTAAGACGTTCAGGGGCAGGTTTCGCGCGAGCGAGCGGCGCCATTGGTCAAAGCAAGGCGCAGTGATCGCAATTTTAAAAATATTTTACAAATGTTCGCTCACTTCTGAGGATTAGAACGTCTCATGCATGCTAAGGTGGCATTTTCCAGACGCGTTTCAAGGGGCGAAATATAATATTTTAAAAAGTACGGATCTAAACTGTTGTCAAAAGAGCTGTCAAGATGGCTAGGTGTTTGCAGGCAGTGTTCTTTATTACTTCAAAGGACTGTCACGACAAGGGTAGGAGACGTTTAAGAAGGGCCTGCCGACATCTTTTGTGATGAACTTAAGGAACAGGCCCCAGCTTAGAAGTATTACCCTCAAATTCCCACAATTCCTCGCCACCTAAGAACCCAGTATCATGGACTTCGCCGGCACGCTGCGTTTAAAAAATAGCTTGCGATATCGCTCCAGTCAAATCAATAGTCCGCATTGTGACAACTGTGGACTGTATCCTTCCTGAGTACACTTCGTATGGTGACAAGCGTGTGTACTACGAACATTACATGGAGAAGCTCTGCTCAGCGCCTCTAAAAATAGACACTGTTTTAGGCCCCTAATTATGCCTTGGAAACAAGGACATGCAATGAATTTTTATTTGCATATTTGAATCACATTGGACATATCCACAAGCTCTAATGCCACCTTGAATATTACCGTCACGCTTTTTTTCACGCAGTTAAATTCGTCAGCTTATTTTTGGGCTATGGACTTCATCAATTTGGTATAACATTGCCCACCGATGCATCTTAGGACGCATTGAATGGTCGAATTTTGTCTTCTCGCCTTCTTTGCGTTTTTAAATTTCTGCACCAGAATTCCTTCCGTCTTCATCTCCCCAATTCTATATTCCACACAGAGTAGTATACCATCGAATTTCAAACGCCGCTAAATTCTCTTTTAAGGCGAGAGCCTTTCTAGGCTTTTGCATGGGTGTGTGAAGAGAGTGCCAAGAGAGTGCATCCGCGAGGTGTACGTCCGCCCAAAACTTTTGCCCACCCTGCTATCTTTTGAATGAATAAGGAGAGGAGAAAACAAAAGTTTGAGATCGAGCAAAAATAAATGAGCCTAGAAGCCAAGGTAAATGACTGTAGATTAAATGATCACTAATTAGAGCAACAAATGTCAAGTTTGCTTCGAAATATCGCTGGTCGTCGTATAGTAAAGAGACGTGAAAAAAGCTCGAACATCGAACTAGTAGAAAAAAACTTCAAACTTAGGATAGAAATGCTGCATTTGTATCGAATTAGATTTTTAACATGTAATTAAGAGTAAGTAATACGTAACATCACCGCAGGACCTATTATTTTGGTAGAAATGAAATAAAGAAACTTGGATGAAGTGACGTCACATCCGGCGGAAAGACGTCGAGGTAATGAGAGATCTCATAGAAACTGTAAAAACAGCGGATGTGTGTCGAATTAGATAAAAATACCTTATTAATCAATTAATAGTTAGGATCACCGGAGGACCTATAATTTGGCAAAAAAGAAAAAATAATCAGGTCAAACGGGGAATAAGTTCAAACGCTACAAAATAGTGGAAAGAGTCGCATAGCAGCTTTCACCTTACCGTACTTAAGAATTATCTAAGTGCCATCAGCGATTTCTTTCTTTTTTTTTTTTTCAATAAGGGTTTCTTATTTTTTTCTCTCTCAATCTCTAAGCGGTAAAGAGACTTTGTGAGAAAGCTTTTCTGGTACTAATCAAGCAAAGCATGTAAATTATACTCGTGCGTACGCTATATGCTTACGGAGTTTCTAGATTTTCATTTTGCCTCACTGAGTGTGCCCGAATGGCTGTCGTTGCAGTCGAGGATACCAGTGTACCTGGCAAATGAGCCATCCGGAACTTCAGTGAGAAACCTCCACCACTTCGGACAGGTATGAACTCCGTGATGTGCAAGTAATAATATATGTGCCTATTGTGGATTTTTGTTCTCGTCGAAAAGCATGAGAAATCAGTGCCACAGCCAGTAAATGGCGCGAAAATATATGAAAGATGCCACTAATAAATCGCTTGAAATTCAATACTGTCAGCAAGACAGGACACTTCTTGGGACCGCAGTCAGTTCCGAGCTTAAATTACCTAAACACGTTCTTTTTTTCTTTTTTTTTTTTTTTTGTCGCAGATAACGAAGTCCAACCGCCTTGAGAAGTATGACTGGGGACGAATCAAAAACCTTGCCATCTACGGAACGGTAAATACCTGCCCAAGGTTGCCCATTCTTGAATTGAAAACTTGAAGTTTTTTTTTTTTCTTTCTACTGAAAGAGGAGCCGAGACAAAAGGCCAATTGGCCTGACGAGGTCCCAGCACCTGTAACGGTGACGGTGGCGCTCAACACGTGCCAAAAATGCACAGACGCTATAATTATACGGCAAGAAAATGGATAGAATTGATGACATTCTTTACATAAACCCAGGAGGAAATGCACTATAGTATTAGAAAGTGTGGCAGTGGTATACAACACAAACTAAATATATACTCATATACATGAAAATGTAAGGCATAAAAATGCAAGTCAATAAGCACTGCAACCTCAGTGGAACACAAGATACGTAATAAATATAATATAGTGGTGATAGCAATATACAAAGCACGTGAACAAGCACAGTAAACACAAATCATACAAACGCTGAATATTTAGTAATGACTGAACAGAGTAGAAAATTAAGAAAAATGACCAGAACAGATTAGTAAAGAATAACAATGTATGTCAAAAACAAAAAAACCTCAGCAATTTTTATGTTTCTATTGGCTCAGTTTCTAATATACACTTCTTTATTTTTTTTTCCTTAAACCTTAAAACTGTTTAGAGAGAGGTCAAATTCAGTTTCAAGGTAAAACATATTCAGAATACCTGGTATCTGATAATTCAAACTCTGTTTCCCCTAGTTTGTAGAGATCCTTGGTACAACGTTCATTATTTTGCAGAAGGGGTATATCGTTGTAGTAGTACTATTGGTGGTGTCATATAATCGATTTTTGTGCATATGCTGCAGTAAACGGAAGCTATATATCTACTTCGGGTTTAGTAAGCTCTATTTTCTGAAGAGTGAACCGGTTGACAAGTGAAACTGTATCCTATAAAATCCCTCCAATGACAGGAAGACTTTTTTTGGACCACAAAAGGTTTTTAAATATTACCACTTGTCGTGGTTCCGTTCCCCAGAAGAATATACAATATGATAGTCTGGAAAAGAAAAAGCAAACATAATATCTAGCTAGCTAACGCCATACAGGTATTAAAGGCGTAACCTTATAGATGCAACCAACAGTTTTACTTAGTTTTGTAGTTGACTTATAAATGCGAACGTTCTAGGAGAGGGCTTCATTAAACCAGACGCAAAAAAATGGAAACACGTGCGCAATTGCATATCTGCGCATACAGGTGAAACGTTTAGCTAGAGGGTAACATCGCCCTACAGAGTACGAGTTATCGAACAAAAAGTCTAACGCTATCATCTTAACACCGTCAAGGATGAAAATCTGCGCGTTTGTATCGATCCATAACATATAAGAGAGCGCAAAGCCAGGGCGACGGAGGTAACTTTTCTTTGGGGTTTGGCGTATGCACTTCTCATTCCGCTCGGACCTGGTTCGCCATTGTCGTCTTGTGTTTCTTTCACTTTGAAGTTAGCGCAGATGGTGTGTTTTCTATCCATTGTCCTGGTTTTTGCACTCTCTCTCATGTTATGAGTTAACTCTAGTTATAAAAAGTGCGCGGCAGCGCCCTATCCGGTTCCTTGAAATCTCTCGCTGGCGCCTGTAGCTGACGAGAGCTACTCGCGAGCAGTAGATGTTCGCTGCTTGTCTCCAACCGATAGAGTTCGAGGAGGAGAGAGAGGCGTGCAAGCTCAGAACGTGTCCGAAAGCTTTATTTTGCCACAACTTGAAAGCTGCCTTTTAATACAATAGGAGTTCAGAATAATGCAACAAGGACACAAAAACGTGACTAACAAACGTTTTTGTTAGTTAAAGCTGTTCGTATCGCTTATCACGAGTAACTACTCCCTTCACCGTAGGCGAGGGGAAGCGTGGGGTAAAAACTGTGCGCACACCCGTCATCACATTATCATCTCCGGTGCCCATGCTGTGTAATGCGTAAAACTCGGATAGCAGAATTACGTAGCCGCTCTAGTGTTCCTTCTCGCTCTAAATACATGTGCGCGTGTGTGTTTGCTTTTCATTTTTCCGAACCACCTCTACAGCCGTGGCCACCGCAGTACGACCTAAGCAGAATAACCGCGCCAGTGGCTCTGTACTGGGGCGACGGAGACGTACTTGCCACACCACGGGACGTGGCCGACCTCGCCAAGAGCCTGCCGAACGTGGTGCTGAACTACAAGGTGCCAGTTCCCGGCTTCACGCACTTAGACTTCGGCTGGAGCATCAGGGCAAAAGACCATCTCTACAAGAAAATGTTGGACATGATGAACCAGTACGCTGAGGCAGAACCGGAAGCTGAATATTACGCGTGGCTTGACGACTTGGTCGTTGATATTTAAGATCTAATCTGCGCAAAAAAAAAAAAAAAAGCATGAAAGAGGCAGTTCACGTATTTTCTAGCCTGTTTGTTGTCCCTTCTAGTTCCAACTGGCCCAACGGCCTCGTTCATGTTCTCGCTAATTGCGTTTTACGCAGTTTTTCTCTTAAAGACAGCCTACAGCATATATCGCTAGCTTTTCAGGTGAATAAAACACCATTTGCGATTTCGTAAGAGAAACCGAACTGCATCCTTGTTGCGTCTTCTACTTTGGAGTCAGCATTACGTTTCCTAGGCGTATAAAGAGCCACTGATGACACATAAGATAATGCAGCTGAAAAAACCAACGACCTATCTGCTGGAGATGATCTTAGTGGCTAGATAAATGCATTCCTCATAACGGAAGACGTAACTCAAATATGATATCAAGCCATGAGCTTCGCCTCAGTAAAAATAGGCGGCGTCAGTAAATCTGTGCCCATCCTAATTTTCCCCTCACCCTTTGCTCTTCCTTCTAGGTGTAGAAATGGTAAAACAATTGAAAAGAAATTAGGGGAAAGCTGAAGCTTCGCATTTAAGACCAGACGCGAAGGGCCTTTAACGCCGCGTTTTGATTGCGCGAATTTTTTTCTTGCTTCAATAATTTCAGTTTTAAAATTCTTATTAATGTAAAATGATTACACATCCCAAAAACACCTTAGTATGTCATGTGCACCGCAACGCGTTCACAAAACGTCCACTTAACACGCTTGGTACTTTAAGGAAGCCATTGTAAGGTATTGTGAAGTTTTCAAGCTTCTGTATGCAGCACCTGATTGGCTGCCGCCAGCGTTAAAGTCGTTGAAATGATTTTAGTCATGTTACCTCGGTTAATTACAGCCGAGGGATCATCTGTAACTATTGTATATTTTGAGTGCAGCAAGGGAAAAGAAACCTTCGTGCCTTTGTTTTTTTTTTCTTTATTACCAATTTTTTTAAACACACAGCATACACTCTCAATACACAACAACAAAGCAGAACAAAAGGAATGCTAAAAGCACTATGCATGTTCTGCCTAAAGCGCTACATTTAAAAGGGCCTCACTGAAGCCAGCTGGTCCAGTACAGGTAGCCACTCCGGAGAATTATCTTGTGCACGCAGAATTTCTTTCAGGTATACCACGCTCTCGATGAAGTAGTGTCGAGCGGGGTGTACAACGGTTCGCTCATGCCTGACATCCACACGCGTTTTCCATACGCTATGCATACATAATAGCATCAGCATGTCATTCGGCACTCCTTCAGGGTCGGCGCATGGCAGATATCGGATACCGAATGGCGTTATTGGCAATTCCTATTTTAAAGTTCCTACAGTAGCCAAAGTAGTCAGGACCGTAATGAGATTGGCAGTAGGGAAAAACAGTCAGACGTTCCACCAGTGACGAAGGACGAGGTCAAGAAAGCACTAGAAACTATGAAAAGGGGGAAATCAGCTGGAGAGGATCAGATAACTACAGATTTGCTGAAGGACGGGGGGGATATCGTGCTAGAAAAACTGGCCACCCTGTATACGCAGTGCCTGGTGTCATCCACGGTACCGGAACCATGGAAGAATGCAAACATTATCCTCATTCACAAGAAAGGGGACTCTAAGGACCTTAAAAATTACAGACCAATCAGCTTACTGTCTGTTACGTATAAGGTATTTACTAGGGTAATCGCTAACAGAATCAGGACAACCTTAGACTGCAATCAAGCAAAGGATCAAGCAGGGTTTCGGAAACGGTACTCTACTATCGATCATATCCATACCATCAATCAGGTGATAGAAAAATGCTCGGAATATAACCAGCCCTTATGCATAGCATTCATTGATTACGAAAAAGCATTTGACTCAGTTGAAACCTCGGCGGTGATACAGGCATTGCGAAACCAGGGAGTAGATGAGCCGTACGTGAAAGTGCTGGAAGATATATATAGTGGCTGCACAGCAACGATAGGTCTCCATAAAGAAAGTAACAAAATTCCCATAAAGAAAGGTGTTAGGCAAGGAGACACAATCTCCCCAGTACTATTCACAGCTTGTTTAGAGGAAGTATTCAGAGACTTGGAATGGGAGCAGTTAGAGATAAGGGTAGATGGGGAATACCTCAGTAATCTGCGATTTGCTGATGACATTGCCTTGCTAAGCAACTCGGGGGATGAACTGCAAATAATTATTGATGAGCTAGACAGAAAAAGTAGAAAGGTAGGCTTGAAAATCAATATGCAGAAGACTAAGGTAATGTTCAACAGCCTCGGGAAGGAACAGCAGTTTATATTAGGTAGCGAAATACTGGAAGTAGTAGGCGAATATGTCTACTTAGGACAGGTAGTAACCGCAGATCCGGACCATGAAAAGGAAATAACAAGAAGAATAAGATTGGGATGGAGCGCATTTGGCAAGCACTCGCAGATTATGACTAGCAGCTTACCGGTATCGCTCAAGAGGAAAGTATACAACAGTTGCATCTTGCCTGTACTCACCTATGGGGCTGAAACGTGGAGGCTAACCAAGAGAGTTCTACTTAAGTTAAGGACAACCCAGAGGGCTATGGAACGAAAAATGGTTGAGGTAACATTAAGAGATAGAAAGCGTGCAGAGTGGGTCAGAGAAATAACTCAAGTTACCGACATTCTAGTGGAAATTAAGAAGAAGAAATGGACATGGGCAGGACATGTAGTGCGAAGAGAAGATAACCGATGGTCGCTGAGGGTAACAAACTGGATACCAAGGGAAGGAAAGCGTAGCAGGGGGCGGCAGAAAGTTAGGTGGGCGGATGAGATTAAGAAGTTCGCAGGGGTCAAGTGGATGCAGCTAGCACAGAACCGGGTTAAGTGGAGAAATATGGGAGAGGCCTTCGCCCTGCAGTGGGTATAATCAGGCTGATGATGATTATTATTATTATTATTATTATTATTATTATTATTATTATTGTTATTATTATTATTATTATTATTATTATTATTATTATTATTATTATTATTATTATTATTATTATTATTATTATTATTATTATTATTATTATTATTATTATTATTATTATTATTATTTTAAAGTTCGCTTCAAGATATCCCAGAGGAAAACTGAGTCATGGCACTCCAAGAAGATGTGTTCAATGGTCTCGGGTTTTCTGCAAATAATGTAGTTAATAGAGCAAGGTACAAAGAGCCCTTTGTTCTGCAGCCATGGTTTGACTGGAAGAGTGCCGGAATGCAATTCGTGGCCGTCTGGCATGCAGAGGACCTGGGTTCAAACCCCAATGTCGACATCTCAATTTCGTTCAATATGTTTTATACCTCAATTTTGAATATGGGGTGTTGTAAATTCCTACACGGAGTCGTGTGATTGTGATGTCATAACCCTGTCGCCCAATCAGGATTTTGTTTTCCACGAATATTTAAAATACGCCTATGCCGACATACTACTACTACAACGCCGACGGCGTTTTGACCTAAACAGCTGTAATGCGCTTCGCGTCCAAGATAATAGAAGCTTTCAGTTAGGGCGCGGTGTGATTTGGTGCCATTCTAAAACAACGCTTAGCAATAGCAATACGCTTCGCCTTCGAGAGGCAAACAGTTGAGGCCATTGTTCACATGTTCAAATTCTCTGAATCGGCGCGGCAATAAACCGAGTTTTCGTAAAGAATTCGAGATGGCGCTACCTGCACCGTAGAGCACGCTCCTCGCAACAACGCCTGGCAACAGCTGGTGGGCGCGACCTCGAATGTGACTTCTCCTCACGACGGACAGCGTCGTAGTAAAGCCTGGCCTAGAGGAGACCGGTCTGGGCTGCGGTTGTCGCAGAGTTCCGAAACAAAGCGAAATAAAAATGCTACTTCTTCGATAGATCGACTTTGTCAATTTATTGCAAAATTATAACTAAATCAGCTTGAATATTTTATGCGAGTGAAGGTTAATAGAATATTGGAATATTATTACGTCACAGATATTTGTCTTCCACGACAACAGAATTAGTTTATCCCTTTCAAGAGTGCTTAAATATCAAGTATCATGTCATATTTCCACTGGTATTTGCAGTGGTGTATTATTTTTCAAATAATCATTGCAGATTCATGACTCATCAAGATCTTTCAGGGCTATTTACAGATGTGGCCGCATAGTAATCCAAACTAACCATAATCCTCCAAACATTAACTATAAGCAAGCAGCAGGAAGAAATACAACCTATGCGCAGGTGAAACTGTATTTGCTGACAAAGTGTCCGCTGAGTGACACCCCAGTTAAAAGAGGCTGCAGCAGTTTACGGGCGAAAGCAGTGCAGTACTTTGGGTTAGTGCTCCACGATCTTACATGGCGCTGTCTTTATATTCTTTTGGCACACCTGCGTTCTGACCTGCGCGGCAGGCACTGTGCCCTGCTTTGGCATACTGATTAATTCCACTTAAATATATGAATCCAGCAATGCAACGGTACCAAGACTAAAAAAAAAACACGGGCGCCTGTACAATGCCTCTAGTTCTGGGTAATGTTTACCTTTTCCGAACTCACTGAGCGCTAGCAAGAGTGCTTCGCAGCGTAGGTCAAAATGGAGCGAAAATGCGATGCAAGTCAGCATCTGTACGCGACTGATAAACGACAAAGGATCAATGCAGCCAATTTTATTTCACGCAGCTTCAGAACAGCTCGCTCTCCCTTATTGACACCCATATTTTATAAGTGATTGTAGATGCGACGTCGGTGCTCTGCTTACGTCAGGTGTCGTTTCTTTTCTTTTTCTTCAAGTGAATAGAAGTTTTTCACGCGCGTGTGTACTTGCACCATACCTCATAAATAACGACTCCTCAGTTCCTTTGCTTTGAATTCTTAAATCTTTATTCTTCAATTTTGGCCCTCGGGCGAGAGCCATACGCGCGGCATCCGTGCTACGAGCGTAACTTGTTGTATAAAGACTAAGCCTTGCTCCTTCATACATATTCGAAGGGCTTTATTATTGTCTTCTCTATTTTCACTTCGCGAGCGAAAGGAGCGCAGCAAAGAGGACCAACGGCGGCACTAAAGAGTTATCAGAACGGAGAGAGTAAATAACTCAACAACAGCAACTATTAACTGCAGTTCGTGTTTCATGAACAAAAAATACAAATTTGTCTCCAGGCATAAGCCCGAACTACTCAGGGCATTTTACTCCTGCTGGGATTAGGGAAGAAAATCTATATAGAACGCTTCCCTACCAGAGGACAGATAGCTTTCGATAGCCACACTGAGGTGATGCGATTAAAGATATTCATAAAGCAGAGGTTAGCTGTCCTATCTATGTTCTTTTACGCGATAGTGTATACAGCTCGTTCAGTCAAAACGGCCGCCGCCGTAACCTGCAGTTGAGAAGAGCATGTCGGGAAGAATAATCACGTGATTTCTTATCAAACTTCTGGCTCCACCGTTTTTTGCGCAGCGCTCAGGGTGGTGTCATACCATTTCACAATCATGATGGGGATTAGTTTGTGATAGGGTTCCTGACCAACGACACGTGTACTTCCAGTTAAATGCTACCCAATACGGGTACCCAAGCCAGTAATGATCCATGTGTGCAGGAGCGAACAGAAACAGAGCACGCTTTTCTCTGCGTTGCAATTACGCCAGCGGTATAGGACATAATAGAACAATATTTATCCAAGCGAAAGCGCTATGACGTCTACTACCAGCTAATACATACCAGTTTCAAATAGTGAAAAATGTTAAAAACAAATAACGTACCCCGTTCACTCTTGTCCACACCTGTACAAGCACAGCAAAGGATATAAAAAAGCCTTTTTTTTTTTTTTTTTTACAATCCCATGGGCATAAAAAACAAGTGCAAAGGGTGAAAGACCAGAGGAAATGAAAGAACGAAAGAGCTGAAAAATGGCTTTTTTATTACAGCGTGTTCTGTATTGCATCATTTGGCTTCTAACGTACAAGCTGTTTTCGCTGAGCCATAGCATGAAAGCATTTATGCTTACTTTTTTTGCACCTTGCGCTGTATTTGTATGAAAACTACAGGACGCCCACCGCTACACCCAAACTCTGGTACTCTTGATCCACATTCAAACCGAGTGATGCCTTTTATTCACCGACGTGAGTATGATGGCACATGAAAGGCACCGCGCACTCGTCTCCCAGTGTTCTCGCCGACCCGACTACGGCTCCCTGCTCCCATGACGACAGCGATCATCATTAGGCCCAACTTGTCACAAAGTTGCCGCCCAGAGTAATTTGCCGCGCAGTCAACCCTGCGGAGGACGCGGCGAAGATCATCATACCCTGTGGCCCTGCGGCGACGTGGAGTTGGGTAATGTGCGCACTCGGCTGTATTATTTCAGAGACACTATAGCCGCTGCAAGCGACATTAGCAGAACACTGTGGTGGTAGGTGCGCACGGTAATTTGTGAAGAATAAACAATTACATCAGCGTCCACGAGTGTGTCGTGACAAGAAACCAAAAAATTTACTTACTGACCGATAAAATGTTTTATTTAATTAGGCTGAGAGATGGGCAGCCTCATATGTGTTCCCTACCCTCTGTAAAGTGATGCAAGGGCTCAGAAAACAAAAACGTGAATTGTGGGGAGGAAAACTTATATGTGTATTTATTTTCTATAGGGGTGGGAAACAAGAAATAAAACGGGCATGTCCTCCAGGGCCCGTAAATATGATATTGAGCAAGTATATTTTGACAAAAATTTCAATTGTGATGCATGGCTTTGGTGAAGTATTTAAAAAAGTGCGTAGTAGCGCGCCTAATTTAGTATTATGTTCAAGTTCTAAAATAATTCTGAGTTGAAACATTTCAGCGCTAATCTGTCTCTTCGTAAACGAAGATTGAAAGTCATAGGTGGCGCACCGTTCTAGATCACAACGCGTCTACATGGGAAAAATATATATATATATATATATATATATATATATATATATATATATATATATATATATATACACTTTTTTTTTCCGCTGCTGTTCCCTCCCTTCTTCTTATCTATGCCTGCAAAAAGTTCCTCCCTCCAGAATAAACAGAGCTTGTACTACATTTTTGCCATGCCAGCATTACAAAGACTTTAATTTTAAAGAAATGCTGCATTTAAGTGCCAATCATGGAAATGATAGAGAAATAAAGCATGATCAGGACAGAATATTCTCTTTTATTGCAACATGTGCAGATTCTATGTAAAGCTAGTTAATTTTGTTTCATAATTTTCCCGGTTGTTAAGCTCTTTAATAACTCTGTCATGTCCAACGCAGTGAGTGCAAATGACGACAGCTCGAATGCTTCATGCGAAGATGAGCTCTTAGCAAGAAAGCTGTCCAACAGGCATAAATCTTTTCTGGCAGTGCCCCAACAACCATATTTTGGCATCTGCTGCTGCTAACACATGTCTTTAAAATGCGGACCTTTTTTATCACCTTGCTGTTTTCGGCAACATGCACTAATATCTAACAATTTCACTATATATTTTGTTCTTAGGGATCGTAATGAGACGTCATACTTGAAACGTTGATGTGTAGAGGTAACAGTTACCCACCTTTGGCCGCATTCCTCAAATTACAGCGCTATTCAGCATGCGCCTTCTTTGGCCCCTGTGAGTCCAGACAAAGAATCCATCAAACGCACTCCAACAAATCGAACTCGTTTGGGGTGCCAAAGAACTAAGAAAGAAAGTGTACATAAGAACAAGTATTCATGAACAAAAATCTCGCTTATCAAACATAGGGATACAACAAACTTTGGCACGTTCATAACCTATTTCGTGAAAACATGGCAAGCCAAAATTGAGCAGGATACCGGGACACCTTTTAGTTGTGATGCAACTATGAGGTATAAAATTTACTTGTTTAAGCCCATGTTGACTGGAATTGTCGAAGTTAAATATGCGTAAAAAAAAATCCTTTGAAGTGTTGGTTGCGCTCACAGCAAAGCCAATGTCCGTGTTCTTGAAAATTAACAGAAAACAAAAGCATAAACCTGGTGCGGGAAGATCATCAGAAATATTTATTTTTTTCTGATCTTAAAAAACATGTGAAACAACCACATCCAGAAATTCGTTCCCCAAAAAATTCGTTCTCCCGTCCCTTTGTCCGGCCTTCGTCCGATGTCTTGTTTCAAGCCACTTGCAACTAAACTTGCGGTGCGTCTGGAAAAACATCATCTGCGCATTCTTGTTCAAAGTATCTCATTTTCAAATGTTTTTCTTTTTTGTTTTTCTAGTACTTAACATTTTTCCAAATATTGAATCTATGCCTTTTTGGCGAGTTGATGTCCGTCGTGTAGATCGTACGAGAGCCCCTGAACACTAACTAGGCGATGAAAATGAAAATGCACTCAAAGAGGTGGGAAACGGTTCGCCTTTCACCCCACCCTAAAAGTAGGCGAGTCGTATCTTTTCCCAAAGCTAGTAGAATATCGCACAGTTGCGCTGCCGACTTTAATATGCACAGTACTCTTGAGAGTTCCATGGACTACCAGAAGATAAAATCAGTCGATATTGTCGACCATAAACCCTGACTGCTCATTGGAGGGTCAAATTCTAAAGTTAAAGCTCAGCTACCTTGGTCATCTGATGAGAAGAGAGGAGTCGCTGGAGAAAGATTTGATGTTGGGAAAGGTTGAGGGTCGCCGGAGAAGGGGTAGGCAGCGAACGCGATGGTTAGATAGCATCCTCGAGGCACTGCAGATGAAGTTATGTGATGTTAGGAAGATAGTGAGAGACAGGAAAGCGTGGCGTGACATGGTCAATAGGGTCACGAAGAGTCGGACACGACTGAACGACTGAACCGAACTGAACTGAGACCACTAAAAGCAGTTATCTGTCTCACCGACACATTAGACGTACCATCTTTGCCAAAAGTAACCAGGTTGCATGTTCCGCTTCTCAGTCGGGTAGCAGAGAATTCATACCACTTCTGAAGCTGTAAGTCGGTGCAAAGTAAATGAGAGTTCCTGTCCTCACTTACCAAAAACTTATGATCCTCTGTGGATCCATGTTGGCTTTAGAATGCAAGCGAGAAGCAAAGCATGGTGCCTTTTGCTATTGAGGATGAATATGAATAAACGAGAGCCCCATTTCAATGGATAAGAGGAAGCTATGACCTCTGATATAACCAGGCTAATAATGCGAATATAATATGCGACCACGTCTGAGTAAGCCCGGTTTTTATGCGACAGCGCATAGGGCCAGTTCGGCACGTGATTTCGCATCGAAATTGTGACTTAACAGTTCTTTGTGGAACGTTAAGGATGGTATGTCATACCGCTTAGCATTTAGCACCTCTCTGGTAGTCAAGTTGGGGCTAATTTCTGACAGGGATTCGAACTGACGACGTACGTACTTGCAATTGTATACAGTTAATTGTAACTATAGGCTGTCGAAAAAAACAACAGAAAATGTTCTGTTGTTATGACTGAATTTCTGTACGGTTTGTGACGGGAAACCTGTCATGGCAACAGAACGTTCTGTAGCAACATCAGAAATTTCTGTAATTGCAACAGAAACGTGCTACAGAACTACAGACAACATAAATATACTACAGAAAAATCTTACGTTTACGACACAACTACGGAATATTTTGTCTTATTTTTGATACGGGTCTGTAGTGTTTTTCGACTGGAGAGCGAGACAGATACTGCGCCTTCTTTCTCCAAAAACCAAACAACTAAAAAAAATCGCGAATCAAACGGCAGTGTTAAAGCCGCTATCGCATCTACTCCTGAGGCGAAGCTTAGATGTCCTTCTAATTTTGGAACAGTCTTCGAACAATAGTACGACGTGCCTAATACGAACTTCGTGCCAATTATGAAAAATGTATTCGAAAAGTTGAGAACATATCTGTTTTCTTACTAACGATCTTGATGTTTGATTCGCTCGAGGAGTCGAAATTGAGGTTAATCAATTGGCAACTGGAAGACATCAAATATTCTCAAAAGTTCAAAACAGAGACTAACGGTATGCGAGAATGTTCAGCTGTTCCCCAAACGACGATGCCACATACTTCTGATGAAATCATGCTGCTTTACGCTCAGCAGAGATTTTATTGGTCTTGTGTTCTATGCAGTGCACTCGTAAGCTTTGTAATACAGCTGCTTTTAGCTATGACCTACTAATAATGTCATGACACCAGATACGAGGGGGGAATTTCCTTGCGCATTGGTATAAAAATTGTACGCACAAGAGAATCTCAAGATGGCGTGTGTCGGTTGTGTGTGCGTGTGTTTATGCGCGCGCGCGCTCTGTGTGTGTGTGTGCGCGTGTGTGCGTGTGTGTGTGTGTGTGTGTGTGTGTGCGCGTGCGTGTGTGTGTGTGTGTGTGTGTGTGTGTGTGTGTGTGTGTGTGTGTGTGTGTGTGTGTGTGTGTGTGTGTGTGTGTGTGTGTGTGTGTGTGTGTGTGTGTGTGTGTGTGTGTGTGTGTGTGTGTGTGTGTGTGTGTGTGTGTGTGTGTGTGTGTGTGTGTGTGTGTGTGTGTGTGTGTGTGTGTGTGTGTGTGTGTGTGTGTGTGTGTGTGTGTGTGTGTGTGTGTGTGTGTGTGTGTGTGTGTGTGTGTTGCGGGGGGGGGGGCGAGGGGTAAAACCAAGGCTTCTAAGCAGTGAACGATCGATGTACTTTTCTACCCAACTTGACCTTTGTGGACGTTCGGCCGTGACTGACCGGCTTTCCGGCTCAGTCTTTTTTGGTTACGTCTTCTTTTATCTTTCCGTCTATTTTCACTCGGTGGCGAAAACAGAGCATCGAGCGGGGAGCGTAATATCGCTGAAATCAGCAAGCTGAGTACAGGCACGCCAGAGATGACCTTTCCTTATTTTCATCCAAGTAAGGGAGAGAGAGAGAGAAAGTACTCGTACAACATCCCTGCGCCGGGTGCACTGGGGCCCAGTGGGCGCGATCGATCACTGCGGCCATAGTAGCGCCGCATTAGTGGCCTTGAAACTAGTGGCGCGTACCAGCTCCAAGAGCGGATTTGCTTTTCCGGTCGGCTAGTAGTTTTCCGATGCGTGTACATCGTTTGTCCAGCTCTGAGAGCGAAGCCTACGAAGGTATATTAGCGTCTGGCACAGGTATAGGATGTCAATACTATTCTTTTTTTTATTTTTCAGGAATACAAAAACGTGATAAAATGCGCTTTGTTTTTCTTCTTTAAGCCCTTTTTGTAGATAATTTAATGAGGCATATTAAATAGTTGTAGCTTAGTTGATTCTAAGTAATTCGTCATTAAGTCTGGCTTCCACATACATACATACATACATACATACATACATACATACATACATACATACATACATACATACATACATACATACATACATACATACATACATACATACATACATACATACATACATACATACATACATACATACATACATGCATGCATGCATGCATGCATGCATGCATGCATGCATGCATGCATGCATACATACATACATACATACATACATACATACATACATACATACATACATACATACATACATACATACATACATACATACATACATACATACATACATACATACATACATACATACATACATACATACATACATACATACATACATACATACATACATACATACATACATACATACATACATACATACATACATACATACATACATACATACATACATACATACATACATACATACATTGTCGCGCAAGATGCGTCGGGATGCATCTCGAAGATTCCAGCCGCTCGCATGTGTTCCTACAATGTTCCAGGTCATGCTATACGCTGTTTGCGGCTTTATCTAGATCTTTCCTCGCCACCTTTAAAAGCACTGACAAGTGAAACAGGCATTCTTTGTTCGACGACCGCCGAGCAGAATTCTTGCTATCGCCGCCGCCGAATCGCTTCGTTCTTTTACGGGCGCAAGTCAGCTCAATAAAGAGTTGTTCTTCAGTGCATTCCCAGTCTGTTCATTTGTGTCATTGGCCTTGTCACTTCCACGTGACAATATATATATAAATATATATATATATATATATATATATATATATATATATATATATATATATATATATATATATATATATATATATATATATATATATATATATATATATAAGCAAGGCGCCCGTGTGCTGTGCGATGTCAGTGCACGTTAAAGAACCCCAGGTGTCCAAATTATTTCCGCAGTCCTCCACTACGGCATCCCTCATAGCCTGAGTTGCTTTGGGACGTTAAAACCCACAAACCAACCAACCATGTATATATATACATACATACATACATACATAGATACATACATACATATATATATATATATATATATATATATATATATATATATATATATATATATATATATATATATATATATATATATATATATATATATATATATATATATATATATATATATATATATATATATATATATATATATATATATATATATATATATACATACATAGTAGACCGCAAGCGTAGACCGGTCCTTTTGTTTCTATGCCGATAAAATCGCCACATGTCATAGTAAGTCTGAAGAGTAGATACAATTTCAGATCCCTTATATATCTGCACAGATGGGGGAAGGGGAAACCATGTAATCCCTTCCCTTGCAGAGTTACGCAGAAATTTCGTGCTTAAAGGATGATTTAGTTACACGACTAATATTCCGTACGTATAGGCTATACGGTCTATTGAAATAACTAACGTAACTGCAACGACAACTTTTCAAACCTGCAAAGACTTTTCAATCCACACCGGTGGATTAGGGGTTGCGGGATTTGATTAATGTCAGCCCAAGGTAGTCGGATCAAATCCTATCCGCGGCAGCCAATTCTGACGAAGGCAAAGGCCGTTCGTATGCTATGCGATGTCAGTGCACATCTGAAACCCCTGATGGCCATATTTATAGCGCAGAGACCTCGGAATGGCGCATTTTGTAGCCAATGTGGAACTTACATAAATTTAAGCCCAACTTTTCAGACAGTACGATACGTAACCACTAAAAATACCCCTACTAGGATTGAAGGTATAAATCTAACCCATCTCACATCTACTTGTAGGGAGCTAGAAAAGTTGGTTAGGAATTCTCTAACCCGTGAACGTTCTGGTACCAACAATCGGACCATTTCTTACCTTGCAAACATACTATCCCCGACAACTATAGTTGAGCTGTTGGCGCATTTTTCACCTCTCTCTCTTCTTGTTATCGTAAAAAAAAAAAAAAAAAAGAAAAGAAAAGCTTTGTGGAAACGTAGAACAAGAGTCTCTTGTCTGATCAAGAAACGAAACCGGGTCTTTTTGTTGCATCTCAGGCGTTGCAGGGTAGGGACATTTGTTTGTCGCCTCCGTAACGCAGCCAGCCAGCCGCCCTAAAGAGGGCGCAGCATCTTTGGCTGCTGGAGCCATAAATTAGGGACCCGTGCCTGGCACGATCCCTCTGTCCACTCGAGGCGACTATATATACTGCACGCATTTCGATAACCGCGCATGCGACCATGTGGTGAGGGTGTATGCGGGCAGCGAGATCCTTGAAGCCCACGCGGCCAGCTATGATTCAGCTTCGCGTCGTAGCTCAGTGGAGTTATTTTTTTTTTTTTCGCGTTCGTTACATTTCAGGTGCCTGCGCTGGACTGCTTAGCTCTAGAATCTCTGATTTATTTTTGCTTGAATGCACAATAAATAAGTCTCTTCTGCCTTCTTTACTGTTTTCCCTGTTACCGCTATGCTGCCTTTGCATCAATGCCGAATTCATAAAAATGACTAGACCAAAACGGAAGCTGCGACGTTATAAATACAGGTTCTTCCAAAAGACCGCTTTGATGATGCTATAAAGAACAATATGGCAATAGCAGCTGTCTTTATTAGTGACAGTCAGGCGCCAAATATATAACTCTATAGTATTTATATGCGTTGTGTACTTCTTCACGGTAGAGCACTGAGTATTGCCTTCTGTTACAAAGAACTAAGTTGCCGCTTTGATCACGGCTGCACTTTGAAAGCATTGGAATAAGAAAACACTGTAGCGCACCCAAATATCAGGAAACTTAAAGCACACAGGCATAAGCAAGTAGGTCACAAGAGATCAGAATTAACCTCGATCACTGTTCGGCGGAGGTCCTCATCAGAACAATTTGTGTTTGTCAAGTAGACATTTATTTATTGCTATGTGCTAGTGTGCAATTCGCATTTTGTACTTTCAACAAGAGGCGGATACCACAAATGAAGAGAAGCTTCGATAGAGAGCGAATCTGACCTTTGAGATATAGAACCTTTTGTTTTTGTTCTCTTGTTCTCGTTTTGTCTTGCCGCGCTGTTAAAACATGAGTACGTAGGCCATTTATTTTTTTTACATAAAGATAGAGCAGATGAACCCTAAGGCCAGCCTAATTCAAGGAGGCAGACGCCATCCGATTTAACAATTTAGAAATTCTTGATCGCACTATAGTTCTCCTAAACAACATACCCCTGCCTTTCAGAAATCCCGGTCTAGAGGAAGCGGCCTTCTGGCGCTAACTGTAGACTAAGGCCCTCTCCTATCTTGTCCTTGGGAACAATTTTTAAACTACACACGCTACCCAACAAATTTAGCTTTTTGTGCTGCACAATATAACCTCTACATTTCTTTTAGGGAATGCCCCGAACCTCCCTAGTACCCGCGCACCCACCCCTCATCATCCCAGTGGAAAGCCAACCTTCAAGCACGACCCTGGACGACCAGAGTGACTCGATGGCCGCTGCAAACGGGGCATGTGTAGCCTGCGTGCCTCCCTCTAATCTTTTCTTTCTCTCAACATGGGCAAAGACAATATATAAGCAACACGCTTTGTAAATTCATGTTTTGCTAGCTTGATTGCTTCCATCATTTTATAGTTACGTCATCAGGTTATAATCGCACTGGTATCACGATTCTAGACGAACCGTGTACATTGAGCAGGACTATGGGGTCATTGAAGCACTCGCCCTTCTTCGCACAGTCTTTCAAAGTAATCACCGCGTTAACGGGGCGTTGGCTTCAAAGCAGGAAAACAGGGCAGGTCCTATTGACGTACTTACGGAACTCGGGCCTAAGCGCAAGGTTATAAACATTCAACGTGTGTCTTTTATACACTGACAGTGATGGTCTGTACGCACTTGCAGAGTGTTTTCCTGTTACCCTTTCCCTCGCCTTTCTTTCCCTTTTTCCCCCGTCTCAACTGCAGGGTATGGGCGTTTCCCAGTTGACCTAGGGCCTTCCTTCTTTGCTTTCCTTTCTGTATTCCTACTACAAGAAGATCAGTCCGCGCAAGGCACGTATATGGGTGTAGAGTCCATTGCCTCTGCTCGTCGAAAGCAGTGAAAACCGCTCGCGCTTATTACGAAATGCTTGTAATGCGATACCAAAGAACGCGCCTTCTCCCTCGTGCAGAGTGCGATGGAAGGAAGGAAAGAAGACTCGCAATGCAAGTAGTGCTCATCACCCTCTCTCCTACTTTCCTTTGTTCCCCTCGGCGCTCTCTAATTGCGACAAATGGGCCCGGCATTGTTCGCCTGCAACGCGAGTCTGGCACCGCATTTATCACAAGGCGGGAAACAACAGAGACTCCCTCTCCGTGGCCGACGATGGCGCCATTGGACACATCCAGGGACACCCTTCTGGAGCCGCTACGGCTCGCTAAGCGTTGCACAACAAACAGCTCGCCGCGCTCCTGCCGTCATTTGCGTGTTACGGCTCAATTTTCGTCTCTTTTAACGGTCTTACTCAGGAAAACCAGACGTCGGCGTGTGGAAAGAAATTTAACGAGCATGCCAGTGGCAGGTAGTTGGCATGTGATGTGGTACTGATCGGTCGGCGTGCTGTGTGACATCGCAAGATCCAGTGAAATGTTCGAGTTGGCAGGTCAGCGCATTTGCCTTGGGAATCAAACTAGGCTTCCTTAGGTCCCCGTGTCAGAAGGCAGCCATGTTTTATGAGTTAGTTAAAGCGGACTTTGTAGCTCTGTAGGGTGGTTTTCCACAAAATGAGGTAGCTCACGAGTGTTTGCTAACGGGCAGGCGAGAGGTAACATAATGCACAAATTAAGGAGTTAGTGATTAAGAGATTATGCAAGTGTACGTACGAGAACGAAGGTGAGAAAGGGGACGTGCCCACGAAAGGTGTTAACGCTGTCGTCCTTAACGGATGACCTTAAGGGTCCCTCCAATTTGTTTGGTTCTATTTGTCACGTGCTAGCGTTTTTCGTGTTTCAAGAACTGACCGAAAATGAAAAGTACTCTTCAAGATTCTTTTTTTTTATTTTTGCTTGTATGTTTTGGAGCCGCATCACGCGAGAGCGCTGTGCACCTTTTGCCGAAGGCCCATGTACTGCCTGCGCTTGAGCTCAGCAATAGCCCTCAGTCATTTGGAGACATACTTCTTTGCAGTCTTTTCGAAAGCGCTGTCTTTATATCACACGCTGTGACTCGGAATGTGGGGAAAAAAGGAGCGTAGTCTCGATTGTGATTAAAGACGAAGAAATCTGTCCATATATCTATCGCTCGTATACAAATGTGTTTCAAGCTGTCGTATTTTTCAGCGTCAAGGTAAATATTTGGACCCGGCAAAACAAAGAGGCCAAAAAGAATATTCAGTGCTTAATACGGGTCAAGGCATTTTGAGCCTAGTCAGAAGATGCTGGTGCACTGTTGGTGATATGGGGATGGTGCTTGAGTTCTTTAAGTGTTTTTTTGCACCTCCTCGTAACTGACTGTTTAGTAAACGTAAACAGAACATATCAATTATTTAAACATCTTGTTTCGCAACGTCACCGATTTTAACTTCCGGAAATGACGTTACACAGCGGAACTGAGCATCGCGTATTTACTCACTACCCTCTCGAATTGTCGACCGTTCTCCTAATCCATTCTCTGAGGAGCGAACACTACATGCAGGCGCCGAACGAAGCGCCTGTTAGAAGCGATGTGCGCAGTTCGTTTTGTTCCGCATCGCCATAAATTCTTTACTTATTATTCTAGAGAGGAGGCAGAAAAAGCGTTTTCGCTGCCAAATCGAACACGGGAAGAGGCCTTAGTTCCCCCTCTTTTATTTTCATTCCGCGCTGTCTCGATCGAATGTGAAGGTGCTTTCGAAGACGTTTTCAACGAAGAAAAATGCTGCTCGCCCGATGACGCCTCGCCTGCTCGTTCTGGGCGCTCTTCGTATATGTATGCATGAGATGCATGAATAGCAGCACCGCCCGACCCCGGCAACTCAGGAAGTCGCGCTGAATAAGCGTGGCGTGAAATATTTAGCTCTCTAGGTCTTTTGAAAACAGTCTTGTCTCTTTCCACTTATTCTTTTCTTTTTTTTTTTTGAAGTGGGCCGATTGCAAGTGCAACGTCGTAGTCGTTCGAGAATCGGGACGGGCTTCTGTTCGCGTAATGTTTGCTGTGGACCCGAGGCAAACTCCTGTGCGGAAAAGAAATTGAGATGTCGATCGCCAACGGGTCTTCCAGTTGTTCTCGAACAATTTTCTTGCGAGGCGTTTTGTTTCGGTTGGTTTGGCAAAAAAGGAAAGAAACTCACAGCTAAATATCAGCGAAGTAATATAGACACTTTCACGACCTTCAAAGAAACTCGTTTTCTGGGCTGAGATGTAGGTGCTCTGGTGTTTACTCCTCAGCTCTTTCTTACGCTACCAGCACAGCCCAATGTTCACTAACGTTACGCCCCTCTACTTATCTTTAAAGATTTTCCGCCCCTTTTGGACAACTCTCTTAGTTGTGTGCCTTCTCTTAGAAGTTATGGTCTTCTTATGTCGACCGTATAGTCACATTATATTATCACTCAAAAGCCAGCTCATCCAAGACATGATGCTTATTTCCTCTTCTTTTCATTGTTATTGCCATCATATTTGATTATTAAAGAAGAGCACTTCGATTTAATTCCTTTCGAGAGCACAATAAGCAGACGAACCATGCCAAAAAACGTGCAACTCTAGATGACGTGGAGCCAAGATAATCACGTTTATCAATCTAACAGGACTAATTATCTCTAGCCCGAGAGAAATTTAAGACCCACTATCTCTTTCACCAGTCAATCATCAGATGGCTTAAGTACACATATGGCTTATATGACAGGTAAAGCCCTGCGACCCCTCAACAATGCAAGCAGTCCCGTGCTTCCATATAAAACACTTGCGAGCGCAAGCAATGCCTGCGGCAGTTTTTATTTCCATCATCTCTCTATCAAAACAAACAAACTGTTCTACTGGCGGTGCACACCGCCATTTGCGTTAAACAATATGAAAAAAGACAGGCCTGACGAACCAACAACCGATTTATGCGACAAGACCTTTTCTTTTGTACACAAGACAAGGTGCATCTTTTGAATGTCTACCTACCTGGCCTATTCGAATTTTTTTTGTTAAGCAGTGCGTCCATCCTCTTAACCATGCATGTTATTCTGGTACTACTTCGCCAAAATTGCGCCAGTCTGTTGTCCCTTTGTCTTTCTCTTTTCTGTGTGTTACTTTGTGCACCTCGTTTTTTTTCCAGTTCTTAAAAGATGTTAGACCAACTAGCCCGGCAACATGCTTTAATGCGCTAAAATGTGTGGTATCCAAAATGAAAGCTCGCTTACATTTCCCATCTGACGAAAACGCAAGGATGGAAAATTTCTTCCTGCATTCTTCGGCTTCAAAGAATTCTGGCTTTTTTCGCAAACAAGACCCGCTGTCACTTGTGTTTGCGTGCATCCAAGACCACCACGGGATTATCCAGGTCTCGCTTTTTTCATCGTGCGACATTACGTGCATACAATGATTATTTCCTTTCAGAGCACAGAATGTTGAGCTTAATCAACAGCGTATAGGTGCAGAATCTAGGACGTACACTCAGCTGTTTGCTATAAGCGACAGTTAAATGACAATTTCTTGGTTCGATAAAGCTGCAACACAAAAGGGCTAGTTCTATAGGCTGCAACAGTGCTCAGATACCTTAGTCAAATAGAAAAAAAAAAAGGCTGGAAACCTGTAGTGAATTGCCACAGCCGGGCAGAGCGTCTGCTTGTTTCTATCGCCCCAATCCGACACCTCTGTCGGCCGAACTTACTGCCCACTATGCCAGTTCCGAATAATACGTCGCGCCTTTATGAATTTATTACCACTACATAATCATTCTACACTCCCCTTAAGGTACTAGGAATGTTCCTGCTTGCAAAGCCTGGTGGAGGAGCAAAACGTATGCAATGCAATCGGCAACTGAAGAACACCCATATAAACCTTCCTATTGAGCACGGCAAGCGAAAAATGAGAAGGGTTTAACGCTGCTGAACCGAATGTGGAGCGAAAGCATTATCTGCGGGTGATCGATCGTCATTCTTCCTCTTCGTCTTCTTCGTTTTCTTCTTTGTCATCTTCGTTACCTTCTTTTTCTTCCTCTTCTTCTTCTTCTTCTAGTAGGTACGCCTCTTCACGACGTAGCTGCGGCTACCCGAGGTCTCGCTTTGAGTGTCGCAGTGCTGCTTTCGAAAGCAACCGAATATGAGCCCAAGCAGCCCTGTCTGGAGGTACAGATGGGAAAAGTCTAGACTAAACAGACGCATCAACATTTTGTCCGGAGGTACACGTACCGTGGCTTTTGATCCCGATCCGCGCAGTTGCACCCACACAAAAGTAAAAAAAAAAAAAAAAAAAAAAAAGAAAAAGAAATTGTTCCTTAATAGGGACGTATGGCGACAAATACAAACTGCATTAAAATGAAATGTACGCCCACTTGTAAAATCTCGTCTTCCACGAACCAGCCGCACGCCGCGCACTCCCTCTGCGACCCGCGCCAACAGCGACACACCACGGCCGACTGAAGAAATGGAAGCGGGAACAGGAACTTAGCATTTTGACCGAGGACTTTCCTTCTGATGTAAAACGAGATAATCAGTGGCAGCGGACACTAATGTCTTAGGATTGCACTGGATATGCACTGCATGTGGGACAGTGCAATGGATCCAGTGTTTTTGTACCGAGCGATAAAGGAGATGAAACACTCAAGTTGGTTTGGACTCGTCTACATACCGCGTTCTGGCATGGGCTTGTGTTACCGCGGGGAATGTTTGTATCTGTCCTCGCTCTAGCCTTTAGTTGTGGCCTTCTAGTGTGTCCTAATCTCCCCCGACCGTAAGGCTTGGTGAGTGTTGCTCTTGCCCGGTGGAGAACGGGAGCATACGAACGAACGCGTTTCATTCCCAGGCGCCCATGTGAGAGTATGGGAAAGAAAGGCGGAGGTGTTAAGAGTATGCGCAACTCCCTATATGGGCTGGTTCCGAGCATCGCGTGTCTGTGCGCTGTTCTTGAGCATAATTTTACAGCATGCTATTGAAGTATGACTACTTTAAAGTCAAAACAACTCTCAAATTTCTGTTCTACAGCTGTTTTTTTTAATATGTACAAATGGCGGCAATTTATGGTTGTCGAGATGCGATTCGATAGCCAAGACCAGTGCTACGCACTCAGTCTACTGATAGCACCATGTCCACGGCACAACTGCTATTCGTGTAAAGGTATGCTGCCCGTCCACAAATTCTTGGTGATGCCAGCTGAGTTCTTTCATTAGGGGGTTTAAGTCAGCCCCATAAAAAGTTTATTTGAACGACACTTCAGCCCACTCTCTTTCTGCCGCCAGCGTTGTCACAACCCGTGGCAATATCCGGCTCACCGCCGCCTTGCCTGGAACTCAACAGGCCACAGGAAAGCAAATGAAACTGAAAAACAAATATTGATGCCAAGTTCAGCCCAATCCTTGAAGTAGACAAACATAGACGTCATGCCACCTTTGTTGCGCTGCGCGAGTGCTTACGAGTCACGTAATGAAACGAGCACCTAGAGACTTATTTGATAGCCGCGTTTGTTGCGTAAACATGGGAACAAAACAGGACACAGTATACACATGCACTTGTGCCGTGAGGTGGCACACATATTGCAGAAATTAGAGCGGAAATTTAAATTATCTTTGTATCCCGCCTTTTGAATTAATTACCTTCTTGGCATTTAGCCTGCACAGGTGGAAAAGAATGTCATCGTGGGTTAAACATGTTTCTTATTTTCGTGTTGCTGTCGTACATTTGTATCCTTATAATGGTGCTTCCTCCTAAATTTAAATATGTTCCACGCATCCTGAATCCTCGCTTGCTTTGATCGCCTTAAGGTTCGCAGTATTTTTTCTGAATGAATCAATAAAATGGTTGCCTGTTGCCTGGAAACGATAAAACGTGCTCGTTCTTTCGTGGTTACATAATAAAAACTGATTACCTGGTTGCTGAAACGATTCCCTTGCCGGCCTCTTCAGCTTCCGAAGCTCCGACTGAAATGTGAAAGTTCAGCGTCCGAAATCACCTAGGTTTCGCGTATACCGGCTTACCCCAACGCAGCAGCGTATGCAGTCAAATCAACTTAGCGAGGCAGTGCATATGGGGCTTTAAGCTCGATCGATCTGAGCGCAGCGAGACTGCGGGAGAACATCGCCCCCGCTGTTTTTGCGCAACAGGGATCCTACAACGACCGCTGATCTGGTTCGAGAACGTTAACTCTGCATTACGTACAGCCCGAGAGCAACTATTATTCCCCGAGTGCATGCACCGCTGCAAGAACGAGTATTGCGAGGCCGTATCATACATGATTGCGGCTTTGTATTTCTGCAATGTCTGGGCCCCAGTGCCATGCAGTTAAAAAACGCGGCTTAAAATACGGGTTGAGAGCCGAGGAAGACTAGCTGCAAAGAGGACAACGTATATCGTCGAAACTGAGTTATCTTTTTTTAAGGGGTCAATGGCGAAATCTACTCCATTTCATTCGAACCACTTAAGCACAATCTTTGACCAGTCTAGCGCAGATTGCCTGCACATCCTTTTCTTGAGCACATCAATAGCAATCGAAAATAAAGAAAAAAAAAAAAACAACTACAAAGTAGCATGTTTAGGACTACGTTTTCAAACTAATAAAAATCTTTCTTCTTGCCCACATAAAGGTAAACCAAAGAAAGTATTTGTACTGCTGTAGCTAGATGATTTATTTGCACTAACTTGATACATTTATGTTCTCAACCATAATATTCGGCAATAATAACTGCGCTGAACTCGCTACAAGCAAAGTTAATTGATCGGTTGCGACTTAACCGGGTTCAAGTATTAGTTGTAAGCATTATCTATGCAAAATTTTGCATTGATCTGTATTTGATTGTATTGCCTCATGGGGTTTTACGTTCTAAAGCGACGTGGGTAAATACGGATAGCATAGTCGAGTGCTCTGAATTAATTTGAGTCATCGGTAGCACAATACGTTAATAGCAGTCAGCCTAAAACGTACAAATATTGCTGCGAGAGGAACAACCCGAAGAATATTTTATTTCGCAGGATTACTCGTCGTTGGCGCAAAGAACACCATAACGAAATTGGTCACATCTCTCGAGTTAATTATTGCGGTAGCTTCTTACAGTAGGCTTTTTTTTTTTCTTGCTTTACGTTCGTTCAATACACATGTCATTTGTCTGTGGTCGCTCAGATTGCGGTCGCTCAGAAGGATCAAAGCGGGTCTTATTAACGGAGCAAAATAGAAATTTAAATGAATCTGAAATAACCATTCTCTTTCAACAGGTTAACATTTTTTAAAGAAAGCTTATTTAGCAACCATGGGAGAATTTTGAGCCGGAATTTCTCAGGCTGGACTGGCAAGTAAGGCAATTTTAGTGCTCAGACTTTATTAGCTACTGTTACCGGACAGCATAACGACAGCGTGGCAGCTTTGCCTAGTTAAGAACTTGCAGGTACACTGTTTAGAAAACACACAAACAATATATAAAAAGAAACATGCGCGCCCATAGTCCGGTAGGGCATTGAGGATCTGCTCAGGGAAGAAGAAACGAAAGGAGTTAAACCAGGATAATATGTGTACCTGATGCACTCCACTGAGAGTTTGGCTGTGACTGATGGTTACTAGACAGGGCATGCATCCAGCACGCTACTGTTATGCCCCGCCGGGTGATGCAGTGGCTCAGCTACTGTGCGCAAGGATGCGGGATCGAATCCCGGCCTCGGCGGCCGATTTTCGATGGAGGCGAAAAGCTAGGCGCCCGTGTGATGTGCGATGTCAGTGCGCGTTAAAGAACCCCAGGTGGTCGAAATTTCCAGACCCCCTCCACTAAGGCGTCTCTCATAGCCTGAGTTGCTTTGGGACGTTAAACCCCACAAACCATAAAATACTGTCTCTACTGTTTCGACGAGCACTACGTTGTGATTGTAGGCTGGTGTACTGGTTTAAGGACTGCGTGTGTTCCAGAAGTGGGAATCTTGGCACAACATGCAGGGACACGGCAGAATCGAATCAAGGTGTCATACCTCTCTGGGGTCGTGGCCAGAAGTACATACATGTGTGTACCGTCCTTCTGGAATGCGAACTGGCCTCCTTGATCACACTGGCGAGACAAGGCGAAAAGGATAACAGAATACCATCAAATAACCCCCTTTTTTTTTTCGAAACTATAATGGAGGTGGCACAGAAATAAAAATCAATGTCGGCTCAACTCTGTTAAGCATGGATATGCGTAGCGAAGCCTACCAAACAGATTGTTCGCAAAGTCCGACTCGAGCGTTTCGTGGCCGATGCCCTGGCTGCACTGGCTGCAAGCCGCATGATGAGATCGGCGATTCGGCCCGTCTTCTTGGCGTCTTTCGAATATTCTTGCTCCATTTGGACGGCTTCTTCTTCTCCTCCCTCTTCTCTCTCTTCCAGGCTTCTTCCCTTCTTCTATCTATTTTTGTGGTACAGAGGAACTAGTTGCGTTGCCATTGCGCAGTAGTGACTAGCGGCACTTACCCGAAATGCGCCGCTGACTATCCCAGTGTAGCTTTCGCTACAAAAAAATGTTGAGAACCAATCGTTTTGACAGGGGTATGTGCCCCTTATCGCTTTGAAACTACCGCAGCGAAGACAGAGAGAGTGATTTCTATGGCATTGCTTAATAGGCGTGATAACGTAATAAATTTGAGGAGGAAAGTGATGATACATTCTTTCTTAGCAAGCCCACACACGCAAGCCCGCACACAAGCATACATGCACAATACTCGTAGAGGGCTCTAACTTTTCAGCGTTGACGTGATGCACTACCTGTTTAAATGCAGCTTTTTGGGGCACCTTTGAATTATGAGGTGATATTTTAAGATAATTTAATGCGTATTACGATGTAACAGTCTGAGGTTTTGAGGCCTAATTTAAGTGTTTACTGCGCTCGCTTCGAGCAGCTGAAACTGCAAAAAAAAAAAAAAAGCAAATGACCTGCATTTTTTAAAGAAACTGCGATACATCTAGATAATATTATAAGCTGCTCATATGAATATGTCCATGGAAATGATTTAAGCTTAAGGTGCACTTCCCTAGATTTGCTTCTGAAGTTAGTCCCGCGCTCACAAAGAAAACAAAGGCTGCCATGAAAAACGAAAGGGGCATGCTTTTGAAAATAGACATGAAAAAAAAATCAACATGCCGGCACGGGGAGGATCTTTGGATATTAATTGATATTGTGTGGTTACTTGCGCAATTATGTGAAAACATTACTTCCGAAAACTCTTTCACACAATTTGTTCAAAATTTCTGGATATGTCCCGCGCTGAATCGACTTATGGAGCTTGAAGGTTTGCGTGATGGCGTGCTAAGCCACCGAAACCTCCGACCATCGACACGACCGGCTTCTACGATCGATTCTTGAACAGGTGCGTATTGCTAACTTGCAGGGTGAGAGATTTGCAGCGTCGATTGCGTTCATTGAAACCCATGACATAACTGTACTTCATGCGTCATTGAACACTTTTATCTCACCGCAAAAATTAACACCTTTCGGAACCAGCCCGCATAGCTAAGGTGTCTAGCGTAATGGTTGAATAATTCCAGTTATTTTCTTTTTTCACCATTTTCGTCAGATGAACTTTGCGCATTTTGAACAAAAGCTTCTTAATGCGTGAAAACAGCCACTCTAAGTGCAACGCAAGGAAGGAATGAAGGGGTATCCGTATACGGGACGATTGCGACAAGTTCTCCCCTATGCTTCCCTATGCTTCCCTATGCTTCCCTATCGTTCCAAACAATACACAACGCGATGGTTCCCAGTGATTGACAACCACCGTTAAAGGGAGTTGTCGAGCTCTACGTCGGAAGTGACATGAGAGTAAAAAATGTGGCCATCCGCATAGCAAATATTTGCAGCATGCCCAGCTGTTGCGTGCGTACCCGTTGCATCATTCGGCTAGTTTTTTTACTTTAAGCGCACGCTTAATATGCCCATTTATTCTGATTCAACGCAAAGTTTACTAAAATTTAGGTTTCGGCACATGAGGACCTATAGAAGGAAGGTGTAGCTGAGCGGCACATATTAATTTGCGCTACTACAAGTTCTCTATGGCCACGAATAATAAGTAGGGCTTTTTTTTTTTTTTTTTTTGCCGCAAGCTTTGTGTGGCAACGCTTTTCACTAAGTCTGCCCTCGCACACGTTAATTAAAAAAATAAGGAAAACTCTTCCACAAATATACAAACACAAATTTGCAGTGGCTTGCATATGCACTTGTATAGCTCAAAAAAAAAAAAAGAAGTTGCAATTTCTTCCCGCGGTAGCACTGACCAGCAAACTGAGATTGCTGAAGCTTAAAAACGTCCGTCAAAACAATATCTCTATGAGTTGATGAGCACGAAAGGGCCTCAAATTTTGCCAAGTTTTCCGCTACCGCACCCACCACAGCTGCCGTTTTATTATTTGAGAATGAAAAGTGCAGCAGGCTCTTCGATAGCACAACTCGATCAAATAAGCAAATGAATAAATTAACTGAAATGACTCGGAAAAAAAGTCGATACAAACTCCGTCGATATATTCTGTGTATCCGTGTGACTTTAGATTAGAATAATCAAGAGCTGGCTGCCGGGGTTTTGCCGTTATGGCAAAAGAAACAGCTCCTCCGAGTATCACACTATCTCTGGATGGCTAGGCGACATCTGTGTTGACAAGCGCTCTTGTAAACACTTCATCGACAAGACGCCCTACTGTTTCTTCGAGTGCGATACTCCGACAATTCGCTATCGCCCCTGAGACGTGGCCAACATCACGGACACAGCTCGTCTCCAGACGGAATCTTCCGTTTTACTCCTTCTACTGGACACACCATGACGTTTGACTGTCCGAGGAGTAGCCGATGTAAAGTGCTATACCGACGTTGTGCGCAGAGCGCTAGCTAGAAGATATCAAGGATGGTGCACATGTTATACTAATATGCAACTGAAAAAAAAAAAAAAAAAAAGAAACAGCAGTTGCATCTATCGGCAGTGGTACGTGGCATATGCGTATTACTCCGCTGAGCAGTAAACGGAATAGATTTTTAATATTTCACAGTACCAAATAAACCAGAGGCCACGAAACTTTTGCATTTTTATTTTGCTCTGATGGTTAGCTTTCTATTTGGGCGACTAGAAAAGCCCTAACAACGGAATAATTTCTCTACCGGAGGAATTGTGTGTCTCGGTTACTGCAAACTTGAGTTGTATCCTACTAGAGAAATGAAATGGTGACTTACAGGAAGGGAAGTATACATCCTTCGCATTGTATGAAACATCGGAAACGGCGAAGCGGTAGCCAGAAAACTGATTATCTACTGGCTTTTTTTTTTGTTTTTTTTATTGCGAAAGCAATACTACGACAGCCAAAGCGAGACCTCGGGCGGCCGCAGCTACGCCGTGAAGATGCTGCTACACCGTGAAAGGCAGCTACGCCAGGAAGAGGCAGCTATGCCGTGAAGAGGCGCAGGAACGGTCTGCTCATAAAAAAACTATCCTGCCATGATATTTGAATTCACGTTACCCCTATGCCTCGGGCAGGAGCTGCCAACTCGGGTCGCTCTTTTCATATGGGAGGGTAATATCGGAATCAGCCTGCCAGAACGGTTTGCATTTTCGTTACCCCTACGACACTTTTTTCTTTATTGCCTAATTTATTATCAGATTTTACACATAAAGAACATTACTCCAGACACACACACACACACACACACACACACACACACACACACACACACACACACACACACACACACACACACACACACACACACACACACACACACACACACACACACACACACACACACACGCACACGCACACGCACACGCACACACACACACACACACACACACACGCACACGCACACGCACACGCACACACACACACACACACACACACACACGCACACACACACACACACACACACACACACACACACACACACACACACACACACACACACACACACACACACACACACACACACACACACGCGCACACACAGATAATATTACGCGACAAATACACAACACGGGTTAAAACAACGCGATTTGGGCTGCGTGATCCATTACAAATCAGTTATTTGCAGCAACACTTCTATTCTCGGAAGCCACTCAGGCACTTCGTCTTGTCTTGAGAACTTCAATAACACTCGCAACGGCTCCGCCGTATTTTCCTCGCATCAACGTCTGCATGCCTGAAAGCCATTCTGGATCGCCAGATACTGTGCAGGCCCAATAGCATGATCATGTCCAGCAATAGCCCATAATCATCTTCAATTGATAAAAATCCAATTCCGAATGCATCCACGAGTAGGTTTTTTTTACGTCTACGACACGCAGGCACGTTCATGCGGCTTGGTTGAAGCGGGACTTTATATATGGGCTGGTAGCTTACGCTCTCGCGTCATACCCTTAAAGGATGAGCTTAAGTGTCCCCATTAATGTATCACCTCACTGATAGGGCACGATAGGGGAGTAATGTAGCAGGCAAAAGGAGTTTCCGCCACTGCTTTCGCAATTCAACTAGGATTAACCAGAGCTAAACCACAACTAATTTTTTTTCCCTTATATTCTGCGGTATGACATCGGGGGCGTTCAGGAAGAGCATCCGCCTCGCATGCAAGAGAACCGTGGCTCGAATCCCGGTGCCGCGCAATTCTCCACCGGTGGGAAAAAAATATATATAAAAAATCCTCGTGTTGATGTAATTTCATAAAAACAGGTTTGAGGTGCGTCCTGATGCCGGTGAAAACCTCCGGCAAGGAAGTGGTAGATGTCTACTTAGGACAGGTATAGCTAGTGACCGCAGATCCGGACCACGAAAGGAAAATACCTAGGAGAATAAGAGTGGGATCGAGCGCATTTGGAAGGCACTCAAACATTATGACTAACAGCTTACCGGTATCAATCAAGAGCGAAGTATATAACAGTTGCATCCTACCGGTACTGATCTAAGCGGCTGAAACGGGGAGGTTAACGGAAACAGTTCTACTTATGTTGAGGACAGCGAAGAAGGTGATGGAACGGAAAATCGAGGTGTAACGTTTGAGTGACAGGAAGCGAGCAGAATTTCTCAGAGAAATAACAAGTTACTGACATACTAGTCGAAATTAAGAAGAAATGGGCATGGGCAGGACATGTAGTGCTAAGAGAGGATAACCGATGGTCGTTTAGGGTAACAAACTGGATACCAAGGGAAGGAAAGCGTAGCAGGAGGCAGCAGAAAATTAAGTGGGTGGATGAGATTAATAAACTAGCAGGGGTCAAGTGGACGCAGCTAGCACAGGACCTGGTTAATCGGAGGAAAATGGGAAAGGCCTTCGCCCTGCAGTGGGTATAGTCCGGCTGATGATGATGAGCTTGAGTTAACAATAACCTGCACATACTACGTGTAATGACTGCCCTGACTTCCTTATCAGTGCGAAAACACTTTCTCTCCCCACCACCGACCAAGAACCTTGTCCCATCTTGTTTGTGCCGTCGCTCTGATTGTCTAAGCTGTTTCGGGAGATCAAAACAACGTGACCACAAGGGAGTAATTCAAACTCAACCCGGTATAGTCGCTCCAATGCGCGATCTCCTCGACAGGTCTTTCAAGTTCACCAGCCAGCAGAGAAAATGACAATGCCTATGACTGATTACTGATTGGCCATGACCCCTTGTAGAGTTTTCACAATAAAAAGAAAAACAGCAACATCGCAACGGGTTGGAATTGGACGGGTTCGAACCCGCAATTTCGGGTTCAGTACCCGAGCGCCTTAATAAATAGGCCCCCACAGCAGGTGCTCTCGCTCGTTATAACCAGGCTTAACTATCTGCCCATTGACGGGCGGCTCGGCTCCTTCATGGCGCCACAAGTAGGGTTAAACCCGTGGTTTCCGCAATCAAGCGGGCCGTTGCACCTTAGCTTATTGCGGAGGCCATGGTCAGACTTCCGCGATTTGACGCGGCGGCTCACAGATGGAGCCACGTGTATTGACGACAAGGCAGTTTCTCGCGCTTTTGCACTATAACCGGTTTAACAGAGATAACATCTGTCAGGTTTTACCTTAACTAACATTGTTATCATCACTTGAAGGATTGACATGTGGTCGTGTTCCGATGGAACGGCAAAAATATTGACACTCTCTACCTGCCATTTCACACCCGTTTCAATGAATCGCATGCGCTCGTGGGTAGATCACTTTAGTTAGGTTGCAATGAGAGAGAATTTACTAATGGCCTTACATTATGGCGTCCGCAGCTGAAAAATGTAGCTGGTCTTGAAAGCTAGGAGCACTATAAGCTTGATGTGGATCATACAGTTGTGCACCGCGTTTCTCATTCCCAATGTGAATATGCCCTCTTAGATACCAAAACATGAAAGGATTTCGGTTGATTTCAGCGTCACAATGCTTGATGTTCAGTGTGTGACAAACAAACAACCAAAGAGATTAAGAAGAAAGGGATTAAGCGATGTAGTTCCGAATGCAGCCGACACCGCCGAGATTATGCCACGAAAGTTTAAACTCACTTAGGATACAGCATGAACTAACAGAAGGAAATGATTACAAATTGCATTGTTTGCACGAGTCAGCGTCTATCTAAAGGGAATTTCGGTGCCACTGGACGTAACACGAAAGAGGCTACACGGTAGATAGCCCCTCCCGTTAGCGTCTGGGCTTTGATAACTCATAAGGTACATTGCCTAGGAAATGCTACAAAGTCCGGCACCGTTGTCTCACGTCGGCGGGTAGCCCCCAGCTAGGCCAAAAATGACTTTACCCTATTCGGTACGCTATCCGATAGAAGGTATCTTCCTTGACGACGCGACGCGCCGCCTTCCGTTGGAAAGAAACAATGTCTCGCGTCACGGCTAGAAGACGCGACATTCGCACGATAAAGACCGTCGCGCCACTTCGCTGACTGCGCCAGTCCCGCTTTTTTGTGCTTCGCGGAAAACAACCTGAATGAAATAAAAACGGTCAACGAGTTGTACTCCGCATTCAGGAGGTCTTTTTCTTTTCTTTTACCAGGGATTTGTGACGCACAACGATTACATCGAAGCTATTTGTTAAATAAAAAAAAATAAAGCCCTATTCAGTTGAGTTCATTTAGAGAAATAAGGGCACCCTTATCAGCCACAAACGCATGCCTTCGTGCACTTTCAAACTCACACAATGCCAACATTGTACTTCACTGTAGGTCGGGGTCAATGAACTTCGTTTTGCCCCACAAATGTCTCTCCCATGTCCATTATTCCTTCTATATACTGCCGCTGCATCGCGAAGAGCTTGGCGGGGACTTTTTTGAGTTCTCATCTTGAGATCTCATCAGCTGATAGCAGGTCTATGCACAACTGGTCATATTTACATTCACAGCGGAAGGGCTTTTTAAGCAATTTGAAAAAAAAAAAACATCAAGTGGCACTTTTCTACAAGTGCGCAAATTAATATTTAATTCGAGGGTATTCGTAACGAAGAAACTAACGGTTATGACTAATTCAGGCGAAAATTGAGATAAGATATATGCTCTATAAGAAGAAGGTAAATACGTAAGAGTACCTAAAATATCTGACAGCAACAATCAACGTCGTTTCACCGGAATTTGAGGGAACTAACTGGCCGGAACTAAAGAAAATATAACCAGCGAGAATATACGCCATAATTCCAGCTCTAAAAATTATAACAAATAAAGCGTAAACATTTATTCTTAGTTTTCCTCATTAAAAGTTTTCTCTCTCTCTCTCTATCTCTCTCTCTACAACGCGACAACCGTAGGAACGCATGTGCGTGCCCGAAGTGAAGATGAAAAGGCTTTTAGCATTTTTATAACGGTACTCCTATGTAAGGAGATGTTTACTCGATGTATGCGCCTGCAAATTATAGCCACTCGGAGAAAGCATTAACATCTCAATTTAATGACAGTGCTCATATGCATGGGAAATGTTTGCGCGCTGTAAGAGTCTGCAGGTTAGAGTCGCTCGGAGAAAGCGCTACCACCTTGCCAACTACTGTTTAGTGTCTTTTCCGCAGCATTTTTATGCAACCGTATTGAACACTGTCACAGTGTATATACTGCGAAGAGAAAACACTGATATCTCGGGTCGCCAACCCTTCTACGAAGCTCGGCAACCGATAGTAGTCGGAAGAAATCCGGCGACTTTTCCGTCCACCTGAGTGGATTTTGCTAATACCAGCAATAACGCACTAGAGGCAGCGCTTTAGACAAGTCACTTCGCGGCTATGACACGGCCATTTCCTTGTTGTTATTATCTCCTTTTATTAAAGAATATAGAGAAGTCGTGCCCTAATATGGTTTTGTTCCCACGTCCATTTGGCTTTGTTTTGGCCTATGCGACCACGCTCTGCCTAAGCTATGAATCGGAAGTTCTGCCGTTCTAAATTCGTGTGCTAAGTCGAGAACTCACGGCAGAACGAGGTGACGAGGTTGGGTACACAATGTCAAAGGAAACCGTACAAATGTTTTTCGGATCCCTTTGACCTTGGCTCAGATAAACATGTTTATCCGCCTTCTGTTGAAAAACGAAAATGAAAAAAAAACAAAAAAACGCCGATGCTTCTGAAACAAAGCACCCGGCTAAAAAATTGGGCCCCGGCCGAGGCTGCTCCGTAGCGAAACTATTGAGAACCACGTGCCCTTAAACGTACTCTAGCGCCTCTCTCCCCCAGGCGTGTGCGCACAGGCGCTGTATAGGGCCTACGCAAAAATCGATGCGATGGAGTGCCACCGATTCGTGCGCGGCAGCTCAGAGAGGACAATCGCGTTGGGCCCTCTCGCCTCTTCCAGCTGCTTTCCCACCTTTTCTTTCTCCACCCCTACGCATGAGGAGGAGTAGAAGGAGAGAGAAAGAGCATCTCAGGATGATCCCAGTCGAGAAACAAGCGCGCCGCTCTCTCGCTCCTCGCGTGGCGATCTCATGGCGTGACATGTGGCGTCGAGGTCCCTCCTTGACCCAAAATGCTATCCGCTCCTCTGGCGCTGAAGATCCTGCTGCTAGACGAGCACGTCGTTTGTTTTTGGTCTTGCTGTTTCTATGATAGCCACTGAAGAGAAGGTTGTTCAGCTGCAGGGTCAGAAAGAAAGAAAGAAAGAAAGAAAGAAAGAAAGAAAGAAAGAAAGAAAGAAAGAAAGAAAGAAAGAAAGAAAGAAAGAAAGAAAGAAAGAAAGAAAGAAAGAAAGAAAGAAAGAAAGAAAGAAAGAAAAAGACAAAACGAAACACACAGCGAAAGGGAAAAAAAGAGAACAAGCAAATCCGAGACTGCTAATAGAGTCGAAATACTAGCCGACCTTTCAGTGGGATACAGAACATGGACACCCGAACAAAACGCTGAGTTATTAGCATACCCTTTCACAGACATAGCTTTCTCTTCGCTCTGAGAAATGTTTCTGAAGGAACGTTTATAAAATATGAACGCAGAAGCGGTTGACCCAGCCAGTACGCCGCACCGTTACGAATGCACTGAAAGAAATGTAATTACTGGGGCGCACGCACATCACAGCGGAGTAACCACGACTTTCAGGCAGATAGGCGCTCAAACTTATTGATGCAGTCGGCTTAGGTTGGCCCGGATATATCTGTCGGCAACGCGGCGTCAATCGTCCCTACTGGGTTGTAAACTACCATAACATGTATGAAATGCCCGGGAAAAGAAGCATTAAACATGGAAAAGGGGTACCATGTTTGAAGATGGAGATAGAGAAGACATGTATTGAAACTATACCTCCGTCAAGCTGTCAAGAAATATTATCAATAAATTTGTTTGACATTTGCGAGCTCATTAGCAAAAATTAAAAGTAAATAGTCGCAAATAACATTTACTCTCCACAGCGCGTACTAAATATAGAAATCAAACCAGTCTTTTCTCTGCGTTAGATCGATACAAGCTTCCTAATAGCATTACGTCTTCAATATCTTTGAGTGTTTTAAAGTGTGAACAGTTTCATAATTTATGCTACAGAAACGTTTTTGGTTGTAGCGTCTTTTATAGCGTCTGTTATTCTGTTTTTACCTATTTTATTTCTGTTTATATATGTTCATTTTTTTTTCTCGTCTTACTGTACTTGCTGCTGTTATTTAGTTTATTTGTATTTGAATTCACAAGACTACCGATACACGGTTCCAGTGTGCTTTGTTTTGTATGATCACTGATGCATATATGGTCAATATCTCCAAATAAAATCTTCTTCGATCAATTGCGTACAGATAAAGTTGATGATGAAATCTACATACAATGTACAGTCCGAGAGACAGGCAGGAGAGAGGGAGGGGGGGGGGTGCTTATAGAGACTTATAGGGGCTTTAGAAAGGGAAGCTGTGGAGCCTGGAAAGCACAAAGATGACATTTGCTTTGTGAAACAAAAGCTCGAGGAGCTAGATGAATAAAAGTACCCAGGCGCACAAATGAGGTCGGAAAAAAGTAGAAGCTGGCGAGAGGCCGCCTACGTGTGCTCTACAAGGTTGACGACTGGGCGAGTTGGTAACGGTTCATTTTAAGCCAGCCAAAAGACGAGGCACAGGAAAGAAGAGAACAAGACAAGGCTGGACTAACAACTGAATATTTATTGAAGTAAAGAAGACAACGAAGACTCGTTCTAAAATGCGCGCGCACAACCCAACCGGTGAAATGGCAGGAAATTTCTTCAATAAATATTCAGTTGTTAGTCCAGACTTGTCTTGTTCTCTTCTTTCCTGCGTCTCGTCTTTTGGCTGGTTTAAAATGTGCTCTAGGCCTTGAAGGGAGAACACGCAACTTAATATGATCAGCCACATTGAACACAATGGGTCAGTAACGAGTAATCATATGGCTACTGAAAATGCTTTTTACTATATAACTGCGGGCTCTTTGCCCATCAACCTGTAAGCGATGGCCTGTTTAGGGAGAATACTAACCCCTACTGGCGAAAATGGGCGACGAGATGAGAAATATTTTGGAACAACCATTTTCTCTTACCGTAGTCTCGAAAGTTATACACGACCTTAACCCTGGTAAATTACCAGGACCCGACGGATTACCAGCTGTTTTTTATAGAAGCCCCAAAAAAGGCGAACTAGCACCCACCTTAACAAATGTTCCTAATAAGCCTGTGACATGAAACTCCTTCCATGTTCATTTTTATCCTCTCATACAGTATTGTTACCTAAAACAGATTATCCAACCGTGCTGAATAAAGTTAAATACCATCGTCCGATTATTGTAACCAAAAGTTTTGCCGAGAAGGCTTCAAAGTTCGATGATAAACTTAGGGCAGTCATCAATCCTGCGGTATTAAAGGCCGCAGTACTGCTGCAAACAAACAGAAGGCGCGCAGTGTTCTAGAAGCATTGTGGGTCGTCAAACCCGGTACTCCCATCATCACAACCTGGAACTAATATTTGCCCGTGCTAACAGATTCAAGAACTCTTTTTCCGCGTACTATCTCCGAGTGGAATGCACTTTCAAAAGATGTTTTCTCCGCTAATGATGTAACAGTTCTTGAAGAAAGTGTACAAAAAGCCCTGGTTTTATTTCTTGCTGCACTGTTTGCTGATTCACTTTTCTTTTTCATCATGTGTTTGCACTGTACCCTGTTCGTTTTATATCTTTGCTTGACAATGGTGGCGCTGAAATGCATTTTCTTGTAGCCTGTATTGACTGCAGTATTTTCTAAATAAAAAAATAAAGAAAATGTGACGCTACGCAGGAAGGTGTTGCAATAATGCAAGTGGATTTGGAAGAAGCGTTTGACTGCGTCTCTCCCAAAATTTTTCTTTCTTTGAGAGCATGTCAGTGTTGGAAACGTAACTCACAATGGAGTGAAAATGGCTTATAGTGCATGCATAAAACGTTTTATTCTGAACAAGAAAGTTCGAAAAAGAACTAAGGTAGAACGGTCTGTGCGCCAAGGGCTGTTTTGTATCTATATGAACCATTCTGCTTAAGTATCATCCACAATTACAAGATTTCGAATACACAAATAAGAGGTTCGTGTTCTAGCATACGCTGATGATGTCGCAGTTATCTGCTTCAATTATGAAACCATTTTTGAAGTTCGCAACAGTTAAAGCTTTCTACAAAGTAAGTGAAAATGCGGTAAACTGGAGAATGTGCTTGGAATTTTTGCATAGTGTATCGTCTCGGGCTCCTGGTGGTTCGCCAATGTATCCTGGACACAAACTACACCTAAGTATTTGGGTGTCCCTCATTACTTTTGCGGTGACAGTGAATCTTATTGGCGAAATAAGGCTGCAGAATTGACAGAAAAGCATGCAAATCTTGACGCACGGTCAGTGAGAGAATACATTAAGGATGGCATTGCAAGTTATTGAGAAATTATCAAACTTGTAGATCCAGCATCTCATTGGCTCCCGCACATTGGAACATTAAAAATATTGAAACAATTTTAGTCATGTTACCTTAGTCAGATACGGCTGAGGGTTGTTGTGTAAATAGTGTATATTTTGAGTGCAATAAAAAAATCACCAATAGCCACGAGGTTCCCTACTTGCTTGCCGCGAAATATTTATGGTTTTGAATCCGCTCCAGATCTGTAGCGTGTTTATTTTCTCTGAACTCGACAGATGCTCCACATTAGATTCTTGGTTTGGTTCGACCATGTTACCTAGTAGCTCGGCATTAGTAAATAGATTGCCTCTAAGGTTACTTTTCAGGTATTTCAAGTAGCAGCAGCATCTGCGTGAAAGTCCGTTTACATTCGGCATGTTCGTTCTAAAGTGTATTTGTATTGGGTAGCCTTAAGCAGTAACTTGTCATAAAGTGTTAACTTGCACGGAGTGGAGGAAGTGAATGTATAGGTTGAGTACTATAGGAATGTATAATTGCCGAACTTCGCGCATCATGGGTAGCCGCAACCGGGGTAGCGCACTTGTTAGGGCGCTCGGCTATTGTGCCCAAGATGCGGGATGAGGATGAGGCGAAAAGCTAGGCGCCTGCGTGCTGTGCGATGCGAGTGTATGTTAAAGAAACCCAGGTGGCGTAAATGTCCAGAGTCCTTCACTACGGCGTCTCTCATATCCTTAGTCGCTTTGGGACGTTAAACCTCTATTAATCAACCAACCATATTCATTTATAAAAGGTGGTGGTCCCGCGTGCCAGACACAGCGAGTGTGTGGTTTGGAAGGAGGCAAAAAGGAAAAACAATCATCACGTTTCAGGCGAGGTCATTTCTGTCAGTCAGCGTGGGTGTTCTCATCGTGTCATGTGTGACGTCCCCCAGGGCTAACAAACAAATATGACGTGCACCAGCGGATATATAACGATGGCATATTCGCTCCATAAAATATATTAACCGGATGTTTATCGTTATAGCATGCAAATTCAAGGGACAGTGAGGCTTATGTGAAGTTCTGGAGACAGTCAACGTGCTTAATGCCATCGGTATGTGTTCACAATGTCTGTTGATTTTTTGTTGTCATATACGGAAATGAGCGTGACCGGTAAGCTGCGTAAACTTCATATAACTGCATTTCGATCAACTATCGCTTGTCATACTGGCCAACCATCGTGGCACGTTATCATGACATCATGGTTAGTGCTCTTGCATTCACTATTTCGCTGATGTTATCTCACATATTGGCGCTAATCGCTTCCGAGTGAACGAGGAGTGGCTCGTCTCCTTTTTGAAGTGCATGCCTGTCTCAAGCATCAGACAAGGCCGGAGCTGTCATGACACTCCGTCCGGCCCCTCAGCTGAAAGACTCATTAACCCGATCCAACCATGGGGTAGCCATCGCGCATTCTCAATGCAGATTGGAGCAAAAAGGTTCCTCGAAATGCTTGATATTTTAATTTTTGTTGAATCTGACAGGCTACAAGGGTGCCGCTTTGACTGCTGGCAGCTATTTGTATCGGACTAAAAAAAAAAAAAATCGGAAATCGGTGCACGAATACATCCTAGAAGCTTTGAGGTGACAATAAGCATACGTTTCGCCATTGCCAGCCCAGCGTATTGAGTAATTCAGAACTTTGTAGAGTTCTAGTGTTTTGAATTCGACGACGTTTTGTTATAAATACTGCTACGCTTCGGAAAACGTACAGTTGTGGGCAAAAGTGGTACACAACACGCATGCTGGGGGCGGAGCTCATGAAAACTCATTCAAAACGCCATCTAGTGACAGCGAACGGGACAGACATACATGCATGTCGATAAAATGGAGCACCGCCACGATTGTCTCGATCCCAGGTAGATTTTGCTGCATGGCGTTGGGATGCAGTTCTCCCGAGCTCCGCCACCGGCTGCGTGTTTGTACCATTTTTGCTCAAGACTGTACATAGGCGTTGTTTTAGCAGAGTGAGCGCCTGAAGGGACTCTCCTTACTGGTTTTGTCGAGTATGCCGAGCCAATCAACGTTTGGACATAAATTACTTTATATCGTCCTCCTGCTAAATGCATCGTGATGTGGATTCCGTTTCACGTCCATATCGCCTAGCAACAAGTTGACCTTGAGGACGAGGATCCTTTAAGAGCAAGTGCCAAATAAAATTTCGTCATACGCATTGTGTAACGATATCCGCAGTACATCCTCTGACACCCAGCTGGTACAATCCGTTGTGAATGAGCTACGAATTAATAAAAGGAACAAAAATCGTTTTCTTTTTTCGTAACCATCATACACATGGCGATCATTCCATTGTGTTCCGTATTACAAGCAAAACTTGTTTTTCATATATCCCATAAATGCTTGTAGCAGCAGGTCAGAGTGAGACTAGCATTTAATAGAGAGGTGCTGCATATGACAGGATGAAATGGGGCCGTCACATTCTTCTTTGATTTTCACTCTGATTGCTATGCTCTCACTGCCCCGTAGTAACAACAATGTAAAACTTACGCGCAATGGTTGATATTATCATCCAGGGATGTCTAAAGCAGTTTGGCAAGCTCATTTCTGCACAGTTTTCTTTGACGACTAAAGGTAAAACGAGAAAACTACGGATCCTTTGCATCTACAAGACATGCGTATCAATGCGAAAGCATTTCTTGGCTCTTGGGTGCCGTAGAAAGGATTCTGTGGGCAGGATGTGTTGCCGCTAGATATGTACATGAGATAACGACGATAAAACCTACGATAAATAACGATAACAAGGTAATTAACAGAATATAATTAACGATCATATAAGTCTTAGCAACGTTGTGTACAAATAACCAGTTGGAGTCATGATAGTAATAATACCGATAATGAGATAAGATAGATCGTAATGATAACGCACCTCAATTGGAATTTTGGTTACCACTAACCGTAAACATATTTGGCGTCATCATGTTAAATACTTCGTGTTTACCGCATGATGGCCTGAGCTTCATATATGCCATAAAACCCAACACAACACAAACACCAGATTAGACAATTAGTGATAATTAATGACATCACTGACCAAACATGTGACCGGGTCAAACTAGCAAAATGATCGAGGTACTTGGGATATATAGACGATGCCACATTAGCGTCAGACAAGCACGTCTGAAAAGGATGTTGTGGAAGTCAAAATAGAATGCCAACAATGACAGTTGATGTCGTCATAACATGTCTATGATAACTATAGTACAAAACTGCGCTTTCACATTTCCGCGCGTAAAGGACTTAATTGTGCCCCTGTATAATTTCTGACAGCAGTGCGATTACCTTTGTCTCCCCTACTAGTGACGCACAGCTTATTTTCCCCAAAGTATCCGCTACAGTGGACATAAAATGAGAAAGTAGGCAAACCTCTGTGCTTCAAAAAATCGCCGTACCAAAAATCCCAAAGCGGCAGCCAGTAAATATCAAACACGCAAAGAGCAAATTAATGAATACTTGCAAAAACTCCTGCCCGGAAAAAGATTACCTATACTGTGTGACAAATTCACAGATACGTTGAGTCCTCATGCAACATGTTCCCTTTCACCCTGCGCTGACCGACGTGACTGCGCGAAATCGCTCATCGTCACCTGAAGCCTTTGATAACTCACCGTACCACAACGACGAAATAACGCGTGCTCAGCACACCCTGAACGGGTCTTTAGTGGTCCCATGGGAAAAGGCCAAGTTGGTGAGAGTATCAGTCCCTCTATTGCGCGTAACCACATGGTATCTCAGAGTGCACTCCAAATACTTCGAATTATGCACCAACCTGCTCAGTTTTGGTTCTTCTGCGAATGTTATAATGTCCACAATCAGCTCACTTTTTGGGAAATTCATTGGGAGACAAAGATCCCAACCTATTGGCAACTTCGCTCTGCGAACTGATGAATAAATGGGTTCTGTACGTGCAGGAACGCGTGGTGCACTCTTAATGTGATAATGCGCAGCGCGGCAAATGGGCCGCTCCCATTACTCAGAGACCCCTCTCCTTTCCACTGACAACACTGCGAGTCAAGGCTGCATGCTTCAAGATTCTTCTGTCACTGCACGACATCGTTGGCATGCTTTTACGCTATGACCAGAGGAAGCGAGAAGCCCTGGCTACAAACTTCATTTTCAGTTTTCGCTTAGTTTAGCGTTGACCATAATAGGACATTTCGGGCATCGTAGCAAGTGCTCAGTGATGAGGAAAATTATAATACAGTTTGGTTTGTGGGTTTTAACGTCCCAAAGCGACTCAGGCTATGAGAGACGCCGTAGCGGAGGACTCCGGAAATTTTGACCACCTGGGGTTCTTTAACGTGCACTGACATCGCACAGCACACGGGCGCCTTGCTTTTCGCCTCCATCGAAAAGTGGCCACCGAGGCCGGGGTTCAATCCCGCATCCTTGGGAACAGTAGTCGAGCGCCGTAACAACTGAGCCACCCCGGCGGGGAAAAAATTATAATACGTCTGAACAAGTGCATAGCACAATAACGGATGGCAAGATCGGATGAATTAATGACACTAGTAATTGTTGGTGCCACTTTTGGGTTTTCTAAAATCATTGTACTTCGTGGTTTAATTCCTTAAAGAATCTTTCTTCAAGTTCGGCTTCGACCACCAACCCGACGTCCTTTCTTAAATTAATTAATGCATATATTCCGCTGCTCCCATTGCTTATTTTATGGTTTGAGATCGTTGACACTAGCCTAGGCTGTGCAATTCGATGTTTATTGGCTTCTCAGCAGAAGAGGCACATATTGGCTGCTTTCATTTCGTTGGCTTTACTGCAATTCGTTTAAACTAAATTCACTTTTAATTAGAGGCACTTAACCATGACAGGATAATGCTGAATCAAAAGCCATATCTGGATAAATGAACATCTCGCCAACGTCTACTTGCCGTCAAAATATGCCACAGGTGAAAATAACTGGCACGTGTCATATTTGCTGCTATCAAATAGTGGTGCGTAGGACATCAACTAAACAAGCTTTTTTTTTTTTTTTTTTTTTATGACAACGACCATTTGAAGCAAAAGTCAAGAAGTCCATTTTACGTAAAAAATGTTCATGACTGTCGGCTCACTCTTGGTATCAAAGAATGCGCTAGACTGGACATGACCTTCAAGTTGATCACTGAGATCACCACGGTGAAAAAATGCTTTCAAACACTCGCCGTTAAGCCATCCGCGTCTGCGGGTACCTGTGTTAGTGAGTAGTTACGGGCGCCTCCTTCCGTGTTTCCTCGCGTCCAAGCACGAGATTACTGGTTGGGCTCATATACATGACCTCTCAACGCCCACCATGATGCAATTAGCCAGTTGGCCACTCTCATACAGTCCCCGGCCTAGAGCACGCAACAAGCAATAAACACTGGAAGCGAACGTTCTTGTACCAGGAGAGCCCGATCAGTGCTCAGCCATTAGGTCGCGGTGTGTACGAGGAACAGTGCCAGAAGCCACAAGCTGTTTGGGGTCGCATTCGCATTGCCTGCACACCGCACCATGTAATTAGCATCCGTCATAAGCGTATTGCAACTGACAAGCTCGCTTTTTCACGACGCAAAACAACCGTTCCTCTTCCCGTTCAGCGCTTTCAGCGCAGCATGAATCGAAAAGATGCCGAGACCACGGATATGCGTGTCACGGTGCTCGCGCTTAAACGTCTCTTGCCAGCAAGGCGCCCTAACAAGCAGGGGTTAATAATGCCATCCGCGCCCAGTGACGAATACTCACCTGAGTACCCGTCCCTGATTGCTGCACAGCACATTCACGAAGGGCGCCGCGATTCGGCACTTCGAGGCTAGAGGGCAGCAGACAAAGCGTGATCATTTAATGGCGTGAGCGGGACGAGACGCCTGTCTGCCACGACCCCTGTAAGAAGGCAGAGACACGAGGAAACCTTCACACGTTCGGCACAGCAGAGACATGGAAGCACGGCTCTTTGGAAAGGTAATTGCAGTGCTGCGAGACCAGATAAAAGGTTGCAAGGCGAAAATAAGTTGTTGCGGCATTGCTTTAGGATCTAGATACTCAAGTCGTCCTCTATTTGACAGCGGTGTGCGCTTTTCCCTCCATGCCGATCATATCCATGTGAAGGGGCAGGTGTAGTTAAGTCTATGAATGACCTTTGCTTTTGTTACAGGGAGCCTGACCTCGATTCGTGTTCCTGAAAATTGACTCGGAAGCCGCAGTCAACCTCTTGCTGACTTACCGTGAACGCTTGCCTCCCGAAAGCAGCAGGTGGTGTATAATTTGTGAGGGGCAGCATTACGGAGCGTGGTACTTCATCGACATCGAATATCCTTTTTCCGGTTTTATAACCCGACTCCTTGCAAATATGCATAATGAAACCTTGGTGATACGTTGTGGTCGACGACCACAAAGCTTTTGCGACCAGGTGCACAATTACAGCCGCATAAGTCGACTCCATCTTCACGTGGCAAGCTGCATTCTCGAAGCGCTCAAGTAACAAATCGAAGCCTCATAGCTTCGATTTGCTGGCCACCCGCGTTCGGTTTGCATTATGCTCAGTTGTCTCTGCGATAGGGAATGCTTACTAGCTTTCCTCTCGCAGATAGGCTTGTATGCCGGGAAAATATCTCGATAGGTTGGCGTGAACTATTTATGGTATAAAAGACGTATTTGGTTTAAGAACCATTATACTCTCTAGATCTCCGTAGACCTGTTTTCCTTGCTGCGAAATTGCGTCTAAGTAGAATGCTGCCGCATTTCTGCACACACTAAATACAGTCTACGAGGGACGTATTCATAAATATCCGCAAGTTAAACAAAACAATACAAAAACACAATTCGCCGCTTTTTTCTCCACCCAGTTGCCTCCAAAAGAGGTAAACAACAACAAGCTCGCATCCTTACTAAGAACAGTAACACCGATGTTGGGCACCCAAGCTATATAAATTTCTTTTTCAGTGTTTATGTCTCCGGCTCACTCCTTTTAGGCTGGATCATCAGAGTGTAACGAAGTACCAGACCTCCTACTGAGCTCCTCAGAGTGCGTGACTCGACCGGGTCAGCTGCGCGCGCATGTAATGTGATTAGAGGATGCCGAGGGCAGTGAATTAGACTCCCTGTGCTCTGAATCCCAAGCAGGTTATTGCAGGCGGCATCGTTGTTGTTACCGCTGATGAAACGGAGCTGGCCTGGTTTGCATGATGCTGGGTTGTGCGAAAAACTGGCCGTGATCCTATTCATAACGAAAGCCGAGTTCGTTATTTTTACTTGCCGTGTAGAGAACATCTGTTGGCAGGGAGTTCGCTTAAATTCTTCAAGCAGACCACGATTTGAGAGGTCACGTACGGTGACGAGGCCGGGCTTTATTAGTAATTGAAACAGAAACACTCAAGAAGCAACGGCCAACAAAACCCGGAGAACTTATCTGTGCTTGCGAGTTCTGCAGGTAAAAACCTGCAAAACATATAAGCCAAGGGCATTATGCCTATTTCTAAAGGACTGGAAGAAGCTGTGACGTTGTGGTGATATAGGGACAACCCAGACGAGAAGGCGCAGTTTCAATTCCATCGGGCTAAATAAACCTCATTCAACCCCTTTCTTGCCTCTTATGAAGCTTGAAATGGGCAGCAGCTGCCAGATGGCGATAGAAAGGGTTCATGATAAGCAGTGAAACAATGTTGACACCGCTCTCAGAGGTAGCTTATGTCATGGCTACCTTATGTCACAACTTTCGGCAGTGTGCGATTGCTAGCAGAGAACTGTACATATATATTCTGTGGGGTCGTTTCTTTTATTCCTCGTTTCATGTTTTCCAGACAGGTTAAATACCACGCACTGTGCTTGCTACAACCACCGATATTGTAAATGAGCTAACATAAGATTATTTTCTCATAACAGCTGGATTCTCACATCAGTTAGTTTCCATTAAAAGTTCCATAAAAGGTGGAAGCCTCTGTTTTGCTGCCTAATATGCGGCAATTACTTTAGCTGTCTTCCATTCTTCAGGTAGGGTGTCAGTTGACAGTGATTAGCTAAAAATAACGTAGAAGTATCAAGTATGTCATAAGAAAGGTCCTCGTTTTTCTGCATCTCTTGGCTGATCGAGCATGGGAAGGAGGATAAAGTGATAGTGATGACGATGCTGCTGCTGATGATGATGACATATAACATTTATTCGGTCCAATAGCGACGCACAACGCTCAAGATGTAAACACGTCAAAACAATTCTTCTAAGCACCGGTTTCCCTTTAATCACACTTCACCGCTAAATAACAACGTCGGTTTCCGAGCGTCTAACCATGCAGAATTACGACGCTCAGACAAGTCTGACATAGGCTAATGCAAACCGATAGACCGCGTCTATAAAATTTCTTCAGCAAGTCTCTCTAGCTTTGCGCAGCCCTGGAGCCCCACAGAGCACCTATGGTAGCTCGTACAGGAATGGCCCTACACTCTGACGGACAGGCAGTGCATCGACCATATTTTGCAGAGGCGATTGGCGAGTTAGAGGAGGTGTGTGAAGGGCGTCCCGTTTGCTTGCATGGCAGAAAGGCATGGCCCGCATCGTCGTGCTCCTGCATCGTCCGTGCGTGTTGTGTCGCACGGCTGTGTTTTGCTTTGAACGGGTGATCGACCCCGCGAGAGCTGCTCTGCGATGCCCTGGTCAAGGCTGACGGGTGCTCGATCGTTGTTTCGCCTCCCCTCGACGACGCTGACCGCTCGCACCTACGCTCGGCGGTGGTGTGAGGGCGACATGCGGAAGCGGATTTTACATGCCGGTAGCGCTAGATTACGCCGAACGCGCTTCGTGGTCGGCACTGGGTGCCAGTTGAATGACGCTCTCACATTTAAATGTAGCGCAGTATGAGCACCCCTAAATATCACGCCTCCTCTCTCAACTTAACAGTGTAAGACGAATCAGCTGCACTACGTGGATTCACACTATATCGAGGCTAATACCAAATGCCTTTGTTGCAGAAATTTTATATTATATTCTAACATTCTGTCTGCAAGACCAAATGCTTGCAAAGGGAAATTTGAGTCACACATAGTACACATAGTGGAAGCACTTATTTAAACGTCACATCAAATCTCACATTGTACCGTGCTTTCTAACATGTTATTAGGTTTTCATTTTATTCGATCATGACGTCAAGCGTAAGGGAGTCAACTGGAGGCCAGGAAGCAAACAGTAATTAACAGGTACTGCTGGTATGGCCACGGAGTTGTCACTGTCCACACTATAATGCTGCCGCATTCACTCCGACCATTCACCATACTCCTCCGCCTGTTCGGCCAACCGCAGCAAGTTTAGTTTCCAGAGCTATGCTAGCGCCAGAGATCTCGTCAGGCTTTTCAAAAGCGTCGTCCTGTTTCGCCATGCGTGAATGCCTGTGCCAAACTGCCGGTGCTGCACGGGCGTGGGACGCCTTATGCAAGCCCGTGACATCATAAGCGCGTTCCAGGGGATCGCCATAATGATATCACCATACTGGGATACGTCAGCGAGTAGAGTAGCCGTCGACACAATCAAAGGAAAGTGAATTAAGCGTTACAAAATATGGTCAATTATTTCGTACGCGGCGCGTGCATTTTCTTTAGAGCGAAAACTCTACTACTCCGCGTACCATACAGAGTTCAGCCTGGTTCAAATTCAATGACCTTGAAACCATCCCAAGGTCAAAGCGAGAACACCCCTAAGCTAATATGATGGCCTGTCGTATGTAAATGCATTATAGCAAAGGAAAGGCAGTAAAATTGTAACACTTCTTCGTTGAACCTGAACCATGTCTTAAAGGAAAGAAGGAAGTTTGGTGTGAAGGAAAAATAAGGTACCATAGTGGATGGTTACGAAATAATTCTGATCAGCTGGGGATCTTTAACATGCTCGAATATTACAACGAACACATTTGCTCTTCGACCCCGGCGGAACGCCTCGGCCGTATTCGGGTTCGAACACGGGTACTTCGGCTCAGTATCCAAGCGTCTTAGCCACTGAGCACCCGCGGGGGGACCTTTAGTTCGTTATAAGCTGGTTTACGTAGAGCTAAGCCTTCACTTTTTTTTTTTTCAAGCACTAAGAGCATCAGCCGAATTTACAAGTGTGTTTTAGCAGTCCTGCGAACGAGTGCAAACAACGCACTTTTTAACTCTGTGCGCTGTGTAGAAACCTCGTCGTAGAAACCTCGTCTGCTTTCATAGGAACAAAGGAAGGGACGAAGGAACACGAGAGTAGGCATACTGTTTCTCATTGAGGAAAGCCGTGCCGATGAAAGCTTCATATCGAACTGAACGGTTGAACCAAAACGCGCACTTTTACCGTCGATCCTTTAGTGTAGCTTTACTATATGGACATAGATAAGGAGAGCATCCGAATGTTTTTTTTTTTTTTAAATATAGATTGCCTATTTCTGTGAAGCTTGTTGTTTGTCCTGGAGAAAAAAAAACGCATTCACTGTTGAGAAAACTACAATTCAATTTTATTTTTCTTTGCCCGATTAATATCTGCCATGTCTACGCCGAAGGGGCTCCGTGATCACTATTTTTAAAGTACGTGAGTGCCTCCGAGATCCGCAAAAATAGATATATCGGTTCGCCACAGCGTACTTGCCGAATAGGCTGGTGAAAACAGCATTCTATATTTTGTGTGGCTGTGATGCCTAGGTCACAAGGCTCAATTATAGGTGATAATGGTTTCTCTGTGATCAGAAAGAGATAACATATATGAACGCAAATTGTCTTTGATTTCCCTTCAAGATCCATTTGAAATATTACTAGCTGTAATGAGGTAGATAATAAACTATTTCTTGCCTTCGCCCCCCCCTTCCTTTAAATTACTGTCCTGGTCATACGCCTTCGCTTACAGCCTTGCTGTCTGACAGTAATCTCCGACATTAGCAATTTTATGATATGCGCATGTGTGCGTGCGTGCGTGCGCGCGCGCATGTGTGTGTGTGTGTGTGTGTGTGTGTGTGTGTGTGTGTGTGTGTGTGTGTGTGTGTGTGTGTGTGTGTGTGTGTGTGTGTGTGTGTGTGTGTGTGTGTGTGTGTGTGTGTGTGTGTGTGTGTGTGTGTGTGTGTGTGTGTGTGTGTGTGTGTGTGTGTGTGTGTGTGTGTGTGTGTGTGTGTGTGTGTGTGTGTGTGTGTGTGTGTGTGTGTGTGTGTGTGTGTGTGTGTGTGTTGTGTGTGCGTGCGTGCGTGCGTGCGTGCGTGCGTGCGTGCGTGTGTGTGTGTGTGTGTGTGTTTCAGACCGTTAGCAAAAGGTTTCCTTGTATAATTGATTTTATTTCAAACAAAACAGAGATAAGACAGCAGGTCACAACCTTCGGTAGGTGAGAGCTGAATCCCTAATTGCGCGTGCACTCGAGATGCGGAGCGTGTAATGGGGGGCGCCACGATTTCAGAAATAATTGGCTCTAATATTAGTATCCGAAAAAGAAAACCACTGCTATTCATATGTGCCGCGGGACCATAATTAGCATTTTTGGAGCGATTGGCAAATCCCGAACTGCCCATTCACGACGAGCAATAGAGGGCAGCAGTTGAACATTTAGAAGAATGGTCAGAGTGCTCAAGAAGTCGAACCGGGTTATATAGATGGGTTGTGAGATGACCTCATTCGCAGCCCACTCTTCTGAACTTATAAATGGCAAGTCCCTTCCTGCACGACGCTTATTTCCATTCAGGAAAAGTTAGTGCCTTCCCGCGGTACTCGTACATGAGAAATGATCGCGTCTCCAGACTTGTAAAGCGTGCGTATGCTCTGTATATCTGCAAAGATCGGTTAAAAGATCAGCCAGATGATTAAGGCCTCGGCGATGCTCGTGTTTCGAGAGTCCACTGCTCCTCGATCCATGATCGTTGTGCCGTTGTAGCCTGCCAGTCACGTCGCACACCCGAGAAGACCAATCTTGAGCAGCCTGGATATACCAGGGCAGCAGGATAAACAAGATGTACATGCATGCGCCGCGCTCATCGGTGCTCTTGAAATATAATCATATCTTGCTCTGAAGGACTGAAAATGTAAGAGCTATATAGCAAGTGCTCCTGCGGCTTCCAGATGTGACGAGCTTGTAACCTCCGGAGATAGAACGACTTCTATGGCGTCGTTGAGAATCCGGAGGATACACTTAACACTTCCAGTTCTGCTGATTCAGAGAGTGGACGTCGACTGAGAAAAATTCTTAATAAACGTGTTATAGTCCGAGGCCACGTTGTCTAGGCGACAACCAGCCTAAGACGTAACTCCGAAAGAGTAAACCAGTTAAAGCTTACATATGTAGGCTCCATCTATGGCCTAGGCAGAGAGACGGCGGTGTCTGCCAATAAGTAGTTTATCTAGGAAACTCGCGCTAAAACAGAGTGGAAAACACGGATGTAGAGGTAACAGAAATCACGAGCGCATTTTCAGATCTGCTTCGCCAGGAATCACGATGAATTAACTTCTTTTTCACATGCTGCACCTTGCCAAATTTGATAATAATGAAGAGGTTTATTGAGGCGAGGGAAGCTTATTTGCCAAAAAGCGCTGCGGAAAATAGTGTTCTTTGTTTGTATAATAGTGGGGGAAAGGGGCGGGGTCAAAGATACATCTGCCCGAGCCCTTCACCCCACTGAAGCTGAGCAAGGTGCCAGTGTAAAGCTTTTACGCAATGTAGCATGGTTGGCGCCCAACGGTACTCCGAATAAAACTTTGCAATCAACTTCCCCCCCCCCCCCCCTCCCCATACAATGCGATGGGTAAAAACCAATATAGGTCATTGCTTGTGGCAGCATGGTGAATTTTATCTTGGAGAACCAAGCCGCTATATATCTGCCGATCGTGGAAGCAGAGTAGTAGGGTAGTACAAGTAGTAGGGTTATCTTACTGCGAAAGCACTCCGAGACTATCCCGACAGATTCAGTCAATTTCCGGATTACGTCAACCTAATAAAGGGTTGCTATGACGACAACGAAGCGCGTTGCGATGCATTGCTATGCATACCTATGACCAACAGCACCATAATCAAAGCCAATTTCAATACTACCGTTGTCCAATTACTTGGGAAATGAAGTCAAAACAAGGCTGAACACACATTATTCATAATTTCGTAATTTCGCCCTTTTAAGCGTTTTAATCTTGATTAGGCTTATAGAATTCATAGGCGCAACAGCATATTTGGTGGGAAGAGACTCTAGCTAATCACTCTGCAACTCACTACACCTTACCACTCTGGATAAACCACTCAATTTTTTTATTGCAGCTCGAAAGCAAAATTTACAAATTTGGCTTTATTATAGCTATTAATATTGTAAGGTAATGCGAAGTTCGGGCTTGGCGGATCAGGTTTTATCGGAGATCTGAAGCCCTGGTCGCACACTGTAGCGAACCACACTCCGCGATGACGATGGGTATCTACAAGAGAGAGCAGGATGAGGATGAAGCAGCACGTTCACCCGTGCGAAAGATGAAGCGCCATACAGTGCTCACAATATGTTGATATTGTAAAACTATGGCTGAGGCTTAACCGTGCTAACGTAGTTAGGCGAAGCGGAAGCGTCGTTTTTGTTGCTTTTGCTTGGGTTAGGCTTAGGCTTAGGTTTAGACACGGGCAGGCATGGCTTTGCAGCGATTAAATTGAGAAGACTATGAAGTCGAGGACGTCACCAACTACAAGAGAGAAGACGTGATATTGTATCTGCCGTCAAAGGGAATGGTCAAAGTCCAAAGTCAAGTCGTACTAGACCACAGATGATACCCTGGTCAAGCTATACAGCCACACTGCGACCTCTGGCTTGTTGAAGATCAAGTGACCTGTCAGGTTCAAATTGGCGAGTACATAATAGTTAAGCTTTCGCTTCAGAAAGTCTCATTTGATTCATTTTTCGCCAAGCCACTAGTAAAACAGTAGACATGGCGTGGGGCAAAACGATATATTGTATCAAAATAAGAAACGCCCCTTTCTGCACAGCACTTGAAGTCCAACCCATGGGCAGTAGTAGAGGTTCTTTGTTTTTTTCTTCTTCTTGATTGGCATTGGGTGCGAAGGATGACGATGAGAACGCAGACGATGCCACATTAAAACAACTTTATATATCAGAACAGCATGACTAGAGTGAAGACGGACAAGTTTTAGAGTACCAAGTACATGGAGCTGCCGGAGTTCTCCCATAAAGAGGCTCCCGACGACAACCCTTAGATTCACGACAACACCTATTCCTAATCCCTCGGCTCGTCGCCGCTTGGGCATGCCCTCTCATGGACAGGCTTTCTTCTGACGCAGCAGTAGCCTGTAACCACTTAGATAGGCGGAACTACCGTTCTTCCAAGGGGCCCCACGCGACCCAGTAATAATACACAAAGCAAGAAAACATACTGAATAGCATACGACCCTGGTTTGACGTGACCAGATAAAATACAAAGCAAGAAAAAGTAATAAAATCCGTGCCTGCGCTGCCACACGTGAACTGCGTGACAAAAAACATAGGGCAAGGAAATCAAAACCAAACCAGCGCACAGACTTCACGCGACCCAACACAACAGAACCACTGAAAACAAACTAATTCGGACGAACTCGAGGACTACAGCGTCTTGCCTCCGCACCTCATCGCGACGCGGGCCAACTGAGGCCAAAATACACACTCGAAAACAAAATGGCCTTCTTCTCCCCGTTCCCCATGAACCGCGCTGCCCAACCGAAACTAATATGCCTTAACGAGAGCGAAACCATCTCCGCGTCGCCATTTAGACCCTGCCAGCCCACGCCAATAGCGGACGAAAATTTAGATCTTCTCTGCTCAGCCCGTTGCTTATGGGACGGCACCGATGTGAGCCGGCGGAAAGAAAGGCGCTCGGTGACTCAACAGGATGGACTGTTCACGAGAAAGAGTTTTGTCACTCGATAATTTTTCCACATGGGGTTCTCCCACTCACATCTATTACTATTGCCGAGCGTTTTCCTTTACGGAGACACCTTCTGGATAAAAACTATAGCTTAACACAGGTAAACAGCGTTCCCTTTCGATTTCCCGTTTCGTTTTGTTATATCCTCACCAAACCTCATGCCAACTTTTGCCCCAAGATAAACCCTCTTGTAAGGCGCAAAAAGTGACTTCTCCATACAGAAAACATGATTCATATTGTCTCCTTCTGGCTTCGATAAAAACACTAGTTATTTTGATTCGGGCTATTTCCATCATCGACGCTACCGGAACCATGGAAGAACGCAAACATTATCCTCATTCATAAGAAAGGGGACGCTAATGACCTTAAAAATTACAGACCAATCAGCTTACTTTATGTTACGTATAAGGTATTTACTAAGGTAATCGCTAATAGAATCAGGACAACCTTAGACTGCAATCAAGCAAAGGATCAAGCAGGGTTTCGGAAACGGTACTCTACTATCGATCATCTCCATACCATCAACCAGGTGATAGAAAAATATTCGGAATATAACCAGCCCTTATACATAGCATTCATTGATTACGAAAAAGCATTTGTCTCAGTAGAAACCACGGTGATGCAGGCATTGCGAAATCAGGGGGTAGACGAGCCATACGTGAAAGTGCTGCAAGATATATATAGGGGCTGCACAGCAACCATAGTTCTGCATAAGGAAACTAACAAAATTCCCATAAAGAAAGGTGTTAGGCAAGGAGACACGATCTCTCCAGTACTATTCACAGCTTGCTCGGAGGAAGTATTCAGAGACTTGCAATGGGAGCAGTTAGGGATAAGGGTACATGGAGAATACCTCAGTAATCTGCGATTTGATGATGACATTGCCTTGCTAAGCAACTCAGGTGATGAATTGCAAAGAATGATTGGTGACCTCGACAGGAAAAGTAGAAAGGTAGGCTTGAAAATCAGTATGCAGAAGACTAAGGTAATGTTCAACAGCCTCGGGAAGGAGCAGCAGTTTACATTAGGTAGCGAAGCAGTGTAAGTAGTACGCGAATATGTCTACTTAGGACAGGTAGTAATCGCAGATCCGGACCGTGAAAAGGAAATAACAAGAAGAATAAAATTGGGATGGAGCGCATTTGGCAATCACTCGCAGATTCTGACTAGCAGCTTACGGGTATCGCTCAAGAGGAAAGTATACAACAGTTGAATCTTACCTGTACTCACCTATGGGGCTGAAACGTGGAGGCTAATCAAGAGGGTTCTACTTAAGTTCAGGACAACGCAGAGGGCTATGAATCGAAAAATGGCATGGGTAACATTAAGAGATAGGAAGCGTGCAGAGTGGGTGAGAGAAATAACTCAAGTTACTGACATTCTAGTGGAAATTAAGAAGAAGAAATGGGCATGGGCAGGACATGTAGTGCGAAGAGAAGATAACCGATGGTCTCTTAGGGTAACAAACTGGATTCCAAGGGAAGGGAAGCGTAGCAGGGGTCGGCAGAAAGTTAGGTGGGCGGATGAGTTTAAGAAGTTCGCAGGGGTCAAGCTAATGCAGCTAGCACAGAACCGGGTTAATTGGAGAAATATGGGAGAGGCCTGCGCCCTGCAGTGGGAATAGTCAGGCTAGTGGTGGTGATGATGATGATGATCTTCATTACCTGGACTTCCGGCCGCATTTCTTGATTTTTTTTTTATTTTAGTGTGGAAGCACTACAGCAGGACGTCAGTTTGAAAAAATGGGAGGTGTGTCTGAAGCTTCGACTTTTGACCTTTGCGGATGTCTCTGGCAGGGTGGTAGCTGGCAGGCGACATGGGCGGGCACTGACAGGTCGATGGTTTCTGTAAGGTCCCTAGACCACGTGTCATGGCCGAATCGGCTGGTGACTTCGAAATCCAGAGGTAGACAGCTATACTCATAGGCCACGCTGCAAGTTCGTGCAACATGACTAAAATATCTATACCGCCCCTGGCACCTCGGCTAGCATATCACGGTCCTGGCCACGAGCATGTCTCTGGCAGGAAGTTCCCAGGCACCACAATATATTGGCTCACTGTTGGTGTTGTGTTGGTAATGTCCGGTCCAAGATAGAACCAGTTTCTTGCCAGCATAGAACCAATATTGAGCCGATGTATTGTGTCGCCTGGGTAGTTGGCAAAGTATATGACCAGGCACTGATTTGTCTGGTTTCTATGACGTCACCCTCCTGACCGTAATTGTCTTTGTGTTTGATCACACTAAAGGCGTTTATGACGTCACCCGTGACGTATGCACCATATTGTTTAAATGCATGAACCAGGTGTTTCTAGCCTTTTTTGAAATAGAACGCGAGTCTGGTCCCTCTTGTTCTGCAAAGTGCTTTACATGAATATCCGTCAAAATCTACTGTGTGACGGCTGCTAGTAAGTGATATCTTGACACTTGTCAGAGATTGATATATGCCGCACCATGCGACGTGAACAACAGGAGAAGAGAAGGCAGCAGCAACATCATCTGCATCCCCTATCTACCAAGATAAACTAGACCTAGTGCTCTAGCAATGCTCGAGAACTATTTTTTCTTGCCTTTCAGGTGCATAACCGTTATGACCGGAGGCGGCTTGCACTGTCGCGCAAATAGAATGGTTTCGCTGGCGCACACTTTCCACATCTTTACGTGGGTCATTGATGAAAAACCACGGAAAAATGAACAGAACCCAGAGGCGCGAAATAAAATCTTGATTATTTCTTTGTAACGCTAATTGTAACGCTAATGCGCCCTCTTATTCAATGAAGGGGACAAGGCGAAATCGTTAAGGATAATAATTATTAGCACTGCACTAATATTTAGTGGCACTGCACTAAGGCACTGGGGAGAAAAGTATACAATGAGGTGGCATCCTAGGCCATCAAGAAATATTTAATTACGGCTGTTCGTAAACCGAGCACCGCCTTGAGAATATGCACAAGGACTAGGTTTTTGCATGGCTGCGCTGTCGACAGAGGGTGCCAACTGTTGAATTTATATAACGTTTCACGCAGTTAGGCTTGTCAGTTTCGGTATTCGGACTCGCAAGAGAGTGTCGGCCTCAAAGCCATGGACCATGGTTACGCATTCGCTCGACTTGGATTTTCGCGCTCATGCGGCTTGATTGGACGTATCGCGAATGACCCGACCGGGGAGGACAGCCAAGGAGGAAGCCAGCAGAAAACGGCTAGCAAGCCCGTCACAGTTTTTTCATGCGGATATTAGAGCCGAGAGCTGTTTCTGGGAGACATTTTGTCGATGATCTCAAGTATAATTTCCGCATCTTCGGGTGAAACATGGCAGGCAGTGGAACTATAGAAAATAAGATGAGCATGGAAAATAACATGAAACATGCCGGCGATGAACACACGGTGGCTCCTATATATCCTGCCAGGCTGCCAAAGCCTGCGGAGTCGAACTAAGACAGCTCGACAGCCGAGCGCCAGCAGGTTCATGGGAAAACAAGATGAATAAAATCAAATGAGCTGTCACGGCACACTCAGTGGAGTTCAGCAATTCATCGACTCTCCATGGTCCGTTATGGCCTACCTCTCCGTTATTATTCAGGGGTTTCGGGGTATGCAATCGGAGACATGAGGAAGCACCAGCTGACGTAGCTTGTACAAATGTGAACCACACGCACGTTACAGCATATAGATAGCCCGTATAACACGAACGCCATGTGGTGGCAGTGCTGTTACCGCTGAAAGAATATATTGGAAACCTCAATGCGTATTTGGGCGATGCAAGGTCATTCAGCTTATTTTTCATCGCTGGAAGACACGAGGCCGAGTACAGGTTGATTTTTATTTTGTATGCCTGCCTCGGCCTTTCTTCCGCATGCATAAGTGGCGCAAAGCTAGGAGGAAGCGACAAGGTAACGGAGAGAAATTGTCGAAATAGCGCGTTTTTGTTTTGTTTTTTTTTTTTCTGTCCTTTTTTGCATTAACTGCGGCGCGACCGGGAACTGTCATCTTTCCCGCCAAGGCAAGTAAACGTTCTTCTTATTTGATTCTTCCTGTTTTTTCTCCTTTTTCAGTTGACGTTTTTCTCTTATTCATTCCGAACGGGAACCACACCTTAGCAAAATGTTTGGCCTACACGCATTTGCATGTTAACCACTCGTGTTCGAGTAAGGTGTTTTGCTTTACTTCTCCATCGCTGCGAGATTTATAGCTTTCTGCCACGCGCGCTGCACGCGTTTCCGGGTGGCACTGAAGGGCATACAAGACGAATGCGCCAATCTTTTCTTCCCGTGTAGTTGTACTACGCGTCGCAGCTACACGTGGTCAGCAGCGCGCTCAGATGCGATTGATGGTCGCCCGTTTATCCCCCCTTCGCACGACCAGGCGGGCAGCACGTGCAGGAGCTATACGAAAAGATAGACATCTCGGTTTTCTGTGGGTTGCAAGCACGTAACGCAGGGTTAGAGAAGATATGCGGTGATGTTCGGTTATGCAAGCGATCGCTGCATACTGTCGTGTTAGTTTTTGAAGCGTGAGCTGCTCCTATTAAGTTTGAAGGGGACTGTCCTGAGTAAACTATTGGGAAACTAGCCTATTCTCACTGAGGCAATGTAGCTCCGATAACATTCGCCAGAGCATGATCCTGTGCTTCGTGCATGCGCGACGGTATACAGTATTGTACTTCGAGCACTCGCCACCAAACACGTTTGTAGTTGTGGCTCAAGACCAACACTCAGTAAAACAAAAAGGGAGCAACGGAAACAGCGGGTTTTGTTGTCCGTTTATCCGGTTCCACGAAGTTTCTCGTATTTTCGTGCATGCGCAGGAACAGAGTTCACCAGCCGGTAATGTCTACTTTGGGCCCCTGAGGCATTGAAGCTACTCTGCCGTCGTCACGCATGATGTGTCGTCAGGCACCACACGATGGCCACATAATAAGTAAAATATAATAGAAAAGGAGCATAGTGGCTTAGGAAAAGGATTAGAATCAACTGCGAAGGGGCACAGGTCAGTTTTGCTAAGCCTCGTGCGGCAACTAAGCAACCACGGCAGCCTGACAAAGCAAATTGTTTGGCTCCGCCGCGTCGCGAGGAGCTGGCGACCCGTTGTAAAGGGTACAGCCACCATCACCATCACCTGTTACACAGCCACTACTTCCTTGCTTTGCGCTGCCGTCTTCGTCAACTTCTATTCATGCGCAACTTCGTCCGTCCCAAAGCAAGACGACGCAGGCATTTGCATGTGGAAAGCGAAATTTAAACGCGTATTCGCATGCGCTTGGGCCGTCATGCGGTGCCACTGGAGCTAATGGCTATGAGGACCACTCTACGCCGTTACTGTGGGAAAGAGCAGGGACAGGACAAGCTTAGTTGGAAAAAAACTGCAGAAAATTTTCTTGTTCATAATAGATTTTTTGTGCCGTATTCGACAGTGGACCTGTTGTGACAACAGAAATTCCTCTAGCAACAAAAGAATTTTGTGTAGTCGGAACATAAATATACTACAGAACAAGAGAAGAACTACAAGAAAGTCCTATTGAAAAAAACAACAGAGTCACGTAAAAGCACTAAAGAACTAAAGAATATTTTGTCATATATTTTACACCCTTCTGTCGCTTTTTACTTTTTTCGACTGGGATGCCTGCCTTCAGGGCGCTGCCGGCCAAGATCGGAAGCGTTCTACAACTCCACACACTTCGGCGCGGAACATCAGTTCACGCTGACTGATGCGCTAAGCCGGTAAACTTAGCTGTACCAAAATTTTATCTATGTTCAAGAATCCTGTCACTCGGCGAATTTGTTTAGTTAGCAAGGTTTTTAACACCCCAAACCGACTCAGGCTATGAGGGCAGTTGTAGTATAAGGCCCCGTCAATTTAAATTTCCGGGAGTTCTTCAGTTAGCACCGATATCTCACTTACAAGGGCACCTTGTTTTTCACTCAATCGAAAAGCGGCCACGTACCGTGGTCGGGATCAATCCCGCATCCTGGAGTTAGCCTTCGAGCGGGCTAACCACTCATCAACCATGGGGAGGCATTCGGCGAAGTGGTCAGGATGCCTTAAATTGATTCTGCTAAACATTTCATGCAGTGTTAACTTGCATAATAAAAGGATGTTTTTCACAATTAGCCTGTAGCACTCATTTTTCACCGCCAAGTCCTATTTTCCGTGCTTTAACGACTTATCTCTTCATCCTTCTAAAGCAAGGGGAGGGGGGGGGGGGGGGGGGGGCACAGCTTTCCGAAGAGACTCGTGGGATACAAAACATCGAAGCGACACAGCAAAGTGCCTCGCATTATTTCTTTTTTCGACAATAACTTTGCATCGGGCGAGGGACTTGTCGAAATTCCTCCTCTCTGGACAGTCTGAAACCGGTTTCGCTGCATCTTCCACAGTCATTGCGCGCGGTGCACACGACTGTCCAGTGAACAATATGGCAGCGCCCAGGGAGCCCAAAATGCAAAGGTCTCATCGGACAGCACGCGGGCACTTTCGCACTACGCCCTATCAGATGCGGCAGTTAGAATAATTCGATTCCACAACGAGAGTTGGATCACGCTAAATAGGGATAAGCAACCGAAAGCCGAAGTCCTTGAGCAACCGAGGCAAATACGTGATTCTCGTCGTTATTTCTTGATTGGGTAGACATCTGTGGCGTTCACTTGTGACTGGTTCGTTTCCCCATTTCTCAGTTAACTAATTACATAAACCGCTGCCTGCAGAAAAATGCATCTCTCAGCGTGACTAGATTATATTCAACTGCTTCTGCTTTGCTGTGCGTAAGTTACGCAACTATACATATGAAGCTATCAGTCATGTCCTAAATTTTTGAGAATTACAGACAATTTAAGCCTCAGAAGTTAGCTGTATGAAGATTAAATTTTATTGCTTCGTTCGCTCCTTATTCTTTCACATACATGGAGCTATCATAGAGATTTACTTTGTAGTCTCAATAAAGTCATTTGGAACCCTTGAAATCAATCGTATTCTGCCAGAAGTTATAGCCACTCCGGTTATCGCAATACGACACCATAGCACGTAAGCACACTAAGCACTTACATATTTTCAGTCAAATAAAGGTGGTTGGTTTACGAGGATTAACGTCCCAAAGCGACTCAGGCTACGAGAGATGCTGTAGTGGAGGGATTCAGAAATTTCGACTACCTGGGGTTTCTTAGTGTGCACTGGCGTCGCACAGCACTCGGACGCCTTGTTTTTAACCTCCATCTAAAAGCGCTATGATGTCCAAATTGAAATGAAAAGCCATGGATGGTTGAACCACTGCCTCTGTTTAGCGTGACCAGTAGAATCATAGAGGCTGCTCCCTCGTGCCCGTCACGAGTCATGACGGCGTACTTACTTCACAGGGGCACAGTCTACATCCCTCTGATGAGTTCCTCCATCAAAGCCTAAGCGTTGCCGCGTATTCTGCGTACAAAGGTCCAGCATAAAATGAATGACAACTTAGGTCCTCATTAAAGTACGCACCGGACAACTGAGAGGTGATGCACCTTCTACCTCAGTTGCGTCAGCTTTCTTGCGACCCTGGGCCTGAGCAGCCTTCGTCTGACTCCACGGCCTATTTTAATGCCTCCACCTCTGAGGTTCGGGCTGCATAAAGTGCCAGGGAGGTTTTCTGCTTTTTTATTTATTTTAGATGATTGAAATCTTGTTCAGAAAAAAAAAAAAGAAAACGCGGCGTCTGACGTCATCTGCAAGACAAGTACCTGACCGGCTGGCGGGAAGTGAATTCTCCAGTCTAGAAGTGCTGCCATTGGATGGAGGGCAGTGGCGTAATCAGACCGCAAGCAAATCATGTATATTTTGATGTGTATTTACATCAGTCGCACCACCTCTAGACGCGTATACGGGAGTGGGATGTCAGTTCTCAGGAACAGAAGTGCTCTAGGTAGGGTAGTGGCGTCAAAAGACCGAAATTTAAACATGCACGTTTGAATGTGTATTTGCAGCAGTATCGCCACCTCTGGACACGTACGGTAAAACATCTAACCAGCACCTACTTAACCAGGCGAGATGTCTTGTTTGCAGACTTCGGTGCAAGAATTCACGAACACGACCATGAAAGAATCGCACAGACGCAATGTAAAGACAACAGAAGCTTCTGTTGATATCGCATTAACAGGATATGTAATTAAATTCCTTTCAGAACACCCAGCCAACCTTAGGGGAACATGGAATGAAAAGATAAATGAGACAGGAAACTATGGGTCGTCCGAAGTACACGGCTACTTGGGAGGAGACAGCGTGGGAACAAAAAAAAAAAAACAGAAAAAAAAAGGTAGAGCTAGGCCTGATCATGCGTCGCCATTCTGTCGGCGATTCACGCGAAAGACGCCACTCCTAATACCTTTTTGTTGTTTTTAACAAAGGCTCCGTTCATTGAACAGGCAACAGATTGAGAGTCGTAACAATAAATGGGTATTTTTCCTTCTCAAAGAGAGATGCGTGTTGCGTAGCGAGGTGGCGCACAGGAGGATCGCTCAACAACGGAAGATAATTCTTGCTCGGCCTGCTCGGTTTAAGCCGTGGAGAATAGGCCCCGAGGGCAGTATGCTCTAGCCTGAACAGTTCTCCAAAACGCCCTCGAATGCGACTGGAAGCGCGCCTATGGCAGCTTTCGACAATAAACTCGCCGAGAAGCAAGAATGGAAGGGAAGAAACTTGTCTTTTTACGCGAAGCGTATTCAGCTCGTCCGGCAGAAAAGCCATCGCCGTCACCTTGGCCCAAATCGAGAAAAACGGTGTAAGAGAAAATACACACGCGATTTCACCTCGAAATTATGAACCATTCGGAATGACGTCATACCACTTCTCTTGCGACAGGGATTCGAACCGATGACATTTGCGCCTTTGCCAAATGTAGGAGTTCTCTAAAAAGTGGGATACTGCGCATTCGTTTCCCAAAAACCAACTTGAGCAAAAATATAAAATTATTCGCGGAATGAAAAAGCTATGTTAAAGGCGCGCTTCGCGTCCACTGTTAAGTAACTAGAACATATTCAGGACCACGCCGCACGTTGCGTTACCAACAATCATAGCTTTAGCTAAAGCATAACAAACATTAAAACCGAGCTTGAGTGGCAGCTAGCCCCTGTACCAAAGGAGAAAACTCCTGAGATTTAAATTTTCCCGCGGTGTATTTAATGGCGACACCGGAATAGACAAAAGTATTTACCTGAAGGCTCCACACTATGTTTCCGCTAGAAGTGATCATCCAAAAAAGTTAGAGAGATTGCTTGCCGCGTGAATGCTTTTGCTTATTCCCTTCTCCCTTTTTACGGTAAACGAATGGAATCGTCAATGTCCCATCCATCACCTTTTTCTCAGCCCTGGTTGAAGTGTGCTTTCTGTAAGCTTCGTTACAATTTCCACTGTTTATTATGAATTTCATTGTATATTGAATGCATTATTTTTTTTTATTGTCCTTGTTGTGTTTTGTGTTTTGTTTTTGTCCCTGACTTTTCCTTTTTATGAGATGCAATGTTTGTAATCCATCTACAATAATTCCGCACGTGCGATGTATTGAATAAATAAATAAATAAATAAATAAATAAATAAATAAATAAATAAATAAATAAATAAATAAATAAATAAATAAATAAATAAATAAATAAATAAATAAATAAATAAATAAATAAATAAGTACGTGTTTCCCTAATTTTAGTTTAGCTGTTAGCAACCAGCAAAGAAATGAGGCTCTAAAGAATCGAAAAAAGGAATCTATATCTAGGCGCTTTTTTACGAGCCACCTGGTTTGTAAAGCAACGTGGCTTGGCTCTTGAGATATGTTTTTTGAACATCGCAGCGTTTACAATATTTGAAGAAATCTTTCATATATATTTCAAACCCGCGAACTCGCAACTTGATTTTGTTTTAAACACTTCATGTCACCGCTCCGAGTTGTCATCGGTTGAGATGATTCGTTTGCAGAACGTATTTTAGGTAATGAGTGTTGTGATAAAGCACTGTCTGAAACCGAGCATTTCTTTTTTTCTTTTTTTTTTGCTAGATTTCATTAAGCAGGCAAATCCTATAGTATAGAAAGCCAGCATTGCGGCTGGAATATTCTACTGAGTCCCTGCGACGTTTTACTAGTAATTGTTGTAACTATACTTAAGCACTGAAATACTGCGTGCTTTCTTGAATGCGGCTAGCACAGTAATTTCGCTTTTACTTGTGTATATGCAAAAACGTTTCGCAGGCGGTTCAGTTTCACGCGTGAAACGCTTCCCTGTCGCTTCATTGATCGCGGACGCTGATGTAGGCGCTCAGAACCCGATGACCTCAATTGGACAGTCGTGGGCCATTCCACCGCAATCAGATCTCTGCTGTCGTCAACAGGTCACGCATAGTTCGGGCTAGCGCGAGCCACCCTGAATACGATTATGGACGGATATATATCCCTGCTGTAAACGAAATAAGTGCCATTCGAGAAACCTCAAGCATTGTGTGTGTCCCGTTTTATATACTGGGCACGTGCATTGTCTCGACTGCCAACAGCCGTACACTTGGCTTCAGCAATATAACGAAACTTGCGCTGTGTCACGTTTTCTCTGAGACTCCGTCATGGCGGAGCAGAGATCTTATTAGAGCGGGTGGAGTCAGATCTCAGCGGCGACATCTCCGCACATGGAGCGGTCTGTAGAACTACGCGGGTGCTCTGCAATACGTCGTCATAATCTCTTGCTGCGATCAAATATCCTCCCCATTTGTCTTCCAATGTGCAGGGCAGTTACGAGCGGACATGTTGGACAGCGTTGCGTTCCGCCCCACAAGCACGCTGCCGATGCAGGCCTAAGGGTTGACGTCCATGTTGCGCCTGCAAACGACTCCTACTCCTCGATGCCTCGGTGTAAATCATCGGCGTTCTGCTAAGGGCCGAGGAGTTTGGCAACGCGCTTATCCAGAATATAAAAACAACGGTAAAAACTGGAGCGATTAAATGACTTAGATAAATCTGCCTGATTACTGGCTGCCTGGTCCTCTTGACATCAGTGCCTTGTCTCTCTGTACTACTATATCACTGTAATGGGTAAACTATCAGGAAAACGTATATGTATGGCAAGTAGGAGAAACAATGCGACGCAATTGAAGAAATGGTTTCGCAGATATGGCCCCGAAAATCGTTCGTAATATGTGCACCATTAGCAATTCTCTATTTCGGATCATTTTATTTCAATGTGAAATGGAAGTTCCAAACCTGTAGAACCGATCAATCTGTGCAAGCAACACTACCCTTAGCAGGTGACGCAGCGAAACCAATTTTGAACACTGATCTAACAGCACAAGTAGCCAAAGTTCAAAGGCTTGAAATCGCAGTACGTCAACACGTACACTGCACTCGGTAAGTAGCCGAGGTTTAGGCCTTGTCTTGCAGCCATGCGTGCAAATGTCCACATTTCTTGATTTTGCAAAGCCAGTGTAAGCCTCTTAATTAACTCTGCTCCCTAATAAAAATACGACTGAACCAGGCCCAAAAGAGGCACATATAGCGCATCGTTCTTAAAGTGCTTGTTCTGAAACCGTCCCTGGTACGCTGTACACTGAGAGTCAGAAAAGAGAGACTGGCAGACACTGAATCGCCTGCAAAGTGATATACTACAAAACAAAACAAACTCGGCATCGAATTGCTATGCCGCCAGGCATAATACAGACACAGTTAATATTGAAAAATGTCAAGTATTCCCAACGTTCCATTTTTCGACCGCCAACAAGGAACAAAGGCGTCACTGCTAAACATAGAGGTGAAGTACTATCTGCCCCAACAGTGTTGTCTAGGTCAGTTTTCGAGATTCGCGAACAGAGGTAGAGCGGGAGGAAGACATCGCTGTGCTTTGTTCAGCGGCGTTTTTCGTAGAAAGGAGCCCTGTTTGGTGAGGATACCCTCTCATTTGCCATGAAGCGCACGTTAACACTAAGCAAAGCTTTTCGTTGCAGAACTGTAATGATATCTTTTATATGACTGTTCTCTCTCGGGTCCAGACATGTCGATAGTGGCTGCTATGCTTTACTTTTTAAGTAGTTAGCAAGAAGACTCTGTAAAGTATCTGCTCAGAAATATCTTTAGTTTAAGCATACGTTAAAAAGACTGAATGCTTAGTTTCAATTTGTTTTTAATTGTTGTCATTTTAGTCAATTCTCGACAAAGAAATGAGTACGTGTAAATTAAATTCAACTTCGTATCTTATAATTGATTTTGATACGATAGAACTCTCGTAGCAGCCTTCGCAGCTGTCTCATAACCAAGGCAGTCAACGCAGCAAAGTTTTAATACAGGATAACAGGGTCATCCGACGCCCCAGGGGCTCGTCTCTCGATCTCGTTAACTGTGTATCTCGAAGGTAAGCCACCATGCTGCCCGAGTGGTCTGATGCGCCGCTGAAGAAAAAATAAAGAGAAGGGAGAGGGGGGGGGGGGGGGGGCAGGCTGATCCCAGCCGTGACGACCGCATTCCTAGGCAAATAAATTAAAAAAAATACCACCCATGTTCCGTGCGATGTTAGCGCACGTTAGAACTAGAAGAGAGTCGAAACTGCCCTGATCCCTCCGTTACGGTATGTTTCTTATAACTCATTGTCGTTTCGAGACGATAACCTTTGCACACCATTTGGAAGATGAGTATCCCCAGGTTTCTTTTTATGCAGTGCGGTACTTTTATTTTGATATTAGATGCTCTCAGCCAGCCTATAAGTGTAAAAATGTATTTCAGACCCGAATGTCTTAATCTGAGACGCGGGTTTGAAAGTATATATGGGGGCTGAAATTGACACCCTACTCCTACTTACAGCCCGGGGCTTGGTTGAGCCATTCGTATTCGAATTGATACCCAGTCAGAAAATTCTGCAGAATATTTTCTGATGTTACAACATAATTTGTGTGCGGTTTTTAACGGGAATCCTGTTGTGACAACAGAACATTCTGTAGTAACATCAGAAATTTCTGTAGTTACAACAAAAAAGTGCTACAGAACTACAGGCAGCAGAAATATACTACAGAAAAACTACAGAACTACAGAAAAGTACTACAGAACTAAAGAATGATCTGATGGTTACGACAGGAATACAGGATATTTTGTCGTATTTTTGACACAATTCTGTAGTTTTTTTCGACTGGGTACTAGTGAGGTTCATGCTAATACCACACTTGTTTTTCTGTAGTTCAAAGCCATACCAAGTCATAGGTAATAGTTACTTCTCGTTGCAGAAACGTATCTTCGTGTCGAAGTGTGCAAGTTGTCCTGCACATCCTTGATGCGCAGGAAATGCAATTCCTATGTCCATTGTTCATATGCAGCGGGCTCGATATTAGAAAGCGCGATATGTTACATAACAAGCGGCCTTCTCTTAGAAGGAGGCTCAGAGGCACTTGAGCGAATTTGGGGGGCCAAACAAAAAAGATCGAAGAATACAGAGAGAGGGCAGTGAGGGGGCCGCTCTGTCTCCTCGGCCGAGGGAATAACATACGCAAGTCGCGGGACGCCCACATTGCAAGCGGCGCTCAACAACAAAAGAGCCGTTATCTTGCGACTCGTTTGCGCCTTCAGACGTGTTTGTAATGCATGCCGCGTTGTTCGTCGTCCACTGCGGGATGCCAAGAGGAATTCTTGGGGTCGGCTGCGTTGCTCCGAGCAGGGAGCAGCCGTTTCTCACTTAACCCGATGATATAGTTAGCGATAATGTTAGGGGGTGACGAGGTGCCTTGAGGGGCCGTTAACGACGGGGAGAACAAGAGGGGGGAGGGGGAAGGGGCGCAAACTGACTCGGTGCGAAACCTTTCGTAGGCTCATGGACCTCAGTCTATATCGTTTCATACTACGCTGCGTTGCTTCTGACGGGACGGGTTTGTCGCGGATTCGTCTTTTGAGAAGGTTTTCTCAAAAGCAAATCAACCATTTACGAATGATTTGCCATTTATTCCGGGACAAACAAGCTTGCCATTAAGACGCGTGACATACGGCGTCACATCTCTTTAAAATAGGTCTATAAAAGTGTCTCTCAACGTGCGACATAAAACCGCGGTTTGAAAAGCATTTCACAGCTGTGTTGCTCATGTCACAGCGGATACTGAGCACTCGCGATGAACGTGCCATTTATCTGGGCCCACGAATTGCATCTCGCTGCATCAAAGCTTTGCGGCAAGTACAGCGGCCTTATTAGCTCTTTCTATGACAGTTGCGGTGAAATTACGTTTACGCCGGCGTACCCAACGTAGGAAAACGTGCCGTTATGAGGTGGTACCTTTCTATCATCAAGCAGAGTGTCTCGAGGAGAGGGCACCGAACCATCCTGTCGTCAGGTTTTTTAAAGGCGCCATTTGGTATGTGTTACATGATCTGGGCTCATTTCGCGCACTTTGCTCAGTATAAAGCGCCTTGTCTCTTTTCATTTCTACTGTTAATAAACCATTTGCATCATTTCATTTTTTATAAAATTTATTTTTTACACTGCACCATCATTGTTGTTTATATTTAACTGCTGTTTCATCTTTCCCACGATAGAGTAGTGGTGCGCGAGGGGTCCTCTTCCTAAGAGCATTTTTACAATCTGCTTATAAAGCGCCGCAACTCGTCTGAATCCTTTCTCAGTCATGCGGCAAAGCGGAGGACATCTTGTTCGTCGCACGCTCAGTTGTTTTCCCACAATTCTCAGTGGCGCCGGCGTTCTCGGTTCACTGCTTGGTTCACTGCTTGCAAGAGAACGAGACGAACACAGAAAGCAACGACGTGGTTGAGACCGAACTGGCAGCTCAGACTGATATGGATGGAGGACGGTGCCGGACGTCGTGCATCAAATTAACGAAAAGGGCGCCGTTAACTGAGCCCCACATGAAGCACGACCAATTTCGAATGCTGCTTCCTCTCAGATCCCCCCGAGCATCGTCTCTACAGCAGTGTGCAAACAGCTTGCTGTTCAGGATTCACAGAGGAGGAGGATCTAAAGTTGAGACCCTGGGAAGTGAGACCCTGGGAAGATGTGATGGTTCCCGCGTATTGATTATCATAGATAGATAAAATATCATTGGCATCTCTTTTTAAGAGAGGTCGTGGTGGGAATTACCTTGCCGATTAAATTGGAGTTTCTATTTTTTATGCTTATTTTTTATTTTGAATTTTTATTCTGTTGTGTTACTTGCGATCGTAATATTGACACGCTGCATTTGCGCTGATCGCGAGCGTGTGCCTCCTCGAGGCGAAGAAACCGACGTTGATCTTCTCGAGGCGAAGAAACTGAAGTTCTTCTGTTGAAGCGGGCCTGCTAGTTTTCCTGCCGCACTGTGACTTCTGTAACTCCTGTGTCCCGCGGTGACTTCTGATCAGAGACTTCACACCGTGACATCTGGTGGAGGTGCTGGGTAACGCAACCCATGCTCTGAACACCTCCAACCAGCCGAGACTCCAGCCCTCAAGGATCTCCTACCATCGAGATTACGCCTACCCATCAGAGTAGCCGACGGCTTCGAGGGCTTGATCCTGAATTCGCGCCTCTACAATTTTCTCGTACTGCGAGGCCGCCACCATCTTCTCCAGCACCACCTTCGGAGACAACACAACCACCCGTAATGACGCAGGTAGACACCACTGCCCCCTCCTTCGTGTTGCAGCAGCCGCGGGAGATACCCATCTTCCAAGCCTTTCCCGGCGACGACCCGGAAGACTGGCTAGATAAATTTGAGCGAGTAGCCCAGTACAATCGCTGGGGCGACGACCAGAAACTGCAGCATGTATTTTTTTCGCTCGACGGTTCAGCTCGTACATGGTTTGAAAATCATGAGACTACTATCACAACGTGGAGCTCCTTCAAGGACCAGTTCCTGCAAGCTTTCACCACCGTTTTTCGGAAAGAACGCGCCGAGCTGCTCCTACAGACGAGAGTTCTGCTCCGTAACGAGAGCGTCCTCGTTTACTTCAAGGACATGACGAGGCTATTCCGTCGCGCTGATCCAAACATGTCAGAAGAAAAAAAACTTCGCTATCTCATGAAGGGAATTAAGGAACAGATCTTCGTTGGATTAGTGCGATGTCCCCCCAAGACCATCGGGGAATTTGTATCCGAGGCCACTACCATTGAGAGGGCTCTAGAGATGCGGTCTAAGCACTACGAGCGGCCGTCCATCCCTATTGCTGCCGCCATCGCCGACACTGGTAGCACTGACGTGCTCCGTGAGACCATACGGGCCATCGTACGCGAGGAGCTGCAAAAACTATTTTCGACGGCAGCAGCCCCTCAAATATCCAGCCTTTCTCAGATGGTTCGGGAAGAGGTCAACCAGGCACTCAATCCACCCGAGCCGCTCCCGCCAATGCCACCACAGGCCATGACCTACGCCGCAGTCACTCGTCGTGCCTGTCCACCTCCCAGTCAGCATCCACCTCCCAGTCAGCACCAAGCAGCCCCTGCATACAGTCGTCAAGCACCTCCCGCTCGAATTTCTCAGGTGCGTCCACGCAAAAGCGACGTCTGGCGCACTCGCGATAATCGCCCGCTGTGCTTCCACTGTGGCGAAGCTGGTCACCTGTTCCGCGATTGCTGTTACCGACGAATGGGTCTGCCGGGATTTAGCGCCGACGCGCGAAAGCCGCAGCGTGGTGAACGACCCCCTGCCATTGACGCGTACTTGGCTGAATCATCCGGAACGCCCTATGGCTACTCGCGGTCGCCTTCACCGCGCCAATACTCCTCGCAGACACGTGGTAATGCCGGCCTGACGCGGGTCCGCTCCCCTAGCCCCCATCGGGAAAACTAGACACGGCAACCTTTGGAGGGAAGGTTGCTCATCGACGAAATTCTCAAGCTCCTCCACCGCTGCAACCGGATGGCCACTCCGTTTCACGACGACACGACGCGCCCCACAATGATCCGCTGCCTCGGCGCTCCAGTTCTCCGACGACACGAAATCAGCTAGTACCACACCGCAGCCGTGACCGGACCCCGCGACGTTCCGGCAACACCACAGCCGTAACCGCCGACCTGAACATTTCAGTGGACGGAACCGACGTGACAGCGCTTGTGGATACCGGCGCCGATTATTCTGTGATGAGTGGGCCTTTCGCCGCCACTCTGAAAAAAGTGACTGCACCCTGGACAGGCCCACAAATTCGTACTGCCGGAGGTCACTTGATAACGCCGACCGGTACCTGCACTTCTAGGGTAACAGTGCAAGAAGAAACGTACTTGGCAACCTTCGTCGTACTTGTCCAGTGTTCCCGCGACGTCATCCTTGGCATGGATTTCTTAGCAGAGAATGGAGCCGTTATCGACCTGCAGACTAAGTCAGTGACTTTATCGACTGAGAACGCAGTACACAGTGCTTCAGAGCGACCTACAGCACTGCACATCCTTGATGATCACGTCACTATTCCGCCCCGTTCCAGTGTGATGACGTCTGTGGCTGCGAATACACTGCGAAACTTTGAAGGTGTCGTGGAGAGCAAACAGATCTTACTTTTCGAACGCAGTCTTGCTGTAGCCAGAGGAGTCGTTCGCCTCGAAGACAGCAAAGCAGATGTCCTACTCACAAATTTTGGCGGTGAGCACCAGCATTTAAGCACGGGAACTGTAGTGGCCCATATTTGCGGTATCACGCATGTTCGAAAAGCCTCTGGACTTGCGACGCTGTCATTGACCGAAATGGAGAGGCCTACCACCGATTTACACTTCGACATTAACCCTGCACTTTCTCAACTGCAGCATCGCCAAGTGAACCAGCTCCTCCAGCGCTATCGGGCGACCTTCTCCAACTCTTCACGTGTTGGCAGAACCGATCTCGCCAAGCATCGCATTATTACGGATGATACCGTGCCACCTCTCAGACAGTCACCTTACCGAGTGTCTCCGACTGAACGCGCCGCTATCACCCGCCAAGTGAAAGAGATGCTTCGCGACGATGTCATCCAGCCCTCGCGGAGTCCATGGGCTGCACCTGTCGTTCTTGTGAAGAAAAAGGATGGTACGCTGAGGTTTTGTGTGGATTACCGCCGGCTAGACAAAGTTACAAAGAAAGACGTCTATCCCCTGCCACGCATCGACGATGCTCTGGATCGTCTCTGCTCCGCGAAATATTTCCCTTCAATGGACTTGAAATCCGGATACTGGCAAATAGAAGTAGATGAGGGGGACCGCGAGAAAACGGCGTTTATTACTCCGGATGGGCTCTACGAGTTCAAGGCTATGCCCTTTGGTCTCTGCTCTGCGCCGGCTACTTTCCAACGGCTTATGGACACCGTACTTGCAGATCTCAAGTGGCAGACATGTCTCGTTTACCTTGACGACGTTGTGGTCTTCGCTCCAACGTTCGAGGAGCACCTTCGGCGCCTTGACACTGTTTTGCAAGCCATAACATCCTCTGGCCTTACGCTAAAGAACGAGAAGTGTCATTTCGCTTATACGGAGCTCAAGTTCTTGGGGCACGTCGTAAGCCATGCTGGTGTCCTGCCGGATCCAGAGGAAACCACAGCTATTGCCAACTTCCCTCCTCCCCAAGACCAGAAAGCTGTTCGACGATTTCTTGGCTTATGTGCCTACTACCGGCGCTACGTCAAAGATTTCGCTCGACTCGCCGAGCCCCTAACACGTCTGACAAAGACAGACACGCCTTTCACTTGGGACGCACCACAGGAACAAGCATTCAAAGAGCTTCAACGCCGCCTACAAACACCTCCCATATTGGCTCACTTCGACGAAAACGCCGACACGGAGCTTCACACCGATGCAAGCAACATAGGCCTGGGCGCCGTTCTAGTTCAAATCCAGGGCGGCCTTGAAGCCAATAGACCCACCATCGAGGCCTTTCCAGCAGATTGGCATGGACATGCTGGGACCATTTCCTCTTTCACACTCCGGTAACCGGTGGGTCATTATTGCTACGGATTACCTTACACGATACGCAGAAACCTCCGCTCTACCCAACGGTACTGCCTTAGAGGTTGCAAAGTTCTTCATCAATTGCGTTGTCCTGCGCCATGGCGCACCGGAGATTTTGATTACTGACAGAGGAGCCGCATTTACAGCCGAATTGCTGCAGCAGATTTTAATTCACAGTCATACTGAACACAGGAAGGCGACACCTTACCATCCTCAAACGAACGGCTTGACCGAACGCTTGAACAAAACACTCGCCGACATGCTCTCAATGTACGTCGACGTAGAGCACAAAACGTGGGATGAAGTGCTCCCGTACGTTACCTTTGCATACAATACAGCGGTCCAGGAAACAACGAACATGACACCTTTCCGTCTGGTCCATGGCCGTGAAGTGACCACAATGCTTGATGCCATGTTACCACATCTAGATGACGGCAACCAACAACCAGATGTTCACACCTTTCTGCACCTCGCCGAAGAGGCCCGTCAGCTGGCCAGGCTGCGAATTCAGAATAAGCAACGCCGCGATGCCCAACGTTACAACCTCCGACACCGTGACGCCCGGTACACAGCTGGAGACCGTGTCTGGGTTTGGTTTCCTGTACGTCGACGAGGCCTCAGTGAGAAACTGCTGTGTCGTTACTTTGGCCCGTACAAAGTGGTAAGCCAAGTTGGGGACCTAAACTATGAGGTTGTTCCTGATGGATTTAAAAAGTCCCGACGCTCCACGCTCCCGGACGTGGTCCACGTGGTCCGCCTGAAACCGTATTACGACCGATAGTGTTGACTCTTTCTGTGCGCGAGCAACTGCCCTTCGTGCAATGGTTGTTTTGTTTGTTTGTTTTTATCTCTACCCACACTTGCAGCATCGGGGCGATGCTTCTTGTACCCGGGGGGGCAATGACACGCTGCATTTGCGCTGATCGCGAGCGTGTGCCTCCTCGAGGCGAAGAAACCGACGTTGATCTTCTCGAGGCGAAGAAACTGAAGTTCTTCTGTTGAAGCGGGCCTGCTAGTTTTCCTGCCGCACTGTGACTTCTGTAACTCCTGTGTCCCGCGGTGACTTCTGATCAGATACTTCACACCGTGACAATATGATGTTTACGACGTTTAAGATGCGGTGTCACAAAACCTACGTGTGGCACACATGTTGAGAGGAATGACTGTGCCGATTAGGACTGGCCTATCAGTTATTTTGACAAGTGGTTGCGTAGAGGGCGCCAGTGACGATACACTGTTCTATTTCTTTAAATAAAAGTTCAGTCTCTATCTGGCGTCTCTTTCGTCTTCAATACACAAGCCTGAACACGGCAGAGCGCGTGTCGATTACGACCTCCGAAGCTTCCCATCCTGAAATTTCGGACATGAGTCTGGGAAAGGGTTCTTAAGCCTAATTTTTAACATCTCAGTGAATACCACGATAACAGTCACTACATCGGCAAATCTCCTGTTTGCAAGCTTCTAATCTGACAAGCGGCTCTGACGTCCTCAGTGTATTTTTCTTTCTTATGAGGACGTTTTTCTCCGTCGACATGGTAAGCGATCGTTTACGGTTGCAAGGAAGGCAACGATACAGTGATCGCCACTATTTTGTTAAGGCTCGTATTTATAACTGTCCCCGGTATGCACTGGAGAGCACCATGGGCTCCTGCGCTGAACAGGCAGTATCAGTAATTCACCTTTGCTGTTCTAGCATCGAAAACAAGCTGTGCGCGTTAAAAGCTACACAAGGAGCTTTGTAAAAAAATATATATATAGTTTTAACATTTACTTTCTTCATTGCGTTTCTACTACTAAATAATTTAGACCCAAAGCATTATCATAAATTAAGCCCACGGCAGTTAAAGTACGCCCATACCGCTTTCTTTCGCAATATTCAACCTCGTCACTCTGTGGTGGGCAGAGAACATACAATATTTCATGAATATAACGGAGGTAACTTTTACGGATACTTTCGGACACGACGTAAATAATATTTTCGTTAAACAACTATGTGGTTGTAGTTCGAATAACATATCACAGAAATAACTGCAAGCACGATACAGGCGGACTATGTTTAAAAGATCACTCTGCTTATTTCTTCGCCGACGGCTCAGCGGCAAGCTGCCATGCAACCCACGGGAAAACGCTCCACGCTTTGGTTGACTCCTACTACTCTCTTCGACGAGTTAAACAAAAAGTTAAAGCAGGGAAGGTTGATAAAACATTATTAGTAATAAAATCGGCCACACGGGACATTTATTTGAAGTTTCTTGTAGGTAGGAAAATTAAACTTCGACTTCAACACATCTCAGGAAGGTTACGTAGGGTTAACATAAACCGGGCCAGTGAAAAAGGAGCAGTGGCTCCTGAATGTGACAACAAGCCTCAAGCGACGCATAAAATTCGCATCGCGTCTCATTAGGCAAGGTCAAAGGCTGAGCTTGAGGTCAGGGCACTAGGTTTGCGGACGTTAATTCGAAAATTAAGAAACCCAAGGGGCGAACTTTTAGCTCCATGCACGTACTCTAAACCTATTGTGCACTCTCGAAATGGACCGACCCGTAACCGGCGTCGAGGTAGCGGGCAGCTCACGTATGCTCGCCTGCGATGCCGCTGTGTCTTGGGAGTAACTGGTAGAAAATATCGTGATATTAGCGATGACGAAACAATGGTGTTGTATTTCTTAAACGTACGTGACAATATATACCCTGAGCTTCCGCCTAACCAACACGAATTTGAATGTTTGGGGCGATTATCGTCTGACACAGATGAAGGCATGGAACTCTATTGAGAAATAATGGACCGGGTACTATTGAGACTCCTCAGGCTTGCCGTCGCGGCTGTCTCCATGTCTGCGCCTTCCCGTGCAAGATAGTGCCGCATACCGTGTTAAAAGCTTCTTGCCTGTCCTAGCTATTCCGAATTTTTCACTTTTGGTTTATCTCTGCAAGCTTTCGCATCGGGAGATAGATGGACGCTTGAAAAGTGTGCTCGGCTATCTTCGTGCAGAGCTTTCGCTGAGAAACACTGAGCAGTGGCAAACAAACTCTGGCGCGGCTGTAACGAGCAGTAAGTGGACGCACTTTTGGATGCGATACTTCCGCACGCTGTTTGGCGACCGCTTTCTGCGATATTTGAGCACTGAGGATAGCGGAAAGTGCAAACAATAGCCTTGCACTCTCAGAAATACTTGCATCACCGTTAAAAAATGGCTAGGCAGAGAAATCGGCCGCTGCGTTTCTAATCCTCTCAACCTTCATACATATTTTTTTTTATATTTTGCATCCATGAATACTTTGACACCAATGCTTTTTTTTTTTTTTTTTACATTCATTCTATATATATCCTCCGGCTTCTATTTATTTTTTCCTGTGAATTAAACATCTACCGAGCTATGACGGGCTCGATTGTCTTGGGTTAAGCATCAAAGCCAAATTTTTCCGTGAAGCGGCTGTTTTCCATCGAGTGTATGTGGCACTTCTGTATTCTTTATCTTCTGTTATCACGTTCTACGGACCGTCTCGGCGATGATATCCATTTCCTGCTAAGATTATTTCCTTTCTTCCATTAGTCACATATTCTGCCTGCTCACCACGCACATGACGCCAAATGGCGACGAGTATACTAAGCAATGCATTCCAACAGGTTTAAATAAAAATTAACAAGCGGATGCGCCTGGCATTCAAAACGTAGCATGCATTGTTCCCATAGGTAAGGGGAGCATCGTGGAAAAACAGCCGCCATGGGAGAATTTGCAGTTTCAGTCTGCTCTTTTTCAATAATTCCGTTTGCTTAACCCAAAATAACAGCCACGGTGGCAATGCCACAGTTTGTGTGAAGAAGGTTGGCAGATGGCAGTGTCGTGCCACGATCTGGAGCCAAAAGCTTCGTCATATATGGTGACAGACGTCAACCACGTAAGTGTTCATAATTTTCCGGAGTGTTCTCCCTATCATTCTAATGGTTCTTTCAACGAAAGAAACAACGGCCGAAATGTTTTATCAGCACACATAACTGACATGTACTAGCACTTCTAATCATAGAGTATAAGTTTCTCCCTTTCATTTTATATTCGAAGTCGCAGCGAGCCTCCCGCGAAGGGCAAAAAGAAAGGCAAGATGAGTAACTGCCGGCATACCAATCCTCTAGATAGTTTATATTTTTCCAGCGCCTCTGCCGTGCATGGTGTTGTGCCTGGCATATCTTCGTGTAGTGGACGACAGCGAATATAAAGCAGTGCCCTGTACGCCCTTCTCTTGGAGGCGTGTGTGCAGGCATACCGACAGAGAGAGGCCCTCCGGATAACAACAGCAGAGGCGCGAGGGCAGCCTCAGACGAAAGCTATGCGCGAGATTAAAGAGGGGCATGCGTCGAACGGGGTGTGGACGCCTGTTGCTGTGGCGCGCGTGCGTGCGTGTGCGTGTGTATGCACTGCGTCTCTCGAAATAGTCTTGGCGCCATCGTTGTGCTATGGCCTGTTGCTAGGGCTGCTGCATCGCCCAGCAACAGAGGCGGGGCATTGATGTGCCGTCCCTGCACTGCAGCATACTTCAGAAAGATGTGCTTTTGCACTCTACATGCGAGAAGGTCGATGGGTGTGCGAACAATTCTTTTACTGTAAGTATGCGTTCATAGTGGCAGGGTTGTTTGCGAGAGCACTCGTGGAAGCAGTGGATGGGAGGCATGACGGAACTCGTAATCATTCACTGTTACTGTCGGTGACTGACTAGCAATCAATGGTAGGAAGAGGGAAGTGCATTAATAACAGCAAGCACTACTTCACAGTGCGTTAAAATACGTCATAAACAACCTATGAACACGGCATTATTCAGGAAGAGACATTGTGACTATAGAAAGGAGAAAATAACTCCTGCTGTTTTTATCCCGAAAAACAAATTCCTAGCTATATACTTTGCGACTGATGTAAACTATCATGTTATGTGATGAGTGAGCCTCTATTCGAGTGGGCAGCAATCTGTCGTGCTGTTGGTAGAGCGATTACAACTCCTCTCCACACGGGCTGATGCCCACTCACACGCATACACGCACACACGTACCCACAATCCACACGAGTCAGTGTCGCTGTCGGCGTTAAAAGTCACGCGAATGGCTCTGGCAGGTCGTAGTCAGCAGTTGGCATAGCCAGGCTGTGATCCTTCGATGCTTCGTGCAACTTAACAAGACCACAGGATATAAGGAAGTTTGGACAAGCTGCCAACTAAGGTTGCTCATTTCAGGTGGGAAGGTGAAATAAGTGTCAGTATTCCATTGATCTTGGATGCTTAATCAGGCGCGCTACACCCGAGCCACGCAGACACGTTCATACGGCTTGCTATCCCGTCATACCCTTAACGGCGCTCTGGTGTTCACCATAATTTAACGTGATAGCACTCAAGGCGCCCCTCATCGATTATGCGGAGGCCGTCTGGCGGCGTCGGTGCTGGCGTCATGAGCTTAAAATCACGAGAATGTCGCTGGCAGGCGGTGGCTGAGAGCTGACATTGCCTATCACTAACTGGACCTAGGGATGCCTGACGTTACATTTGGCAGGATCTGCCAACTCAGACCTCTCCTTCCATGTGGGAGGGTGATAGCAGAACCAGCCTGCCAGGGCCATCGCATTTAACGTTACCTCTAGAGCGCGGAGCTTTACATGTGGGCTGGTAACCTACGCTATCGCTTCGGTTCCTTAAAGGCGCCATAAATTTTTTTCTTTATTACACTATGACATCGCTCCAGCCAAGCACATCGTGTGTTTAGGTGTCAGCCTCCCAGGCTGTGCTTTGCATGTCTTCGTCAACTTCTATCCATGCGCAATGGGTACAGAATACACTACTACCCCACTGTCAACTTAAGGTGCTTAAGCGTTTAAATACTAGTGTATATGTAGACACTAGTATTTAGGTAATCTTATGGTGAAGAAATTGTCGGCAGAAACCACAAGGCTAACCCCACACGTAGCCAGCAAACAAATTAGCCTCGAGCAGTGCAACTCCCTAGGTAGTGCAACCAGAGCGCAACCCAGTTGCGCGTATTCTGCTTCAGTGAAAAACCAAATCTGGAAAGTATCATTCCTTCAAACTTTCAGTAGCGCTTGCCAAAATTCAGCTGCCAAAGCGTTAACTGAATCATGCTACGTTATTCAGTCGCGAAACTAAGCACCAAGCAGCTGGTCACAGACAGCTGTCACAAAAGCTAAGTCCTCCTTAGGGTGAATTCCAGTATAAGCGCTGGAGTACTTCCAGAGCCGTCAAAACTGCTCCATGGTGCTCTTTTTTGCTCTATCTTAGGAACACCAAGTCGGAGAGCAGCGTCAGCTCGGAGGGCGATTGCAAAACTATGCACGAAAACTATTTATGCTTTTGTATTTCGTAAACTTGAGATCATTCACTTAATGCTATACTCTACTGTGCACAGGCCGCGACCTTTTTGTATCCGAAAAAAGGACAAAGAACTCTTACCATGTGCGCCAGCGTGCGGCTGAGTGAACATAAACAAAATAATCGCGTACATACTGTTGATGTCAACAATTCAAGAAGCAGGGGGAGCAACTTTCCTCCGTTACAGGTTTAAACACAGACCACTCGCGTACATGAAGCGCAAGAAATGACGAGTTTTCCTTGTCGGTTCGCGAGCGCCACGCCACGTTCTTGCTCCGGCCGTAGCACGAGCGTTTCAAACGCAGAATCGGAGCGTATGCTCTCCGCCGGATTCAGACGCTTTGTGGCGGGGCGCGCGGACCACTCTAGTTCTGCGAATGGTATTCACCATTAGTAAAAACCACAACTGTTCACTTGTGCGTGCGCGTGTGTGTGTGTGCGTGTATGCGGGTGTGTGGGTGCGTGTGTATGCGTGTGTTTGTGTGCACGTGCGTGCGTGTGTGTGTGTGTGTGTGTGTGTGTGTGTGTGTGTGTGTGTGTGTGTGTGTGTGTGTGTGTGTGTGTGTGTGTGTGTGTGTGTGTGTGTGTGTGTGTGTGTGTGTGTGTGTGTGTGTGTGTGTGTGTGTGTGTGTGTGTGTGTGTGTGTGTGTGTGTGTGTGTGTGTGTGTGTGTGTGTGTGTGTGTGTGTGTGTGTGTGTGTGTGTGTGTGTGTGTGTGTGTGTGTGTGTGTGTGTGTGTGCGTGCGTGCGTGCGTGCGTGCGTGCGTGCGTGCGTGCGTGCGTGCGTGCGCGCATGTATCGCTCCTTGAATTCATCCGCCTACAGGCCCCGATTACTGAGTGCCAAACTTTACTACCTGCAGAGGCAGCGTTCTTACGCCCTCGCTTTCTCGGAGCAGCTCCAATCCGCCGCAGGGCACAAGCTATCGGCGTCGTCCATTTCCCGTCCTGGCCCGGTTCCTTCTATCTGGAGTGCATTAGCGGTCTCCACAAATTGGCCCCGAAATGGGCATCACTGCAGACTCTTGCGCGTACACGACGCCACTGCCGGCGCCGCTAATTGTTTGTGTGTCAGCGTCATTTAGTCGCAGAGGTCGATGCTCCGAGGTTGCTCTCTGCGGATGCGGAAGGCGAACCCAGTAAAAGAGGAGACATCGTTTGCGCGGCGCAGCCGCAATTTCATTCGATGTGTTTTATGTATTACGGAACAAACACGAAGGTATAAACTGCCTAAAGGAGGCAGCTTAACGAACGGTTTAATTCTGCCGGCGGAGCATTAAGGAGGAACAATTTCGTACATTTTTTTTTTTTTTTTTTGCGGTGCCCGTTTTTAGCGAGAGCGCAATGTATCTTCCCGAAACTGCTATTCATTTTTAACTCGAGCTTGCCTTAACTTCTCGACGTTCGCGAAAAAAAAAAAACAAAGAAAAAAACAGCTTACGTTGTGCGAACAAGTCCTCCAACTAGAACACATTTTTCTCAGTTTCCTCCTTTTCTGGCGGCTAGCTTTTTATTTCGCTTTTTTCTACCCTCGTTCGAGGGGCCTCGTTCGAGGGACCTTCTTTTGATGGCATTCCATTTTCAATGGCATGAAAGGGGCCATTTTGGGCTTAATTGAAGCACCGATGGATGTAAATAATGAATGACAGAACGTATAATGGGCCAACGATATTAAGAGGCTCTAATTTAGAGAAAAGAAGCGACTGTGAAGCACTGCATATCGACACTTGCGCTGCATAAATTAGCAGTCTCATTAAATGAACTTCGCGTAATTTTCTCCGTTGCTTACCTTGAGCAGATTGAAGGCTATCAGAGAAGCTATATAGGGTTCATAATCGAAGGCGTTAAGGACGCCTTCCACTATCATTTCTTGCTTGTGCGCCACAAGCAACGCGGAAGCGTGATGTTGAATCCGTGAATCGAACTAGTCTGGTAGAATGTATCGACGGTGAGCTAGTTGGGTCATGCTAATGACATCATGTCAAGGGCACTGATTTTAGTATGCCTGCGATCGTCATAGCTTAGGCGAAACTCTATGCCGGAATTGCACTGTTCAAGTGGAGCTCAAGACGTTGTCGAGCGCAATCAGGAAACAGGAAAACCTGAAATAGAAGGAGGAACAAGGAACAAAAATTACATCGGAATAAATTTCTGTTTGCTGACGCTGGGATAACTTGTTATTTTTAAATCAGGGCTTCCTTGGTTACCCCCTTTATTTCGGTCATGCTTATTCATTTCGCCGATCGCATGTATATGTACAAGGCTTCGAGCGAGAAACGAGATATTTGTGCTTTGCATATTAAAATGTATTGCGGCTGCTGGCTCAACGATTCTAGTGTTCGGGCAGGCAGTGTCGAACTAGCATATGTATATACATTTAAGGACGGACACAACAAAACAAGAAATAATTTAAAGGAACACCTAGTTACATTGTGAGTTGGCTGTGTTAGCCGCATAAGAAACTCTTGATATTTTAATATCGAGTTTTACATGATTCTTTCGTGGTTGTGATTGCAGACTCCTTCACGTCGGTCTGGAAGCAACCAGGCTTCTCTTCAGGTCTTCTCGCTGGTGTCTGCTTGCTTTGTTCAATCCAGAAATGGCTATATGAAAGCAGCAATCACGTCGAGTCTGGTGACGTCACTTCACTCTAATCATTAGCAAATATGATAGACAGAACCTTTTTTTTCTGTTTTTTTCGATGAGATATCTAATGTTATCACGTCAATAGCGCCGTAATACCATTCTCTGTTCTCCCGCTGATTATTTTGGTCCTTTGTCAACAAAGCGAGTGGAAACTGCAGAAACGCGAAGATTTCGAATAGTGGTGGTGAGAGTAGGCACAGAGAAGTTCATGCCATGCAACAAAGCGATGTTTGTCGTTCGCTTCCTCGTCTGCATGCGGGCACTCTTTGTGACAACGGCAGCACAGACGTCCAGACAAAAAAAAATAGAAAAAAAATACATCAACTCTACCAAAACGCCAAACGCAAGGGCGAAATCAGCCGTATTGCTTCCAAAAACAGCCAACCTTTTTTATTTTGCAATTTGAAGTACTGCGCTAACGGACACGGAAAACAGATGGGAAGAAAGACGAGAGAAGAACGATGGCTGTTTTCTTCTCTTCTGTTATTCGTTTTCGTTAGCGCAGTGCCCCAAGTTCGACAATGTCCTTGCACCGGCTAGACGGTCTTGCCGCTCGATGACACGAGTAATAGAGCACAGCAAATATAATAGGAAAGCGCAAAGAAATGTGATAGCGATTGTCGCACCAGCAACGTATGCATTAGCGGAGACAGCGTGCACTGATAAGCTCGCTTCAAGCCTTAACGCAGGGATCGAAGCTGTGGGCTCGCTAGCGCCCCCGGTCAATGGTGAAGGGAGGGAACAGCCCAGCCGCTGGACACCGGTGACAACGGAAAGTTCGACAACCAGCGCAACTGGCCACTTTTAGAGACAGGGTGACAAAGGAGTGGACAGTTATATGCGCGTGATTCTTCCGAATGCATGTGATGGCGTCCTATTTGTGTCGCAACAGCAGTGAGATCTGCACTGATCATTTCCAATGTTTTTAGGTTAACTACGGGCGTAATATATTTGAGTCGCTGATTATGTGAAAATGATGGTTTTGTCACAGAGGTGCCCTGCATATTAACCTCTGTTTCGGGAAACCTCTAGCTAATATCAGTGCCAGAAAACATAACTCGCAATTCACGTTCTATGAATTCGATTGACATGAAATACATCAGAATGCTTCCCCTTATGGGAGAATTCAAGTGCGAACACGCCAACGTGAGCGAACACTGACGTGTACATGTTATCGGAGTGTATACGCAAATATTGATACTGTGCTCTCTCTTTCTCTATCTCTCCATCTCTTACGGAAAAAGGGTATTATTATCTACAGAAAATGAAGCGAGAGGATGGGGAGGGAGTGTTCATTAATGCGGTCGCACAATGACACGTTACTGAAATTTCTTTTATTTCTTGCTTTTGAACACGCCCTTCCTGCCTTCCTCTTCCCCACAAACGAACGCAAGCATAACAACTTTCGATTTTGGTTTTGTCCAGATTTTCGTCACTCGGTGCACTTGTTAGCAGTGTAAAACTTCACCTACGGTAGGGAAAACTGGTTTCTCAAAAGAAACAATATTAGACTTCCCCTCTCAAGCAAATTGCGAACCGCGGCATTAGGCGCTACAGCACAGAAGGCCGCTTGCTGTCAGATGCACAAAAAGCCTAGTACGGAAGCTCTGATGCCTTGAAGGGTCGATATCTTACAAAAATATGCGCCTCTTTATATGAAGGGATGGTAGTCAGTTCAAAATATTTTCCCGTCTACCTGATGACGCAAAGACAAAGCAGATAAATAAGCGCACACTTCTGCATATCATTGAATCTTTGTTTTATATACGGATGCATGGAGGAAGCGAATCACAGCTTTCACAGGCAGGGAGCAGAGCTATACATGTAAATGCATAGACCGTGTCCACCGAAACCAATGTCGTGTCTCGGTGTAGCTTGAGCAACCTGTCTACTAACTAAGCATACATCGATTTTATGCGCAACTAAAATAGACTCGGTTATATAAGCAAACAACTACACATAGTACCGATAGGTTTTGCCTTCACCTGAGTTTGCAGTCATACAAGAGCCTTCCTTCATCGGAATGTTTCAGCCTGTTCTTCTTCATAGCTTTACCTCAAGGAAATGGTGCCAGTCAGTGATATAGAACTGAACTGTCCACGCGTTTAGGGGGTCTCCATGCAGCAACGCAAGCAGGCTGTAAGTACGGTTTGGTTTGGTTTGGTTTGTTTTAACGTCCCAAAGCGACTCAGACTATGAGAGACGCCGTAGTGGAGGACTCCGGAAATTTTGACCACCTGGGGTTCTTTAACGTGCACTGACATCGCACAGCACACGGGCGCCTTGCCTTTCGCCTCCATCGAAAAGCGGCCGCCGAGGCCGGGATTCGATCTCGCGTCCTTGAGAACAGTAGTCGAGCGCCGTAGCCACTGCGCCACGCCTGCGGGGGCTGTAAGTACGGTACGTCCACCAGGGATGAGATATTATTCAGGCCAAGAGGTCATTACTTTCAGTAAAATGACGCATTTTTGCAGTTCGGTGGATGTCGAGACCAGAACGACCTAAAGAACTTAAGCATGTAAGCAACAGACGTGTCAGTGTACGTACAGATACAATCAGAGAACACATTCGCAAATAAAAGCCTTACAAAAGAAGTGTCACTAACAAGTACAAGTGAAAAGTGAAAGTTTATTAGTTCGAACATATTTGCAGAATACAAAAAAAAATACAGACGAAGGTCCCACAGTCAGAATATTGTACCGGAGCCCTCGATAGATCATTCAAGCGAAAGAAATTATGACAGCATAGATAGCGAATGGTTATAAAATGTAAAACACGGCAAATCAGTACGTTTACACAAAAACAAAGGCTAACGACGCAATAACACAGGTAATGGACCTATAAAAAGTGCAACAAATCAGCATTTAAACAAATACACCTTCAAGTTATTCTTAAGTGTGGGCAAGGACATTAATGTCTTCAGTGTTAAAGGCAATGAGTTCCACAATGAAATGGCTGCAAAGGGTGACGTAATTTTTCCGTAATTAGTATGAACTTTCGAGAGCAGAACATTCTCTGCTGCAAATCTTGTAGACTTGTAGTTCGAAAGCAGTATAGGATTAACGAACGGCAAATGCAGGGTGTCATTTAATGCCTTTAAGAACATGATTACAAGGTGATACTGAAAGATCTGATGGACTTATGATAAGATATGATGTTCAGATAATAAGTAATGAGTGTTAATAGAAAAACCGCTGCGGGTTAAAATGCTGGTGGCCTGATTTCGTAAATGCTGTGCAGGCCATAAACGGGAGTGGTATTTCCTCAAGCGACAATCCCGTAAGTGAGGCGACTGTGAACGAAAGCATAGTACAAAGATAAGAAAACGTAACATGAAAAATATAGGCGCGCTTTAATCAGAGCTCTAATGAGATAGATTTTTTTTTTTTTTTCAGATTCGAGAGGCGGTACGGAATTTATGTGTATAATCAAGAATTAACGCCGAGAAAGCAGGTGTTATCGGGAAGCTGGAATAGTATAAGAACAGAGGGTTAACTTAGGAGTTCGTGGAAGAATTTCATGGCTATTTTTGAAGACTAAAAACTTAGCTTTAGTGGGATTAATTACCAGCTAGTTATTAAGACACCATTTCGTTATGTTACCAAAAACGGCATTCAAATCAACGCTAAGATCGCCAACGAACATGTTAGATAATGACATGGTAGTACCATCAGCGTGTAAAACACAGTGAATTGAACTAACAGAACTAGGAAGGTCATTAATATATAGTATGAACTGTAAAGGTCCTAAAATAGGTCTCTGAGGAACACATTGGTTAATAGATTTAGTTAGAGAGGCGGCTCCATCGATATTGGTTATTTGTTACGACCTTGCAAGTAGCTTTTCAAAAGAACTCTTAAAGGAGTGATGCGTACGGGACGTGCTGTGTCATAACAAAATCGAGTGACTAATCGTATCAAAAGCTTTTGTGAAACCTAAAAATACAGAGCCAACAAATTCGCGACTGTCAACACCATGCCCAATAAATTTAGTCAAAAAGACAGCGCCCAGTAGTTGAGCTGCTGGACCTAAAACCAATTTGACAGCAGGTAATGATATTAAATTTATTTAAATAATTGTCTAAGCGACTGACAATCAATTTTTAGATTATACTACTAAGGAATGATAAAATAGATATGGGACAATAGTTAGAGGCTAATTGTCTGTTATCTTTCTTGAAAACCGGAATGAATTTCGCTCTTTTAAGGCAAGCAGGAAAAACGCCATTCTTTGTGATGAAATTAAAAATAAGAGAAATTGGTTTAAAAACCAGATGAGCAAGATGTTTCAGGTGCCGTGATGATATGTAAACTACTCCCGGATTCGTGTATTTGAGGCTAACGATAACCAACTCGATTTCACAAGGAGACAGGAAGAAGAGTAAAATATTGATTAGTAAGTTTTAAATCAACTCTGACGGAAGTGGAAGGCTGTTCTCAAAAAAGAAGGCACTGACAATATTCGCAGAAATGGCTCAGGGTTGGCGTATCATTGATATTACTTTCAGTAGGAGCTTCATTGCTTTTCATGTTAGCTTTTTTATACAGTTCTTGTTCGTAGTGAGATCTTTTCGCACATTTCATTAGGTTATTTAGGACAGTGGAGCATTTTGTATTTTTATAGCAAGCCGCTAAAGAAGAGAAATCTTAGAATGAGAACTCTGAGAAATGACATTCTCAGTTCCTCCGACTGCGAAACTTTCACCGTGCATTCATTTGCATTTGATGTCAGCTAGAAGAATGGCGAGGCCGGTAGTAACACAGCTCCGGCATTATATGTAGGGCAATCGGCGCGCTTTTGGTTATCAATTAAACGTGTTCGTGTTTGAGTTACGAATACCGGCCTCCTGCTAAATGATAGACCCGCCTAAGGCAGCAAGCCTTTTAATTATCCGTCCATTAAGCCCAAAGCGTGATAACGCCGTGAGACGGAGCGAAGCTGCTCTAGCTTTGCGCACGAGGTCTCGCGATTTAAAATGACGAGTCACTTTGTGCTATGCTTTACCTTTTCCCCCGAGACGAGATACTATCTGAAATGGAGCGCTGCTGATCGATTGCTGGCGGTTAATCTCGTCTCCAGCGCTTAGAACAACCATCAGAGGAGACAGTGGGTTTGCCATCGCCTGTTTTTTGCCGCTTTATCAGAACTACACGTACTCTGCACCGGTTGCGCTACAAGCCGAACTTACAGGACTTGCTCCGGAATGGGGCTGCTGTAATAAATGGTCTCTCCTTGTCTGATAGAGACGTAAAATTCTTGTCTGTTGTGCATTTAGCACCGTTGTTTAAAGAAACAATGCAGTTGCGGCTGCTATCCGGGTCGGGTAAGCGTGTCACAAAAAAAAAATATATATTATGAGGAACCAAATGCGCTTGTTTTATCAACTAAAACCGAAACCTGTCGAGCAATGCTGAAAACTGGGGCGAGTTGGCGAAAATACTTAAAACATACAAGTAGCAAACCGGACATAAACAGTGCTAACAGTTCAAAGCTTTTAAAGAAAAAGCCAAAGAAGACTGGCAAAAAGACGCATACCGAGATGCCCAAACAGTGAAAGGGCGGACATTAAAACGGAAGTTAGGGCTACATTAGCACGCTATCTGAAAAAGCTAATTCTTGCAGATTAAATGTATCTGTGCCCGCTGCCGCTAAATCTAATAGATTATGCGAATAAACCGTTAACCTACTCTATGCATGGTTCTTGCTGCCTAGAGCATGTTGTTCCGAGTTCTTTTGACGCCGTAGTGGAGGGCTCCGGAAATTTCGACCACCTGAAGATCTTTAAAGTGCACTGACATCGCACAGCACATGGGCATCTCTCCGTTTCGCCTCCATCGAAACGCAGCCGCCGGCGGTCGTGGTGAACCCTGGTACTCAGTCAGTTTTTTTTGCTCGTAGTCTGGCATCTTAACCACTGCACCACCGCGGCGGGGCAGAACTTCCGTGTCTAAGGAATCTAGCCTAGAGTGAACACATGGGTGATGTGTTTTGTTATGATAGCAAGATCTGCCGGAATGCTCTAAGGCTCCCTTCTCTTCTGCCTTACTGACTGAAGGAAGTTTTATTTCCGTCTTATTCATTATCGTGCCAGTTACAAGTGACATGGAAAAATGCACACATTGCAATCTCGTGCTCCTTTGTTACTTTTGCCTGCAAGCGCGTACGCGAACATCTCATCTGTAACAGATATTTACGCAATCCCGGTAAAAAGGATCTTTTAATGCAATAAAAACAAACTGCAATACCTGATTCAACCATAGATAAATAGATGAACTGGCTACTTTTCATATCTGACTGAAGGTTGTAGACAGGACCAGTACAAATTATGGAACCCGAACATTGCGCAGTGAGGTCATGTGTGCGCTTAAATAAATATCCGCCACGTATAGAAGCTGCAAAATATAGCTTCATACCGAATGGTCCTAAACATGCTTGTTCATGCTTTTTATGGATGTGATGCTTTTTCTTACATATGCATTCCTTGCTTCGTTTGATTATTTTTCTATCGGTGTATTGTTTAGAGAGCACTTCTGTGCGTACCGACTGTATTTGCCAGTTGTATTGTAATTTGTGCACAGTATTCCGACCTAGGGAACTGCTCCCGCTGCCACCCCCCTACACTGAGAATTTCTAGTCCTGAGATCGCGATTGCCTCCTTTCGTCTTGCCTCGCAGGAAATAGCTTCATGTTACCCAAAGAAGAAAGAAACAAAAATATAATGAGAAGCAAACCGGCACAAGCAAATGAGTTCGGACTTGCCTGCCGCTCCCTGATGCCAAAATAACCCCTGCTCTAATGCTCCGACATCCCGGAGAAAGGTTTTGAGTGAAGAGATATGGAGTGAATGAAGGTTGGTGGCATGCATTACCATGTATGCGTGTACGACTACAGCAAGCTTGTCGACGCACAAGCATTCGCTGTTGCAGGACCAATGCGACCGTGAGAATCGACAGTTATGTGTGATTAACGCTACCCAGACTTCTGTAGTGTAGTGAGATAGTATAGATTTATCGAATGCCTCCTAATCACGCGTGGTGTCTACACGTTGCCCTATCCGTGCCCTATGCAGGAGCCATCCGGCAAATCAGTATACATCTACGCTTGTAGGCCTCCGTTACGCTAAATTCGCGTTGCGTTTTATCGTTGCACACACAGCTACGTTCGCGGTCCTATATACAGATTGAGGCGTATATCACTGACCTTTCTGCTGTGTAGTCATGTACTGTACGCTCCGCTTCAAAAGGTGAAGTGCACTAAGTGCGTGCAAATCAGTCCGCGGTCACCCAGTGTGAGCTGGCTTCATATTTGTCATTCCGACTAACGGTTGTTTGGAGCCAAGCAATGAAACCCCTCATCTGCCGGCATTCTTCGCTAAAGTATGTCGATATGACGCTGAAATAAAGGTTGTTGCCATAAGCACTTTTTTTGCAATTTGATAACGTGCTTGTCGCTCAAATGACCAAGACGCACAGTAAAATCTTGCTGTAGGAAAACACCGCGGAAGTTACAAATGCCGAACAAAGAAAGAGCTGACGTTTCTTGAAACATCTGGCAAAGAAACCCCCTACCACATGTCTCTCTCCCCCCCCCCCCCCCCCCTCTCTCTCTTACTTCGCCCTGCACTTCATTGTTCCTTCTAACGATTTGTCCGTAGACTTTTTATTCAGTGAAACACGTTCCGAACAGAGTGCTGTCATGTCAGTTCGGTAGACAGTCTACACTTTGGCAGTAAATGGAAAGAAGACTGCTATTCTTCCTGTTATTTTCAGACGTTCAAATTTCAGCCCGCAGCAGCTCACATCCTCAATTTCTCTCCGTCGTCAAAGTCAACAGCATGCAAAAAAAAATAGTGCATTTTCCTCCCTAGATCTTCGTTCAAGCTGGGTTGGGTTTCACTAAATTCGACTGCTAGCTGTGGCCTTTTCTTGTTAGTCCCCTGCAGTCAGAAGGGAAAACAGAAGAAAAGAGCAAAGAGAAACAGAAGAAAAGAGGAAAGAGACAAAGAAAAGTTTCCTTCAGAAAAATTGGCTGCAGATCATCTTCTCGAGCTAAATAACTAATCGTGTATCAACACCGGCGCGGTGCAAAATTCTGCAGACAATAAATACTAGTGCCCTATATCCTCGGGGAAAATTTAAGATGCCTTATATAAAGATCAAGCTGGAATTTTGGACCAAGGCTGGTTCATGAAGCGTATACTTGGCCGCTTCTCACGGCGTGCCAGGACACGCGGAAACACTCAGATGTATTCAAAGCCTCCAGCACTGAATGAAAGCCTTGTGCGCGTTTATGCGTGCGTGTGTGTGTGTGTGTGTGTGTGTGTGTGTGTGTGTGTGTGTGTGTGTGTGTGTGTGTGTGTGTGTGTGTGTGTGTGTGTGTGTGTGTGTGTGTGTGTGTGTGTGTGTGTGTGTGTGTGTGTGTGTGTGTGTGTGTGTGTGTGTGTGCGTGCGTGCGTGCGTGCGTGCGTGCGTGCGTGTGTGTGTGTGTGTGTGTGTGTGTGTGTGTGTGTGTGTGTGTGTGTGTGTGTGTGTGTGTGTGTGTGTGTGTGTGTGTGTGTGTGTGTGTGTGTGTGTGTGTGTGTGTGTGTGTGTGTGTGTGTGTGTGTGTGTGTGTGTGTGTGTGTGTGTGTGTGTGTGTGTGTGTGTGTGTGTGTGTGTGTGTGTGCGTGCGTGCGTGCGTGCGTGCGTGCGTGCGTGCGCGTGCGTGCGCGCGTGTGGGGAACAATGCGCTCTCTTATTTCTGTGACGCCGCTCCGAAAGTGAAGCCGCGGAAATCACGCCGGCTGCCAGGCGGTGTGTCGAGCTCCGGGAATCATCAGCGGCAGAAGATGAGCTTTTGTTTCCCGGTTCAGTAAGACGATGCAGCAGCCGAGCGGCCGACGCAGCCAAACAGGGGGTCGTAAGTTACAACATAAGGAATCTTTCTCTGACTCTACTTCGCCGCGGCGGAGGATGTAGGGAAGTCAACCCTGTAGTGGGCAATGACTCGACTCGGCTTCGACCTTGCCGTAGCAAAAAGGTCGTGGCGCAACGCGCGCCATGCGGGTGCTGGTGGTCGTGAACACAAGCCAAGACGCTGTCGTTAGCCACCCACCGCAGTTCTGTGCCGTCCGCTGGCAAAGGCATCCTGTCCACGAGCCAGACAGAGGCCGTCAGCTTCAATCCGAGTCGGGACAATTGCATTTCGATTGTGCGCGAAATGCAAGACGGAGCTTCGTTCGGAGACCTCGGAGTATGAGGCTAATCTCTCTGTGCTGAGTCGCAGTGGCAGTCTGTGTACCGGTGAACCTTAGACCATTTCAGCTCACGCGGAGGCATTTCTGAGATATAACTAGCAGGCGAGGTGATAACTAAATCAATTAGTTGTGGTTTAACTCTGGTTACCCTAGTTGAATTCAGATAGCAACAGCGGAAGCTCCTTTTGTCTACTACATTATTCCTCTATCACGCCTTATCAGTGTGACGTGCTACGTTATTGGGGACACTTAGGCTCATCCTTTAAGAGTATGACGTGAGAGCGTAAGTTACCAGCATAAATGAGAAGGGTTCAATGCTGCTAAACCGAATGTGGAGCGAAAGCATTAGCTGCCGTCGACCGAGCGTTCATCTTCTTTTATTGTTATTATTATTATTATTATTATTATTATTATTATTATTATTATTATTATTATTATTATTATTATTATTATTATTATTATTATTATTATTATTATTATTATTATTATTATTATTATTATTATTATTATTATTATTATTATTATTATTCATCTTCGTCTTCTTCGCGGCTGTTCGAGGTCAAACGTGATTGTTAATTTAAACAGCGCGAACAGGAAGACACAGGACAAGCGCTGACTCACAACTCAGCCTAAGCCTTTACACCAAGGCCCAGATAAAGCCAAATATGACGAAAACGAAGCAGTCGCGTGAAACAACCCCTCGGTTCACCTGCTACACAAAACGTCACTCAAATAAGAAATCTCCTTGCTTGAAAGAGCAAGAGAAGTCTTGCTGACACACTTATTGTCTCTTGAAATAAAATATGCAACTATTTCTCTCGTCAACTTTTCTTTGTGGTGATATAAAATCCTAACCTGGTAAAACAGGGCAGTGCACCTCTTCTCCTTCTCCACTGTTTCACAAGAATGGCAATGTGAGACCAGAAATCTTTTTTCCTTGCCACTTTCCAAGTTGTTCCGGAGTTCCAGTAGTCTCTTGTTAATACAGCATCCTGTTTGTCCTATATAACAGGCTCCAAAAGAGAGTGGAAACCTGTACACAACACCAGTCTTCATCTAACAAATAGGTCTCTATGTTTCACCCCACACTCTTGCTTCTTCGATTCTCTTTTCCTTTCAATAGCCGGGCAAATCCTCTTCATCTTGAGCGGGGCGGTCAATGCGACATCAACACCATACCTCTTGCCTACATTTTTGAGGCCATGTGAAATTCTGTGCACATACGGTACCCCCGCAACCTTCCTCTTCTTCTCACCAATGCTGGGCAGGGATTTCTGTCTGAGCGTTCTTTTAAGGCTCTTCAGTAACCGGCAACTGGCCTCATTAATAACCGACTCCCGATAACCGGCCTTTGCCATTCTTGTCAATTGTCTTTCAGAACTGTTGCCCTTGCCGTGGTAGCAAGATTTCTTCAACGCATTTACAAGCATGCGTGGACCATACCATTCTTCACGAATTTGGAATGCCCCGAATTGGAACTTAGTTGGGGCTTCAGCGATCTCGGGTTGTATTCCCAAAAAACATGATCCTCACCTAACTCAATCAATAAATCTAAACACTGTAACCGATCGTCCACTGGTTCTTCAACAGTAAATTCCAGCCCAGATCCACACTCAGTAAAAACATCAATAATATATTGTCCCTCATTCGTTGATTGAATCCTTCACGGTCTGTGAATACTAAAATGTGGTCTACATATCTGGAGGTGAAATGATGTAGGCCCCTCAAGTTATCCTTCAGGTCTCTGTCCACGTACACCTCTGTGCAAAAGTGGAGAGACCACGCCACCCGCTCAAATTATTATTTTTCGGTATATAAGAAGATGCACCTGACAAATATGTTTGGGCAAGATGGCAAGCATATTAGTTTGGCTACCTTATGCAATCACAGCAGATTGTGGCAAGCTCTCCAAGAGATGGGAGTTCCAATTCACCTCGAATGTCTCCTCAGGAACCTGTATGAAGGGCAAGAGGCCACAGTCAGAACTGGGCATGGTCTTACTGATTGGTTTCCGATTGAAAAAGGAGTGAGACAAGGCTGCATACTGTCGCCCTGCCTAGTTAACCTATATGCAGAGTGCATCATGAGGAAGGCCGGTCTGGACGAGTCTTCAGCTGGAGTGCAGATTGCTGGAAAACGTATCAACAACCTGAGATATGCAGATGATACCACTTTAATGGCAGAAAGTGAAGTGGAACTCAAGAGACTTCTGATGCGCGTACAAGAAGAGAGTGAGAAGTTAGGGCTTAAACTGAACATTAAAAATACAGAGATCGTGGCGTCTTGCCCTATCAAGTCCTGGACCATCAAGGGACAAGAAGTGGAAGCTGTGACATATTTTCTCTTCTTGGGCTCCGAGATTACCCCGGAAGGAGACTGATTGATTGAATGTTCTTTATTGAATGGGAAAGCTCATTGTTTAGGTCATCACTCAAATCACATTGCTCTAATCAGCCATACTAGGCAAATATCATCTGTGTGTTAGCATCAGTTTCTAGAAAGGAAGAAAAAGCAAGGCAATCCCAGAGTAGAAGAGATATGCCTCCATAATACGTAGCTTGTAAGCCGCATGGGCAATGAGCTTGTTCAAAAAGGAGACTGCAGCCATGAATTTATGAGACGCCTGCTTCTGGGAAAGAGAGCCATGGTTAGCCTTGACCGCCTCGTAAAGAGCAGAGACATTAGTCTGCCAAACAAGATCCGTATAACTCGTGCTACGCTCTTTCAAGTTGTGATGTATGGATGCGAGAGTTGGACTGTGAAGAAGGCTGACCGCCGAAGAATTGACGCGTTTGAATTGTGGTGCTGGCGGAGACTCTTGAGAGTTCCTTGGACTGCCAGAAGATCAAATCAGTCGATATTGTCGACCATAAACCCTGACTGCTCATTGGAGGGTCAAATTCTAAAGTTAAAGCTCAGCTACTTTGGTCATCTGATGAGATGAGAGGAGTCGCTCGAGAAAGATTTGATGTTGGGAAAGGTTGAGGGTCGCCGGAGAAGGGGTAGGCAGCGAACGCGATGGTTAGATGGCATCCTCGAGGCGCTGCAGATGAAGTTATGTGATGTTAGGAAGATAGTGAGAGACCGGAAAGCGTGGCGTGACATGGTCCATAGGGTCACGAAGAGTCGGACACGACTGAACGGCTGAACTGAACTGACCTTATGCCTGAATTAGAAATAACCGCTAAACCTTCAGAAAAAGCTGATGCAGTTTTGTCAAAACGCGTGGTCTCTCCACTTTTGCGCAAGGGTGTACATTAAGAAGATGTCACTCAAGCTAGGTGCAACACTCGACCCAATACATATCCCGGCCTTCTTCGTATACAGCTTGGCCTTCCAGCCTATGAAGGTGGACTGCAGGCAGAACCTCAAACGTTCGATGAAACTTCCAACACTTGCACCTGAGGCGTCAATGAAGTCACATTCATTATTGACTTCATTCTTGTTAAATGCGTTGAAGAAATCTTGCTACCACGGCATGGGCAGCACTTTTGAAAGAGAACTGACAAGAATTGCAAAGGCCGGTATCGGGAGTCGGTTATTAATGAGGCCAGTTGCCGGTTACTGAAGAGCCCAGGCAGAAATCCCTGCCCAGCATGGGTGAGAAGAAGAGGAAGGTTGCGATGGTACCGTATGTGCACAGAATTTCACATGGCCTCAAAAATGTAGGCAAGAGGTATGGTGTTGATGTCGCATTGACCGCCCCGCTCAAGATGAAGAGGATTTGCCCGGATATTCAAAGGGAAACAAAATCGAAGAAGCAAGAATGTGGGGTGAAACATAGAGACCCCTTTGTTAGATGCAAGACGACTGGTGTTGTGTACAGGTTTCCACTCTCTTGTGGAGCCTGCTATATAGGACAAACGGGACGCTGTATTAACAAGAGACTACTGGAACACCGGAACAACTTGGAAAATGGCAAGGACAAAACATTTCTGGTCTCACATTGTCATTCCTGTGAAACAATGAAGAAGGAGAAGAATTGTACTCCGCTGTTTGACCAGGTTAGGATTTTGTAATGCCACAAAGAAAAGTTGACGAGAGATATAGTTGAAGCACATTTTATTTCAAGGGACAATAAGTGTATCAGCAAGACTTCTCTTGCTCTTTCAATCAAGGAGATTTCTTTTTTCAGTGACTTGTGTAGCAGGTGAACCCAGGGGTTGTTTTCTTTGTTTTCGTCATATTTGTTTTTATCATGGCCTTGGAGTAAAGGCTTAGGCTAAGTTGCGAGTAAGCGCTTGTCCTGTGGCTTCCATGTATCTTGTCCTGTGTCTTCCTGTTCGCGCTGCTTAAATTAACAATGGATGTTTGCCAACTCGCCCAACAGAGTATCTTGCTAGGTCAAACGTGACCCTTCGCGGGGCGACGCTATGGGCCGAAACCGGGAGCAGATTGCTATCGCAATAAAGGTCTGTGACACTGAACGATCTAAAGCGTAGGATGTAGAATATGTAGCAGTGGGTGAGGCGAGAAGACGCGCGCATGTTTTCTTTGAGAAAAAGTAGGCCTAGTTGTATCTGTCGTTTTGTCTTTCACTGCTGGCGCAGTTTTCGGTTGCGACCTACTACATCGGCGTCGTGTACCGCAGCGAGCCAATGCGGTATAGGGACGAAAGAGGGGACTCTCGAAAACTGCAGGAGAATGTGGCCGGTAAATAACACCACAACCACACATAGAAACAAGTTCCTAATTGGCCCAGGATACTGCAACATCCAAGTGCAGGCATTTGTTCTTCTGATCGAAAATAGCATACAGGTGTAAAGCACAAAGATCGAAAGAGCGCTATATTTAGTAAAACCTGAATCCGAGCCCTCTCGGTCCATCACGAAGACATTTTAAATATTCGCTATCCTATTGGAATACAAATCAAGTGCTCTTCGATTGCTCTGGAATGGTGATGCAGGCATCGCTTGTTGTCAAAAACAGTCCATGAGAAAACGACCTTAAGCTACGCCTTCTGAGACAGCAGCAGAAAGCAAAACAGCAAAAAAAAATGACTTCTAAGCATTCAGACGTGCAAAAGAACTCGAACAAAGCAGACATCGCTGCAAGCAGCTGTTCTTGTCGGTGTCAGTGAAATACGGCCCAACCAAATTTATTGCTGGCCTTTCAGCTTTCATCCTTCTCTCCATCTTTCTTTTGTCGCCAATTTTTTATCTTTCGCCACTCTTTTTTGTCGTTCCTACTCACGGACTCATCCTCTTGCAAGCGGAGTCTTAGTTGTCGGCCTGTCAGGTCACAGCTTCAAAGGCGACCCGCCGCACCAGCTTCATTGCGATGCCTCAGTCAGGCAACGGGATGCTTGAATTCCGCGCTATATCCGGAAGGCCCGCGGGAAGGCATTGCAGCAGCTACGGTACCTTAATTTAGAGATACGCCATTGAACTTGAAGTTCACTGGGTGAATGTGCGCAGCGGTATTCCATCGACCCGGAGTCTATGTGACTGCCACGGAAAAAGCTGCGATGAGACTCTTCATTTGTATATGCATTGTGGCAAGTGATTGGAAGACTGGGAACAAAAGAAATCTAAAATTTGTAAATGAGTCATTTTTTTTTCTAACTTTTTCCTTATCAACGGAAGTTTGGAAAGATAAATACGTAGGCACGACCTTGCAGTCCTTAAGAAATTATTAACAGCCACTCCTCTCTTATATAGACATTGTGAGAAGTGACTGGAAGGCTCGGAAAAAAAGAAGGGGGGGGGGGGGGGGAATTTTGAAATGAACCATTCTTTCTTTCATTTTTTCCTTGGGACCGGAGGTTTAGAAAAAAAATTGCGAGAGCACTGCAGAATCTGCAGTGGAGAAATGCGAAAGCTTGAGCTTTGCTGCTGCACACGGTACATCATGCGCCCTTTGTCGAACCCTACCAACGTTCCGTTGAACGCATCAAAGTTTGCCGGCGTTCTATAATTGGTTTACAGAAAAGAAGAGGCGCAGCATGTCACTCACGGAATCTCGCTAACACATCTTGCGGACCAATCTCGCCGACGAGATTTGCCCGCAAAGAAAATTTTCGCCTCAAAAAAAAAAAAAAAAAAAAAGAAAAAAAAAAGCGATATAGGTACGACCAAGTGCCCTTTAGAGAAATGATCAACCGTTATTCTGATCTACTTTGAAAGTGTTGAAAGTGCGAGAGACAGTTGTTTCAAAAAACAAAAGGCGAATAAAATCGACCCATTGGGTATATTAACGCGACTTTGTTAACCGCGCGGTTCTCCCGAAAATCCGGAGTCATATTCGTGAGCAAAAAATATCGTCCATGCCTCTTGCAAGTGATATATTTGCCAGGTGAAACGGCCAGGCACTGATGGTTCTTTGGGTTTTGTGACGTCACGAGAGAACATGACTGAGTTAGCCGGCTCTGCCACCTCGGGCTCTACTTTTGAGATTGAAGGTTGAAATAGGAGTCGAACCTTCTGGAATTCTTGGATCCCGATGCAGGCATGTTCATATGGCTTCTGGCTATAGCGCGGCTTTAATTACATCAATGTTGAATGCCTTTCACATCATGCGGTAGGTTCCGACTGTATACTGATCGAATAATGCAGGATAACACAGGCACGAATCGAGGGATTATTGGTTAAGCGAAGACCAAAGTGTACGTGCGCGAATGAGGATATTCTCAGGGGAAGCCGCATGCGGAGGCCACCAACGTCTTCAAAACTTAATCAATTGCAAATGGATTCCTAATTCAGCCATGATGTCAATCTCAACTTCTCGCTCCAAAACAAGAGGCGAAAACGCATGCTGTCCGAAACTATATGGCATGTTGTATCCTCGCACTGCGCTTGTTGTTTTCCGCCCAACTAAGCGGAAGTCTCAAATATATAATACGTATCTATTTATTTTAGTTAATTTTTCCCCTCAGGCAGGTGGGCGTGGATGGAGAAAGAAAAAGAAAATATCAACGTAAAATCATATACATAAATGATGGATCCTATATAAGTCTCAAATATATAATACGCATCTATTTACTTTAGTTAATTTTTCCCCTCAGGCAGGTGGGCGTGGATGGAGAAAGAAAAAGAAAATATCAACGTAAAATCATATACATAAATGATGGATGCTATATACACATTCTTTGCTGAGAAGTCGACAATCAATTTATTAGTGCATACAAAACTGGCAGTATTTTTATAACGCAAGCGTAATATTTGCGAAAACTCTTTGTATCTGTAATAAACACAATTTCATTAGGAAAATCGTTTCATTAGTTAGACGTGCGGGGAACAAATGACCGTAAAAAGTAATATGTTTGGTTTTACTATACGTGAGAAAGCCGAAGCAAGCAGATGGTGTAGTAAAGATGGTTTATAATAAGTTCATTGCTATTTCTGGCCGCGCTCAATAAGCATAAAAATTAGCTTTCTAGTGCGAAAGATTGTGCCTTCTGTGTCTATAAATATGAAGCGCTTCTGTTTTTTTAGTCCCAGAAAAACTTATGCGCGGGAAAACGAACATCATACTTAATGCATAGCGATGCTCTGACACGAATGCGTGATTAATTTAAACCAGCCTTACATAAGCAGAGAAACGCAACTGGTAGCAGATTTCATAAAACAGAGCAAGAACTTAAGGACGAGGCAAACACAAGGGCCCATAGAGGATTTTTATCCGGCCGTGGACAAAAGCACCTGCCCCGTGAGGTGGCCCCCGGGTGTGGATCAGACTTCCCCTCGATCCAGCAAACGTTTGATAGGAAAGACCGGCCTTTTTAGGTTGTGTTAGCAATATGTTTCCAAGACACTAATGATCCTGTCCCTAAAGCTTCAGTGCGGCTAACAGCCACTGCTTAGGTGAGCAGCACCCGGTATTGTGGCCCGATGCGCCAGCTCTCTTCCTCTTTCGCCCTGCCCCCGCCTCCTTTCGATTGCGATCTAGACGTGTAGTCTGATGGAGCAAGCGCACGCCTGATTCGACACAAAGAGATCGCATTTCTTATCATTGCTAGCTGTCTGGAACAAAGCCTGGAGGGTGCTGATGATGTCACGGTTCTCGCGCAGTGCGTCACAGCGCTCTTTCCGGTATGTCAGACTAGAAAGCTCCGTCTATCGTTTCTGCGGAGCACTGTAACTCCGACATTGACCGATGGCGGACGTGCCGACTGCGTTCTCAGAAACGCAAACATGCGGGGCGACGGAGGCGCTGGCGAGTGCGCCATATCGAAGCACGCTGCCCTACACACTACTAGGAAACCTACCGCATGGGCATCAAGGTCGGGCAACCCTTTTCTTGCCCTGTGACGTCATCCGACATCCTCGAGCTCACGTCGGTAGCAGGGCGAGGCCGTGAGCTTCCGCCGGCGCCACACATCGTCTGTCACGCCGGAACGACGTTGAACGAGGAACGGGATGGGTGTGATATAGGCGGGCACATGGAAGCAGACGAGGCCCTTGCTTTGACGTAAAGTAACGGTTTTAAATGTCGTCACAGATAGTTCCGTATAAATGCCTTTTAGTACCTAAAGCATGTCAGGCGACAGAAACGACGTCCATAATTGGTAACGGTCAGTCAGGGCTGAGCCTACGCGGCGCAGTAACTAACTTCGTGGTGGAGCAGACTGTACTGTTGTCATTTCGTACCAGTACCTAACGTATTCGAGGCTAACGCTTCCAGCCGCGGCTAATGGAACGGATGGCAGAGTAAAGCTGCGTGCATCCCTTTGCGCAGCTCGGGATGTCGTCATGTAGGTGACACAGGTGACGTCAGAAAAACGATCGCCGACCAGGCTGCTCGAGGCTAATACTTTATGGCGACCATAATGAAGGATGAAGTAAGGAAAGTGAAACTATTCAAGTGAAAAGAGAACAAAAAATATTTAGGCGAACAAGAGGGGAAAGAAATTTGACTTGGCGGGCGGTGTCGTTCGCCACCAGGTTACTTGGCTCACCAGCAGCTCCAGCCAAACACGCGGCGTAGACGGGGAAGCATTTGTGCAGATTTAGCAGGTGCATCTTTCTCGACCGGTCTGACGTCGTTGAATCTCTGGTGAACTATGCATATTTCAGATACAATACCAAAACTATATCACATTAATCAAATTCGTTGTAATGCATCGATATTTTGGATTATAGTAGAAAGAGGGTAGAAGCGGGGCTGGCTGTGCTAACTTTGTTTTGCTTCTTTCTCCGTTTGCCGCTCTAGAGCTCTCTGATTTCACAATACGACGAATGGAATTCATAATTTTAACAGCATACTTCTCGCTCGTTGTTTATAAGTAAGTTTAATTTGCTTGGAACAAGTTTTCAAAAAACGAAATGAGTGGCGCATTTACGCGAATATAACTCTGCTTGAATCCCAAGCCCAGCTGCACTACGTCAAGCTTGAGAGCTTCATGTGGTGCAGAAGGAAGGGGGGGGGGGGGGGGGTTTATCGGTAGGGAATGGGTGCACCTGTGTTTCCCTCTTATTTATATACTATATCGCTGATAAAAACATCCTTTTTATTGGGAGTTGAATTACACGGCTTAGAAACGATGTGCCCGGTTGAGGATAACCTGTATTGGTCCTCTGCTTTCCTTTCATTGTAATCAGTTACAGTTTCAAATCCCGCATGCAGAATCAGAATTTCCCAAAGAAAGCCATGCGGCCAATGCAATCAACAGAAAGGAAAATCCCAGCATTGGAGGCATAAAGAATTCGTCCCCACTCATGGCAATAGGTGACAAAAAATGGCATTGTATTGGAGATAGTGCTTAGTCCCCAGCAGTAAGGGAAATTAAACTCCACCTAAAGATACATAAACTAACATTGATGACCTTCCCTTTAGGTGGAGACCAACGTTGAGAACCTGCGTTATTGACCGGAAAGCTTCTTTTTAGAAGCGTTTGCCGCTGCATTCTCTTAACTGACTATAAACGGCCTATAACAACAAAAAGAAAAGCACAAAAAAAAGACTGCGGAAGACAGCTGACGATGCACTGATTCTCTGATAAAGCGTTATTAAGTATTATGCATTATGTTGAAAAACGTGCTTTCATTCTTAAGCCCTCTGCTGTACAAGTTTCTTGTCCTCTTTGAAAGTTACCTTGATAAGGACAGGATAATAGTCTTTATGATTTTTATGAGAGCTTTGTATGAAACTTGAAGGCTTCACATAAATTTATGTTTGTGGTTTAAATAAAATGAGCTCGTGTTTCTCCTGTTCATCAGTTCTTTCCAAATCATCAGAATGAGCAAGGTGAGTCCAGACTTCAGAGGTCAAAATGTAAAAAGAAGCTGAACGACACAAATTCTACCATCCTGGCAGATGTTGGTACCCGCGTTAAATATTGCCACTTTGGCACTGCTGGCGCCTAAGTGTATAAAAAAAAAAAAAAAAAAAGCTTAGGCGCTCACAGTTCAGATGACAAGGGCAGTGGCGAAAGCAGTGCAACAATTATGCATTCGAGTACGCGATACATAAGTTAGATAAGCACAGCACCAATCCTTATCTGTTTCAAGGGCGACTGGCATGCTAAACAGGCTACACGCAACCATGTGCGTTATATAGGCGCCCATAAATGTAGGAGCCCTCAAGTCCGGGCACTTCCCGAGTTTCCACGCATGTGGGATGCAAACTGCTTGCCACTAGCCGACGGTGCCTCGTACACTATAGTCCACAGCTACCCTGTCATGAGGTACCCTCCCCCCTCCCCCTCCCCCTCCCCCTCTCCACCTCCAGCTGAAAAGCTTTATTTACAACGAAACCGCAATCCCTATCGCTAGCTGAATGAAAGTGGGTTCCACCGTATCGTAATTTATCTCCATAATGAGCGCGCAAAGTCGAGAGCTTTAGTTAGAATAAATTTTCAGCTGCTTCACCCGGTGATTAACACGATCTCATTTGGTTGCGCTTGCCTGCCTTCGTATCAGCGATGCTAACGGCGCCCGAAGAAAACTCGATTAGTTCACGGCACTTGGGCCTTTTGACGTATGCCAAGTTTTATTGCCGGTGGGCTAATAGCCGCACCACCATTTCCTGGCACAGGCGTAAGCTCACATTCTGACTGCTTGTAAATGAACTCAAAGGTACGCGTGTTCGAATGCCAAGTAGGTTGAGCTCCGTTCTTCTCGCTTTTGTTGAAAGAAATGGAAGAAGGCCTACGGCGTAAAAATAGTTTGCAGGGGTCAAGTGGATGCAGCTAGCACAGGACAGGGTTAGTTAGAGGAATATGGGAGAGGCCTTCGACATG
>NC_139344.1:389128496-389153496 GCF_055883805.1 Amblyomma maculatum
GGTGGTTGGCTGATGAAGCCAAGACCTGTAAGTGGGAGATGCAGTTTACCGCTCAGCTTCTACAGGTGGAGCACCCCGGGCCCGCCAGATAATTGGGTGGAGACTTCACACATGCACACGCACTATTAATTGCGAGGTGGTTTCCTAAAAGGTCGCTGACAAAAATATCGAGTGGGATACGAGCGTACTTAATTTGTGCTTGTGAGCGTTATGATTTGCTGTCAATGTATGTGCAGTTTATTTATTTATTTTTTTTAAGTTCAGAGCTGATGGAGTCTGCTTCTAAGCCATGTAGTGGGGCCTATTTAGCGTTCGGGGACATCTCTCTCATCGGAGTCGACATGTCCAAAAATTCTTCTTGCCTTCATGACATATGGTACACCGGGAATGCATTACGAGCCACACGATGTGACTCAGACGCAAATTCCCTGGGCTCTACAGGTTTGTGGAAGAAATAACGTACTGGAATAAAATTACTTGCGCCCGGTGCTTATTGAGACAACCGAAAATGAAACCGCAGGACGCTAAGAACAACAAAGTGCCCAGTGGGCATTTTATTCAAAACAGAGCTGGGGACCGCATTTTCTCTATGTAATTACGCTGCGACAAAACATTGTCCACGTGCGGTTGTCGCCATCGGACAACAGGAAGCCCAGCTTAAGCTTGCTTAGCATAAGCCAGAGAGCAGCGAGGTTGAGATTCGCCGACGCTAACAGCATACGCTCAAAGCGAATAGAAGACTGCGACGAAGCCTGCGACAAACACCCCGGGGCGACAACAGTTTGCCTCCACGTGTTGCGGAAGCATAGCTGAGCTCGTCTCCACGTGTTGCGGAACAGCAATACACTTCATTCATGTGTCGGTGTTCAGTGCAATCATACGTACAAGGCTTCGAAGTCTGAGCGACGCGCCTGGATTCAGCCAGGCTTTGCAAACCCTGATCTATATCGAAGATCACGAGTATATGCTACATTCGTACATTCCATTGACATATCTGGCACTAATTTTTCGCTGTCGCCATCCGTAGCAAACAGTAGTCTGTCTTTTGGGGTTGCACGTCTCAAAGCTACTCAGGCTTTGCGAAAAGCGGCACAAAAGAACTCCGGATAATTTCTACTTCCTGGGGTTTTCGAACGAGCACGAACACAACACAACACAATACACAGCACAATACACAGGCGCGCTGCGACTCGCCTCCATCAAAACGCGGCCGCCGCAGCTATGGGTCGAACCCGAGCCTGCATATTCTGTAGCCTTAAGTACCTAACAATAGCGTAATTTTATTTTGTCCATGACATGAGCGCCACTGAGGTAATTTGCTGTTATTATATCGCATTCGCCTGGCAGCAGGTAGCCTAACGTTGCGAATTTCAGTGGTTACAAATGAAGTTTTAGCGACGTGGCAATAGCGCTCCAATGCTTGCCATGAATATTAGCTTTGGACAAATATTTGCACAAGTAGCGAATACTCACGCGAACATTAGGTTTGTTTTCGTTCTGATTCGGTTTGGTTTATAACTATAACTGAAGCTGGACTATTCGTAGTCAATTCGGTTTTCAACAAAACAAAATGTATTTGAATATTTCTATACTGCTGAGGCCAACGGCAGAAAGGAAGGCCAAAGACCATGCAAAGCTTTGGCTGCCTCTGCCAATATTATTGCTGCAAAAATGGGGCACGCATATATCGCATTTCTTGGCAACCAAGACACGTCAAACTGCCTCGAAAAGATTTTATTGTTTGCTTTTTGCAGGGACTATTAGCAGGCAGCACAGAGCCGCGCTGTGACGCTTGATAGGAGCCCCGTCATAGCTTAACTCCGGAAGACCAATATAAGCACGGCCTTCTTCCAGTGAATGCGAAATCAATGCTTGGTCGAAATGATCTTTCCCCCTTTTACATGCGCAAATGCATTGTCGAAATGTTAACAAGCTTACATAATCAAAGGAGCGGTCAACAACACCTTGCACCAAGGTTGTAATGCAGAATATAAAAAAATGTTGAGAGCACTATGGAATCTACACTGCAGAAATGCGAAAGCTGGAGTTTTGGTGCTGCATACGGTGCATTACGTTTGCTCTCATCATTATTATCAACTAAATGCACCGCCATTATCAATGCTACTGTCATACAGCTGTATAACGTCACTACACCTGTGGCGCTCCTGGCGGAGAGAGCGGGAGTTAGGCCACCGTTCTTGCGCACCGCCGTCTGTCACGGACGGAGTTGCCCAGCTTTGAGGCGTGACGTCATAACACCTGTGGCGCTCTTGGCGGAGAGGGCGAGAGTTAGGCCGCCGTTCATGCGCACCTCCGTCTCTCAGGGACGGCGCGAGTAGGTCGCCCAGCTTTGAGGCGTGACGTCACACAGAGGTCATGCGAAAGGTCATTTCATGTGCACCGCCGTCGCACCGCAAAGGCTTGAAAGTGAAAGTAGTATTGCTTTCGCAATAAAAATTGTGAAACTAACAATATTGAGAATATCTGTTGTAAATGAGAACTTGCGCACGCAAAAAGGCAGACATGGGAAGAAAATGAAGAAGCCGGAAAGAGTTCAAATTATCAACAGGTTTTATTCAAGTAACTGGCGCTCAAGTAGGCAGTGTGCACACATGCCTGAAAAGAGGGGTGAGCAGATAAAGAAGGTAAATCAAGCCCGCGCACAAGTCAGCAGAGGCCATGCAGGAAGTTCTTTCGCGCATTGTAGACCACTGCGGAACTGTCTTTGATACAGTGATCGTCTTTTTTTCCTTGATTTAGTACTTTTCGAAAAGCTCACAGGGTACTTTATCCTTGTTCCTGCCCAGAATTCTACTGTTATGGAGCCGCGGCAAAGTCTTTGTGTGCAATACAATGTGCGAACAAGTTCGCTCCAGCCAGAATTGATCTAGCATGCTGAGAATCTCGGTAAGTAAAGACAATAATCGCAACCACCACGGTTGCCGAGTCTCGTGATCCCTTTTAAATGCAAATAATTTTAGTGCTAGAAATTACGGTATATACGGCTTACACATAAAAGCTGTCTCAGCACAGTCCTTTCGTTCTTGAATACTCAACAGCCGCTTAACTTACGTTTTATTTTTATAGTTTTAACAGAAGGAGGGGAGGGGGGTTCGGAACACTTTGGAATCTTTGGCAGACTTGGCAGGCCACCATACTTCTATGCACAAAGGAGCCACAAGCGAGAACCGAGTTAACTCATAGGTGATAACACCGAAAGAGAGTGGTTTACAACGTGACCAGAATGAACTTGTTCCAGGCCTTCAGCGGAAAGTCTTGCTTAGCGTCAGGCCACTGCTTGTAGGGTGGTACGCGTGCAGGTGCGCGGATCGCTGGTGTGTTGTGTTTGCCTTGTCTGATCATCCTTTTTAGTAGATGAACCAGAAACTTTCGAAACCGACCAAGCAAGGAATATGTGCATTGGCAGTGCTGTCACGTTGTTAGGCGAGCTCCAAAGATATGTTTAGTCTGAGCACTCCTTAAAGGCGTACACAGTTCCAAATCTGTTTTCGTTTTGTAAGTTTTGCACATTAAGATCCCCGTACACTCTCTATCGGCTTATTTCGGCGAGTACAAAGGAGATGTCGCGTGCGAGTAAGTGGAACGACCATTCTATCGCGCTTCCAGATACTCCAGTTGACTGGAGCACAGCAATCCCGGATTAACCCGCTTTAAAGCAGCTGTCACTACGCTCGTTCGAACGCCTGCCCCACTGATAAGACGAGCGACGCAGTTCGCATTGCCAGCGTGGAAACCGCTCCCACGAGGTACGGGGCGGGGTATTGAGTGTCGCTTTGAATGCACGATGGTCTAAAGGGATTTATCTGTGCCTGGAGCCGGATCGGACCGTTTTAAAGCTTCCTTGTTTACTTATAGACAAAGATCTCTTCAAACAGGCGTTATAGTGGACTTATCCTAACTGAAGGACTACTAATGGACCTGCGCGTAAATGCGAATAAATACGTGATACGAATAAAATGCTTACCAAGTTTTCGATCCAGAATACAAAACAGTGAAGCTTGTGATGAAAAAAACAGGCTAACATTCGCATGATCGCACACTATCACACTTTTCTGAAAACACCGTACAATCGTTACGACCTATATCACTAAAGTTTTTTTCTTCTCTAAACAATTAATACTCATGACCTGAGCGCAGCGCTTTTCTTTCTTTCTCAATTTTTTGCTTCAAATTTGAATTAGTTACTACAGTAAGTTACATGCTCAAATGTATATATACAACATGAGACCGAAACCCGGAACTGCAGATAGGGCCGCGTTTTACCAGTTTCTGCAGTTAAGGATACAGTTTTTTATTTATCTGGTCAAGGCATACCATAGCAGCCTTGGTGGCAACACACCACTCGCTGCCCCTCGAGAAACAAAAAGGTGCATCGCATTGGCATCCATCCCAGCGTAGTTACAAGGCTACAAAGAAAAAAATATAATCAGCTGAAGAAAAATTCTCCTGATCCCGTAATCAAAACTCAAACTAAAACACTGGATGAGCCTCAATAAGAGCCCCAATCCCGGATCGATCCACACGCGGTGCGCAGGACGCAAGTTGGCACAAGCCTGAACCTACCTGGGATTGCCGAAATGTGCCTCTACGGCTGCTATCATTTTAATTGCACAGCAGCATCCCATATCTACCTACCTAACAGTTGACGCCCTGAGGGCACATTTCCGACACATCTCCCGGGTTCCCTGTCATCATTTGGCCAGTCTTCCTATTACCAGGCCGCGTACATCGTTTACAGAGACCGTTGATGCGCATCGCGCTATTTTGTCGTCCCTGTTTACACCCGCATCTAGACCATCCTCTTCACTAAGCAGCCTGCATAAACCACACGTGTTTCTTTCAATACCCGGCATCAGGAAGAAGGTCGAGATATCACCGACAGAACTAAAACAAATCACTCTTGAATACTTCCATGAACATCATGCAAATCATTTGCACGTCTACACCGATGGTTCAGTGAATGCCGTGAGTTCTTCAGGCTCCATGGTGATACCCTCAATTAATACAGAAATAAAAGTTAGGACAATTCACCAGACTTCTTCAACAGCTGCAGAGCTAACTGCTCTCCGTGTCGCAATTAGGCATATCAGTCAGCAGAGCCCTCAGCGGTGGTCTATTTTCACAGATTCAAAAGCAGCCCTGCAAGGCTTAAAAGCGGCTCTTCCCCGTGGAGCCCATTGCGGAAATACGACAAATTCATTACTGTGCAATTAATGGAGGACATGACATCATCTTCCAATGGCTTCCAGGACACAGCGGCATAGCGGGCAATCTTCGGGCGAATGAGGTCGCACGAACAGCCCACCAAGACGGCGATTGTGTGTTGATTCCCTTTTCCAGGCAGCCGCAGCGGGCAGGCTTCGCGCACTTGCACGGGAACACACGCTCTCCTTGCGGAATTCTGGCCAGTTTGCGAGCTGCCGCTTAAAATCCCTGGACCTTGAACCGAAGCTCCGGCTTCCACATGGCCTACGCCGACGCGAAGAAACTTTGCTCTGCCGCCTGTGAGTTGGTGTAGCATTCACAAACTCGTAATATTTTATGATAGGCATGGCAAACAGCCCTGCATGTACAAACTGTAGGTGCGACGAGTCTATAGGCCACATTCTTTGTGAGTGCCCCATATACAGTGAGGAAAGACAGTGTCTGCCGTGCGCTGGAGCATCTAGATGGACGCCCATTTGCTGAAATTAAGATTTTAGGTCCCTGGCCACGGCGATCGTCAGCGATGAAGGCCTCCCAGGCACTGCTCCGCTTTATGAAAAGCACAGGCCTAATCGAAAGACTATGAGTTTGCTGTTATGTTACGTGATATGACTGTGGCGTGATGTGATGTGACATATCTGTGATGTGAGTGTACTAACTTCCCTCATCCCTCTCTCACAACTTTTATATCCACTCACCCCTTTCCCCCAGTGTAGGGTTGCAAACCGGTTTCTTTTACGGGTTAACCTCCCTGCCTTTCCTCCTCCTCCTCCTCCTGAACCGACCCCGATTAACACGCTTTTAACGCGACAGTCTGAAATGGCAGTTCTCCAGGAAGTCCGGCGCCTGCGGCAGCCCTTTCCGCTTTTCCCGCGACGGCGTTGTGGGCGAAAAATCACGGGAGTACTCCTGGCAGGTGAGTTTCTGGTGACATGGGCGCATACAGAGTGGTAATCGTATTGCGCAATGTCACGAGGCTACATGACTGGGATGTTTTGGCATGAGCTGTCAACTCGCTCAACTTTGATATAGGATGGGGAGATAGGAATCAAACTTGTTCAGAATCCCGATTCAGAGACGCTACCCCTAAAGGACGCCGGTAATTTGCATGGATTTGCAGTCACGTTGCAGCATTCGAACCGACAACAGGAGTACCTCCAATTTTATGCCGCTAATTGCAAGTGTAGATGTCCACCGAGGAATGAGACAGATACTTCTCATTTCCTTTCCTAAAACCCAAACCAGCTAAGAACGTCTAACATTTTTCCAAACTGTGCCATTCTATTAATACTAAACCACCAACCTAAATCATGCTAATCCATGCAAAAACAGTGCATTTGCACGTCTTAATATGTTTAAGCGAAGTTATAGCCCGGATAATTTTGTGCAATAACATATACAGCTCCTTCTACCCAAAGGGCACCGTTTCCTAGTCCTGGCAGCGCGCCAACAGTCACCGAACGTGACGGAAGAGCCCGCACGCTATCGCGTCAAACTTTTAAGCGGCTAAGCGACAAGCGTTTCCCAAGATTTTTACTTCAAGAACGGGGCCAGGCGTGCACGTCTGATGTTACCCGAACGCTTCATACGAGTGACGCTTAATAAACATTATCCACAGATGACATAGTTAGGATTTACTTCATTCCATGGCAACGAAGACCTACCCGGTATGAATTTAGCCTCGGGATGCTTTCATTTCCGAGATGTTCCTAAGCAGCACGCGAAAGAAAAACAAGTATTATTTGTAAGTTTTCTCACACCAGATACATTTTACAGCTAAAACAAAAACACCTGCAGACATGTACATAAACGATAAAACAAAACAGTTTTATTCGCAGAAGAAATCCGATTAGACTGAATGATCATATCACACCCAGAACGCACAGTGCGCATAGCTCCAGGCTCGAAGAGTTTAGCTCTCGTCTCATGAAGTCCGATTGCAGTGCGGCCGCAGCTGCCGGTAATCTTGTTTCACTGCGTATATTTTTTTCAGCCCACATCATGATCTTATTTGAATACATTGCTACTATAATACGCACCATGAACTTCAATCTGCAACAATATATAAAAGCCCGGACGGGTGCGGGTGCGAGCTACAAGCCCACAAGATTAGGGCGCACAACGCCTTCTCCCTTTTCTTCGACCACAAGTAAGCTCCCAGTGTTTCTCGTTTGTGTCGGTCGCGCCCTCGCGGTTTCCCTCCTCGCTCATGCTCTGAAGTGGCAATTCCTCGAGCTGAGGTGGTGCCTCTGATGTCGCTTCTGCGGCGCTGTCACACCACTCGTCGCGCTGTGCCACAATTTGCGTCTCAAATACGCGAGTTTTTCCGCTTCAGTGTCTATTATTAAGGAGATTCCGTCCTGATTCTCGTCCTGAGAAAGCGTTATGCCCCAGCTTGCAAGTATGCAAATTTCTGGTCGTTATGTATTGGTTTGAATTGGATTTTGTGTCCTTAATAGTTCTGTCTTCTTTCGACAACCGGAGAACACAGAACGTAAGGTTCCATCACAGTCCCACAGATGGCGTGTCATCCGTGCAGCAACGATGCGGATAGACAATCACCCTAGTCGAGGCCCTGGGGTTTTTAGAGGTAACAAAGGAAGCGTGAACGAATCGGCAGTAGAGATTAGCAAGAGACGTTTGGAAGATTGGTGGATATATAGCGAGGAGGGGACGCATGGAAGCTAACTCGAATTAAACAAGTATATTGAAGATGACCCTGGTATAAAAGTAAACTCGTAAAAGGTGAAGGGTTACCTAAGCTAAAAACCATAAAAAAAGAAAGGTTGAGCATGGTGATGACCATCACCACCCCGTTAGAAGGTTACCCACAGTGTACTATGGTGCAAAATACAGGGCAGCTGGTACCAGCCTGAAGGAAAGGCGGTTTCTAGGAAGAGAACCACGGCGGAAGCTAGACGCTTAGCGAAGCTCCGCTGCAAAGTGGAGATCTCAACGCGAGATTTTCATGAGCTCCTTCGTTTTCCTACTCTGCTGTCTCCAGACAGAGAGTCCTGGTCTCTGAATAGAAGTTAGATTAGAACCAGAAAGAGTTTACCGGGCTACTCATATAAGCAGACGCATCTTCTCGCTGGGCGGTTAAAACGGTCATTTGTGTTATAGAGCCGAGCCGTTGCATGCTTCTGCTTAAGGATGCGATCATATGTGACTATATACGCGGACATTGGCATGATGCGACAAGATGGCCACGACATGCAGGAACGGGTTGTTAGGGGCATGACAGCAAATAAAAATAAACGAAACATCAAATATCATAACTATAACTTTGTAAAACAAAAATGTACGAAGGTGCCATCCAACCTTGAAATGACGTCACTGACCAAATGGCTTCCATTCCTAACTACATATCATTTCACGACGAGTTGCTTAAATACTTCAAGGATCACTCCACTGTTTTAATACAGTTTATGTGCTTTCAGCATGGAGTTATTTTTCTTTGTTCTCATTTTTTTAACATTTCGCCGCATCTTGTATTTGCAGTAGCGCGGACCGGTAAGTTTGTTGGTACGACATTCTAGTGAAGTGCAAAGCACTAGCACAAACACGAGGGAAGGTGTCTGAATCCTTTCTCCCTTGTATTTGTGGTGCTGCGCTGCCTTTTCCTACAGCCTGTATTTGCTTCGCTTGTTTAATGTTGTATCTTGATTACTATTCATATAGTTGTTTTCAAATTGTTGAGCTAAATTCTGTAGCGTAGTGTTCATTATTAACCCGAGCCCGCTTTATTCATTGATCTTGCAGCTCTGTAAAGCATAAAAATATTAACAAGGCATTACCTTCCTTAAATTTTGCTCAGTTTTTGTTGTTCAGAAGCACGACAGGAGGGACCTTATCGTATTAACAACTTTGAATCTGAACGCGATTCTGGCTTCTATATAATATCACCCATGAATATTTCAAAGACTGGACTGGAACACAGTTCTTAAATTATGACGCAGGAGCAGTGATGCTGCTATTATTTTTTCTTCGTCGTCTTTGCGTGGGAAGGGGGTAATCGAGCGGCGCATATAGAAGCGGACTAGGCTGTTGTACTGTAGCTCGGGAATGGGGGAGATAAAAGAGAGGGAGGGGGAGGGGCACGTTTTATAAACGCACTCTGTGCTGTATTGAGCACAGTCTGCATCAGCAAAACGGGAACATTCCATCCTATCAAGCTGCATCTTCACCTCAGCAACTAAAACGCTGCTTGTAATATTTCTTAATCTACAGTATGGTCCATTCATAAAGAGAACATAAAGCCGCGTTGCTATCAAGCATACGTGGGTGCTATGATCACATGTTTAGGGGTTTCAAGCCGTAATTTAATAAGTCAGTGTTTCAAATTGTTTAATAAAGATCCCTCTGTTAAAAAGCTGGAAAGATATTTTATTGTAGTTTCTTCTGAGGGAATTTGTAATAGGTCGGACATTATTTTTTGGCAGAGTATAACACGAAGAGGATTAACGAAGTGTAGATATCTAACTGACTATCTTTAGTTCAAGAGGCCTAAAACAACGACGACTAGCGCACATGAGTTCAATGCTGTCAAAATAAATGATGACTCCAGGCTTTAACGTTTCACAATTGGCGTCGTAATTATCTGCATCGAACGATGAAAAACAATATAAAGAACGCTTTTAGAAGCTTTTCAAGTCGGCTTTTCCACGCTGCACGTTGGTGAAATGGAACCGCTTGAATGAATTTTGACGTAGTTTACGCACCTTATGCCGCATAAGGTGTTTCATTGATTTCCTTAACGAGATTATATTTTTACAATGTCCATTGCAGCAAAGGCAACTTGGAGTGCTATCAGAAGCGTATTTTTTCCGTTTAATGCTCAAATTGCAATCCCGGTTCAGCAATCTTATCAGCTGGACACTCCTACAGTGAAGAAGGCCTTCAATCTTTCAGTATATATGTTCTAGCGTACTAAACCAAACGCTAAATATTGTATGAAAATTTACTAGCCTTTTTATTACACTGTGACAGCAAGCGATGTCCGTCTTTCTGTACAGAGCACCTGCACAGGCCGCACCGGCGTATATTTCAAGTATTTGAAAATAACATTTGCATTAAATAATCTGAAAACACGCGTTATAATATGGACGCGCACCCGGATACGGGGTGCAATTAGTATTATGCAGCGCAACTCGGCATGAACAATAGAAAACACAAGCGTGCATCGCACTAGTTCCAAATTTAATGCAGAAATAATCGGAAAATGCAAATAACCGAAATCATGAAAAATCTCTCCCCTTGTAATGGGTCTCGTTTTCGACTCATTAGACAGTAGTAGGCCAGCTACGTTTAGTGCAACATGTCAAACAACAATTACCACCATACTTAAAAGATCAAAAAGCCTGGACGCGGAAATCACATCATCGTTCACTCCTGGACATCATAAAACCAGCAAATATTTTCATTATTTCAGTATTTATTCATCATTCACCACTTACTGTTCTGATGTCATGAGGTAATAAATGTCGTTATGAAGAAAAAAAACATTCTGAACTTGAGATCTTTACATCTATGAAATGCATTATATGCTTCTTTTTATTCTGCGGCTCCTTCTTTTATGCAGCAAAAGCACCTTCGAGTAACTTTTATCGTTTATTAAGTGTTTCTAGAAGCACTCGAAGCAGTTTGGAAATTTAATGTTTGGGAACCACGTGTGCAATTTGGGAAAGAGCCACTAGCGCCTGTTCTCAAGACGTATCGTGTCACACATGCACTCCAAGGTGGACCAAAACAGACCGCCCGAAAGGAAATTTCGAGGGCGTGGCATTACTCAATGTCCCTTGTCTTCCTACGCTGATAGCCACGGCTACGATGCTCTAGGTGGGCGCGTCGCAAGGTCGCACTTCCTTTCTACCAGCGTGACCGATCCAGTTGTTTATACTAGGAAATCGAAGTATAGACACGGTCACTAAAGGGCTAGACATTCGGCCCCACTCTGTATACAGCTGAAATGGTGCGGGATAGAACGAGGCATCGCGAGAAAGGTATCGTGCCAGCTTGGAGAGATCGTCGCTGGCACGTCATCAACTTCCTAGCGCTTAGCCAAAGTTCATGCACTCAACAACTGTCACTCCCATCTGCGTGGATCACTTCTTTAGGCAAATTGTTAATAGTGAATGAGTGAAAGCGCTTATGACATTGTAGGTGCAGGAGTCATCTTATATGTATAAACAATCAGAATGATTGCAAAGGGAAATTAATACCTTGTCTTCGGAGAAAAACACGTAGACCTTAACATTTCCGCTTCATATTTGAAATACGCGAAAAGGAGCCTTGATACCGACACGGCCGTGGTAGTGGCCGTTAAGAGTAGATATTTTGCAAATGACAGAGCCATTCAGAAAGTACTCTCGGAGTCGTAATTAATAGGCCAGAAATTGTCAAGAAACAACACCCCGTGCACCATCTGGCTATATTTATAGTCTTATCACGTAGCACTAAAACACTTGGGTATCACCAACTGGTTACTGTTCCAAGTACGTGCTTAAGAGGTGCAGTAAGAACCCCACAGGGCGTACGATCAATCATACTCCTAGACAAGTATGATGCGCTCAGTAGAGCGGGCTTGTCACGTGGGACCCTCCCACCTGTGTATGAAGTTCCAGTTTCTTTGTTTTCAATCATTTCAGGGAAGCTCTCTTTTATGCGCCTTCAATCTGCCCCAGAAAAAACAAAAGCCCTGCTGGAACTCCGCAAAAACACCACGATACTTGCCGCGCTCTCCCTTCATCATCTCGATTGTATCGCCCACTCTGAGCTCTGCGAATACAAGGCCCACTGTCGATAAGCGGTGCTCCGCCAGCGCCCACGGCTCAGAGCACAGTTTACGAGCTTGCCTTGTCCTGCGTGTAACGCAGGGGCCACCTGTTCGCTGGTCGACTGGATATGTCGTTAGCAAGTAACGGGAGGGCGAGTACAGTTATCGCGACTGCAATCTTTTGCCAGCTGTGGCGCACAGAGCTGCACCCGGGACGGGCTGCCACTTCAGAACTCCGCACACGGTCGCTATAGTTCTCATTGCGGCTCATCCGCACCGACGCACAACAGATGTTGCTCCAAAAAGAATATTTATGCTTTGAGTATGTCGCGGAATACACATCTCTCAATAAAAACCAGTGGCCGGAAGCAACAGCTGAATGACCTGTATACATGAGCTGAATACTTAACACAGTGATAGGGCTGGCTTTTCAAGTGTGCCAGAGGGCATTACGTTGCGCAATTTTGTGGCCTGACAATGGCTTGTGTCCGGCGTTCAAAGCAACCGTATTTAACAAAACCATCTCATGGTGAAAGCAGCGTGTTCTTCTACCATATATCTTTTTTAATCTTTTTTATTGCACTACTGAACATAGCCTGAGTCGCTTTGGGCGTTAAACCACGTAAACTAAACCAAACCAAACCTTTTTATTGTACTGCAATGAAACTCGCAACGCACGTATTCTCTCTTAGGCTCTCATTTCAATTTGTTTCTGGATTGGGTTTGTCTTCATTGGCTTTGGCAATTACTGCTGAGATTATTTTTTCCACGTCAAACTCGTATTTGGGGAGATATGGCTACACTTATTTTTTTTTTTTTTTTTTTTTTGAGGTGGGGGGGGGGGGGGGGGGGGGTCGGCTTTTTTCGAGAAAAAATGTCGAGAACCCGACCTTGCCAACTCACGTACTTTGCAAGGAAGTTTGAAATGCAGAGAAAAGCGTCCCAGCAGGCATTGTTTGTCTCCTCAGAACTCGCTCTTGTCAAAGTATCGACAATGCCACATAGTGCTTCCCTAAAATATGCGGTCGCTATGACATCGTTCCTGTTGCCATGCAGCCTCTAAAACTGTCAGGAAGGCACCCTCGTCCTTACGTCGTTACCGGGGTTAGCAATAGCGTAAGCGACCCCGATTCGCACGAAGCGGGAACCGCTGGCAATGAAGAGAAATGTGACAGCCTCGGCTTTGACGGGTGCTGGCGACTTGTGAAACGCGAGGCACGATGGTGTGCCGAGGCATAGGGAGGGCAGAACGGCGCGTATTTCGACGTGTCGTTTAACATATAATATGGTGGCGCAATGAAAAATAAATATACATGGGGGCCGAGGAACTCCTTTTCTGCCGAAAATAACGAATGCAGTTGGTATATATAGGCCTTGCGGTAGACTTCTCCTAGAAAGGAGCCGATGAGCTTGCATAAGACTCCAGGTTTTGGGACGCCAAATTTAGCAGATTGGATTTTTTTTTTTTTGTTATCCGTCAACAGGAAAGCGGAACCAACAAAGGAAGCAGCGCAATTCTGGATTGGAGTTCCTATGTTATTTGTGAGTTCAGTTTTTATAGCGAACGTTATGATCAGTAGATTAGCTTTTCACTTCGCGCATACGGCGGACTAGTATAGACAACCAGAAAAACGAAAAACGCACCAAGCGGGTTTATATAACAACATCCTTTCATTCTTCCTGTTTGGTAATGGTGTTTTGAAGGTATTACTTTCAACGTGAAAGTTGTTTCAGTAATCCCAAATCAGGTACCAAGAAGGTCATGTTTTAAAGCTCTAGATGTTTTAGGTGCAGAGGTCGACAATAAGCGGATCGCGGCCCACCACATATCTTTTAGTTTTATAGCTGCTGTTCTACCAGCGGGGAGTGTTTGTGATCGTATGAAGTAGCGATAGCTATCTGATGATACTGCGATGTATTTCCGTGTGTCAGGTCTTTCAAATATTTAAGTAATAATTCCTAAGTTAACTAAGGTGTTCTCGATGCACTTTTCAGAGTTTATACGACAAAGCATATCGCGGGCTTGAAAATTCAGGAGTGCACCACGTGCGAGGGGCGGAAGCGTCTACTGCCCTTAGGGCAAACAGTAACAGCACTGCACAAGAGACGAGATAAACGACACGCCGGGCGGTCTACTCAGTTGCAAGCGACTATCTTGCGCTGGCAGGCTGTGGTCACGTCGACCAGCGCGCTCGAATGGAGAAAGAGGCTGCGGCGAAAAAGTTTTGAAGCCTTCTCTTGGACCCTCCCCAACACCCATTTGATGCCAAGTATATCAGTCAAGCTTAGGATTTCTTGCTTGATACATAGCTCATTTTCTGTGTGCTTCGCTTGGCCAATTTCCATTCATGTCATCGCGTAGAGAATTTTGCTGCGCTCATTTAGCGAATGTTTTCTTTTTTCGAAACTTCAAAAGCGCAGCGCCAGAGGACAAAGAATTAAGAATAAGCGCTACTATCAACAGAAATTGTAATGGCAAAGGCACGGGTTATATACGCTCTCCATCACCCACAGCCAGGAGAGGACTTGCCTTCCCGAAAAACAGAATGAGTTAATTTTGGGAATCCAGATATAAACATTTCGAACGGTCATGAATAAGAACGGAATGCGCGCTCATCAAGCAGCGAAGTTATTTTTAATATAATGTTTCTTAAATAATTATCTTGCCAACTGATCCTTACGTCTAAACGGACTCTTAGCATTATTGAAAAGAGGTGAACGTAGATTTTTACTCGACTGACCGTAATTACCATAACTCCGGCGTATAATGCAGACCATTGTATAAGACGCAACCCTTATATTTAAATGCGTTAAAAAAAAAAAAAATCAGTGTACAAGACGCGCCCTGGCATCAAGATGAACTGTTGCAATTCTCTTGATGGCAACTGAATAACTAAGTCGTCTTGTCGTGTCTTTTCTTGGCAGTGGGGCGCACGAGGAGCGCGGATGTCGTCACCTTTTGTCATTTTACATTAGTTTATTACTAGTGCTTGGGGCTGGGGCTTGTAATCGTGGAAGGCGTTGTCACTGCCGTATCACTATAAACTTGGCATTGAAATATTGCAAAAAGCGAAAAAAAAAAAAACACTAATAAGACGCACCATTGTATAGGACGCGCTAAGGAAATGTCCGCAAAAGAAGAAAAACGACGTCTTATATATAACAAATATGGCAGTATCACTTTCGCTGAATTATAGGGCCCGGTTGGAAGAAGAATCACCTTTTAAATGCGCTTTATGCTGGCGCATTGATGTGTATAAGTATCTCCCGCGTTGCACTGTATTCTAGCCAAAAGGCAATGGAACGGCATTGGCCACTTCCTCAGCACATGGAACAAATCTCCCTTCACGTTTTATTTGCATCCTCTTTTCTTTTTCATTTGTTTTTGTGCTCTGGCTCGTCTGTTTTCTCGCTCAAAGTTTTCGTAAAGCGGGGCTCATTGATATCACCAAAATATTTTTGTTTTTAATTCCCTGCGCTCGGTGCTGTCCCTCCATTTCTCGCCATGCAGCCAGGATGCACTGTGGTTGATCGCTGATACCCGCGCTACGACCACACAATTGACGAAGTTTGGCGGAGTGTGGCTTGCCTAGGTACTCTCTTGTCGCACGCAAAGAGCCGCTCTCTTTATTTAATACTTGGCGAAGATGCCGGATTGCGTTTACAGGCATCAAAGAACGTTAAAGATTGGTTTGATCTTCCCTAACGCATAGTTCAGACTTCATCGATCCTTTCCTTGCTCCGTATGCCTGACTAGATATTCCTAGTGCCACTGCATGGTACCACTGTTTTTGTTGCTCTTTGTTGGCAACTACTTGAAAAATTCAAGAGGTACACGTTAACCCTGCATCGATCCCTCACGCAAAGTTTGCGTTCCTCGTTGCCGCACGTTCTGCATACATTACTTCATTCCAAAAAACACCGTTGGAGTGGAACCACCTGCCACAAAATATTGCAGCTGCAAAAGGCGCTGATTAGTTTAAAAAGATGTTTTCATTACAATATGCCTTACCCTAGACATTTGGCTCAATTTGTTTTGAATATATGTTCGGTTTCTTTTGTAGTGCATGTAATTTGTCTATTTTATAGCCCTGTATCATTTTGCTAGCTTACTTTGTTCAATGTTTCTACTAAAGGTAACGTTCTATTTCATATTTTTGATGTTTACGTGCAACATTTTCCGACTGTTACTGCGAACTTATTCATTCTGGTGTTAGTATCCTCCTAAATTATTTGTTTGTTTCGCGTTTTCGAGTCACGCTTTTTCTTGAAGCTAGTTCTTTTTGTCTTTCGCAATCATGCATATAATCAATTTTTATTGTTGACATGCTTCTATATGAGCTACCCCCCTTTTTCTTATCATTTTCTTTTCATTTACATCTATGTACCCATCCCTTGAATAACACTTTGTGGGCCACGGCAGTATCAAAAATAGGTAAATAAAAAATTGGCTGTGGTTTAGCCTGTGGTTAAACCTGGAGTTACGCGAGAGCAATATGCATGGCTACGCTTAGCTTCGGCTTGAAAGTAAAGACATGGCTTTTGCACATAGTAGTTTACTCTATAGTTCCAGCTTTATTTATACTATAGGGGAATCACTTCCTGTATGAGCACCCCTTGCTTCTCTTCGTTGACCATTCTCGTTCGAGTGTAGAAGACTACTAGTGGTATGATATCGTCTCTATGTCGAACGCCAGGGCACACCGCCGTCACAACGTTCGAACGAACCTTCTGTCTCGCTGTTACCGCTCGCCTCTAGCAACTACCGAGTTATCTGTCTTCTTCATCTTCTTCTTCTTCTGCTTCTTCTCGTGGACAGGCACGGCAAAATGGCGAGACTGTAGCCAAGTAGCTCTCGCTACAGAACGCATAGTGCCTAGAGGCAACTCCCAATGAAAACACTCCCTATACCTGTTTCCTTCTAACAGAGCTGCAGTCCCAATGTCTAAAGCCGGGGATGGGAAAGCCAGCGTGGAACTTGACCTCCCTCGTTGCATTGCGAACAACCATTTCTCGCGCTTATGAGTGGTTGGAATCTAGAAACAGTAGTGCCGATATCAGCACTCTTCTTCGCCATGGATCGAGAATTGTTTGGTTTAAGCGTCTTAGCGAATAGCGGCTCATTCATTCGATAATTTCTGCAGAGAAATGAGATTACAAATATAATTACATGCAGGCTGTACGACAGCCCGACGCATTTCCTACAGTGGCCCGAGAGTGATAGGTATGATCTGCAAAGGGCCCAGATTTGTTACGTTGAGGGCTCTAAGACCTTTGCGTAGCTAGGATAGCGTGGGAGACGTCTGTCTTTTTTTGTGTGTGAGGCAAATACCAGACAGATATCAGCATCCACATGACAGTATACATGCGCATTCACCATCTCTATATGAGTACTAGTTGTAGTGACTAAGAACGCATCCGGATATAGATAGCGTCCGAAGATACGGCCAACGGACCAAACGATTAAACATCCTTGAAGAGCAAAACTTCTCAGCTTACGAATCTAAGGAGCCAGGTTTCTTCAAAGAAGCTGTCGACCTGCGAACAATTGTTCTTCTTAGCTTTACCTATTTCTGCAGAAATGTAAATAAGTGCACCTTACACGTTTTCTTTTTTTTCCGAAACTCCATCTATGCTCGATAGAGAAGCAGAATACAGTCTTGACTTTAGCTTCTGGCCTGGCAGCTGGTAGACACGGTCAGTCTATAACGTCCTACCTTCAACAGTTGGATACATGCTAGACGCGATGCACCGGCCGACAGTCAGCCCTTCGCAGCGACTCCGACGACAGGCATAAGAAGTAAATGTTAATTTTCCGACTCACATAGACAGGAAAGTCATTTGTAACACACAGATGGTCATAGCACACTGAGTAGGCACGACAAATGGTACTGGAAAACCAGCTTAGTCAGCCAGCCTGCCGATAAGTAAAAATGTGCTCGTATATCTACCCCGTAGTCATGGCAACAGCATCGTGCAAAGCAAGGACCTAGAAGCTGGCAGGTCAAGCGATGCAAAGAGAAAGAAAGAGTACGATTGGAGGAAGGAGGGCAGGAAGATGTCACACTGCACCCGACGGATGAGCGTGACGGATGATAGTAACATAAATCTCGGCCGGCAAACGGCCTGGCCTTAAGTAGCCGTTCGACTTCCCGGAGGTCCTTGTCCCACGCTGTTTCTGGGGCGGATATATCGGATGTGTTTTTTCTTCTGGGAGGCAAAACAGAGGGCGCTCGCGCGCTCACAGCAAGTCCGGAACGACATCCGCCACTCCTGTCTCACGGAAAAAGACCCTCTCATCCGATTGCACCGTCGCGTTACGCGGAGCACAGCTATACTGCCATGTCGCTTTTCCGCCACACCATGAATTCTCGAATAGGAGGACCAGCTGAACCTGAGGAAATATAGGCCGGACACAGTACGGATAGTTGCAATAAAAATTATTTATGGCAGGATGGGTCGGAGTGGGATTGCTGAAAGCGCTGCCGGTGGAACTTGAACGTAACAGAGTATCATTCTCTATTAGCTGTCAGCGTATAAGTATTCTGAGGCTACTTTCATGCCTCTGTTTTTACCAAATGCTCGAGGTGGTGCGGAATCTTGAACATATAGTAAAGCGAGCAGCAAATAATAGATCTTCATAAACAGCAGCCTAATGTAACAGTAAAACAAGATAGAGGGTATAACGAGATATGCCACGGGGGTAAGTGTGCAACGGCCCTATTTATGGCACAGTCTATAAGTAAGCATTATTTATGAGGTCAGGCAAGGATGCCCCACCCAAGACAGAACCAGTTTACGGGTCCCTCTGCGCTACGGACATTGCCGAGATGGAATAAAAGACAATGGGCCAGAAGCCCTGGAGAGGGACCGTCGCTAACTCAAGCGGCCAATCAATCAACCTGGCCAGACGCTTGGTCGATATCGGGTGTCTATAGACCGTGCTGGACATCAAAATTTGGGTCGATAAATCAGCGGCATCCTTAAATAAAAGTGATTTTTTTTTTAGTCACTTCCCCACGCTTGTATCTTCTCCCCCACACTCTGTCTGCAAAACGCTATAGGTCATCCTCCCTCTAAAGTAAAGCCTTGGCCGTGGAGGCCGGATAAAAGCAGCAAGATGGTTGAGCGAAAAATTGTTAGTAAGTACGTTTAGAGGGCTAAAACGTGTGAGAGGGCGGGGGGGGGGGGGGGGGGGGGCTTAGGCGATAAAGAAAAAAATTGTTTACAAAGCCTAACCCACATCTATATTAAGCAGTCAATGAAATTTGATGCTCTCATTTGTACCGCTGTCTGCCGGCGCCCCCTCAAAACACCAGCAAGTTACAACTTATTTCAATAACAAAGCGATTATTGAAAATCGAAATATACTGCTAATTAATGCAGTACAAGGTAAAATTAACAGTGTCGATAAAATACCTTTGTAGTCCGAACACGTGACAAATGAGCAAACTCACGCGTGAACAACCAACGCCTTTAGGGTGCCTCAATGCCATCGCCCCCGCTTTCAGAGGGGGGGGGGGGGGGGGGGCAACACTCCTCCATTTCGATATTTTCCCATTATGGACGATTAGGGTGCCTCGATAACCTCCTTGTTGTTGCTGGCCTCTTGAAACATGGCACGTACCCACCATGGAGGATTGTACAAGGTGTGGTGGAGGGCAAGATAAAATTTCTATAGCCAATAATGGGGAAAATTTTGGCATCAAGTGAAAACGTAAAGCAGTTTAACGATGCCACTATAAAAAAGAAATGAAACGATATTTAGAGTAAAATAACAGCCACAAACGTTTTGAAGAAAACTTAAAGGCTCAACTTACTAGTTGCTGCAATGTGCTCATGAGTAACAACACAAATCGTACCTAATGCAAATCATTTGGCACTCGCACTAAATGATAGTAAAACTGGTAGTGACAAGGGGATCCCTAGCCTTGAAAAAGAGACTTCCAAGTGCGCCTTTTTCTGGGGAAAAAATGATCTATGGATTTTTGTTCCCCACATGAGGAACATAGGTTTATCAGTGTCCACCGACATCTACACATATAAACTTAACCTATTAGTTCTGCACCACAATAGAGTGATTTATATTTCATATTGTCTGGTTTTACATGAACGGATATTTCAATGATGTGATAATCTGTGGTAATCGGAAAGGCACCAGTAGCCTGGCTGATATGTACTATAACCGTTGGAACCGAGATAGCACCAGCAGTCTGAAATTAGGGTCATCACGGGTGCACTAAGAATAGACCTCGCTGAGAAATCAACCACCTTGCATGGCCAGGGAGGCCATATGTCAAAATACGACCACGCATTCACATTGCAGAGACGAAGATAATGAAAACGAAGATAAAGCGTGAAAGACTATCTCAATGACCCCGTGTTACCTATCCTCCCAGCTTCAGCGTACATAAAGCAGCGCGGTTTCGTAGACGCACCTTATTAAGCTCGCAAACTGGATCGCTTTTAACATCTGATGACTACCTGCATCTCAAGTATTCGTGGAGCAGAAAATCATGTCAATCACGGCAGATTCAGGACTCCCTAAGAAGGCTGCGCTGCCGTAACCCGCCTCTAAATTTCCATGTGCACAGGTCTGGTTTGCCTTTTATTCCCGTCTGTGCATTCTCCTGGGACCCGGAATCAATTAAACATTTCTTTCTGTTGTGCCGCCGCTTCATCATGATGATATGACGGTATGTGGACAAGTCATTGCAACAGCTTGCACTTAATTTGAGTAGCCAGATGTTATTGTTGTTTTGTGCCACCATACTCGGGTACAGCCACAGGTCTATTTTTACCGTCATTCAAAACATCTTAATGGAATCTAAACGCTTGCCTTGCAAATATACTTTTTTATTATTCACTGGCTACAGATTTCACAGTGTTCACCTCCTGCGCGCGTTATGATATCTCCTTTTTATTTTGGTGTTTCATCTTTTCGATTCCTTCTCTCTGCCCTGGAAACCATTTTTTTTTTTTGGCGATGTAATTATGCACCTAAAATATATCTCTGCACCTCAATTCTTGGTCGATCCCCCTATGTGGGAATGTGCCATTAATTTCTAGGACAACAACGACTGTATACCGCAGTAGTGTACTGCTCTAACGCTGTGGCCAGAAAAGCTGATGGTCTGATTGTCTCGGCCTGGGTTCGAATCGAACTGGAAGGTTTTTTTGTGTTTTTTTTTCTTATACAGCAGGCACTCGCAGTGCGAAATCAGCTTCGGACTCAGCCATACAGATGTGATTTTTGCAAGGATGCGGCTAGTCAGTGTGCTACTGCGCTGAAAAAAACTTGTGACTGCAAAGGTGGTTGCACCGCATAGATTTGTTGTTCTGCAAAGAAGCACGCTTTAGGAAACTCCGCGGATTGCGTGTCAAGGTTGCGGGCAAAACTAGTGCCACCGTTAACTGTAGAAAAGTGCCCTGACGTAGCGACATTTCAGATGAACTCCAAACAGATGACGTAAGCATTTTGGGATGTGACGGCGATAATGGTTCCCTTCTACCGGCTCCCACTGTGGTTCGTCGCTCGCTTGCATGCAATGTGTTACCCACTTGATCACTGATCCCTTATTTTGAGCCTCTGTTATCTTATACACAGTCATTGCTATACAGTTTCAAGTTGCCAAATTAAGTGAAAGACCGCCAGACAGAGATACAAACCACCAGCTTTAAACAGGCTGTAAGCACGTGCCTAGGTTTGCCAGGGGCGTATCTGATTCGGTATGCACATTCCTGTAGAGAGTTCAATTCACATCTCCTTGTCCCATCTCAAAGGAGCTGCCTGAGTTGACAGCTGCTTAAGAGTCAGCCATGTCATGCGGTCTCGTGACGTCACAAAAACCTGCCAGCCAATCTGCCAACTGGCACCCGCTAGATGCGCTCTCGTGAATTTTCGCTCATAACGAGACCAGGACCGGGACGAATTTTTCTTTAACTACGCAGTTCCTGAGAAAGCTGCATAGCTTTCCTTCATAGCCGTATGGCTGCACTTGAGTGGATGTCAATGAGCGATTACTCTCTCATCGCAAATCTACTGCACCTTGGGGGTTTCCCCGTGATGTAGCGTGACTTGACCAAATGTCATTTCAGACTTGGCAGCAATTGCCACCTCGAGTCGCTCTTATGAGATTGGAGGGCGCGAAATGGGAAATAATCCCGGGACGCTTGGATCTCAAGTCACACAAACTACACCTAGTTACGCAGGCACGTTCTCACGGTTTGGTTAAAGCGGGGCTATTAGAGAGTTAGCTCTACTGCGTTCATTTGAAAGTTTCGCGTTTTTCCTGGATGGTCTTCGCGTTATTTCTGGGTAGACCCTTTACATCGAATATAACGAACACAGGAATTCGGTTATAACGAAGATCGATTATAATGCATCTTCATCATAACCGAGGTTAACTATTGCCCGATATTTATGTCCGGCAGAGTCGAACTGCTCAATTTTTTTTATCTGTAACTAATGGCCTTGCACATAATTTGATAGCTTTAGACTGTATGCTTATAAGCATGCGCAAGATAACAGAGACGCAAAATAATACTCTAGTAATCAAGCAAGGAACAATGTGCCTGACGCGAACGTTAATTCGTAAGGGGAGCCGCAGACGGGAGCCATTAACAATCTCGCGTCAATAAGTAGCGTTAGTGCGCCCAGAAATGCTCTCCTCATTTTCCTCCGCCACCTTCCGAGTTTAACGAGTTCATGTGTAAGGCTATAACAAGACAGAACTGCGCGAAGGCAACGGGGCAAGTAGGCACGAATACACACACACAAAGCGTGTATTCGTGCCTTCTTGTTCCGTTGCCTTCGCGCAGTTCTGTTTTGTTATAACCATGAACCGACTAGCCGAACATCACGTCTTAATGTGTAAGGCACCTGCGACGAATGGTTCAGTTCCCTTCAACTGCTCCGGAATATTCCTTCTGACCGACTTCATCCGCCCGCCTGAGGCAGCACTTGCAAACTTCCCAATAGTTTAGAATCTTCCTCCTTCACAACGTGAAACGCGCAATCTTCCTGACGTTTTATATTCAACCTAGCCTGCGTAGAATCTTGCGATTTCGAGCTTAGATAGCCTAAAACAGATTATTATTATTGGGGTATCATGGAGCGATACAAATACATAGATGGACTGAATATCGATGTGGAGAAAGAAAAGAACGCGTACTGCTTATAAGGTAGACACCCAAAAGCCTGAGCCAAGAACAGTTGCATGCCCATGTTGACTAGGAAAACTTATGTCTGTTAACACAATTTTCCAGTCGACGCAAGAAACAATTCTGGAGCATGAAAATAACAAATCTGTCAACCATGGCTAGAGCAAAGTATAATATTAATTATATTAAGGGAGATAAACGTTTATCCGTTAGTAATTAATTGCTTAGCTTTGCGTCTCTTTACTCAGTTCTCTCACATGTGCATTTTGTGTAAAAAAATTAACAAAATATGGCTTACTTTTTGGCTCCTTTAGAAACACGCATATCACTTAATTGTTCCGGCTGTATTTTGCGGCAGAATGCCACCAGCAAGAATCTTACAGTTTCAAAGCGATGTGCATGCAATTTCAACCGCCAAATTTTGTTATTTATTTCTTTTATTTATACCGAACTCCACCCTCCAGCAGAAATTTTGGATAATAAACGATTCTCGAACAACTAGTAAAAGCTCGCTCGTCGCCTGGGTGCTTAATTTCCGGCCTATTGACATGTCAGAGATGTGTAAGCTAGGATAATAACTGTATTGGCTCATACCTTACAGAGCAGAATGTCAGCGCAGTTCTCACGAAATTAATGAAACCATCTGATCGGATACTCGTAAATACACACAAGGAAAATCCGCTCTCATCCCCACCTTCCTTTCACCAATTAATTTCAGTCTTCAATAAATGTTTTCTTCCTCCTCCTCCTTTCTCCTTAATTTTTCTTCGCTTTATCCACACTGCACAAATACTCGCATGCAATGAGAGGCCAGAGTGCAAGGCTACGCTAGCCACACTTTCTTTCTCTCCCGTTTAAAATACTTCACTTTTCAAATAGGTGCGCTTTCCTAATCAGTAGGGCAGACAATGATAACTGATGTCTACAGATTGCGTTCGCCAAGCAAACTTATCAGTGCTTTTTATTCATTTGAATTTATTGGACGCCTAGCTAAAAATTTAGCAACGAAGAAAAATTGAGATATGAGTGAACAAAAACGTTATATGTCCATTACTTTTGCACAGCCCTAACCTAACGCTGTCCTAAGTTTGATCGTTCAATCAAGCTAAGTAGTGAGAAAGGGCTGCTGTCATTCCTGACAACGCGATTTGTCTTTCTTCCTGTTAAAAAATCAGAAAAATAATTGGTTTGACTCTTTTTTCTTTTTTCACCCACAGCGATCACTTTTAATAAGGTACATACAAGAAATTCTTCGGCATTTTATTTTTCTAGACAAATAAAGAAATAGAACAAAAAACATGCGCCGAGCGACTGCCAAGAATGTTAAATAAGGATAGGCATACAAGCAACAAGCGTGCACAGCCGCGTCCTCTCGGAAATCGTATCCGCGGCAGTCATCGCAGCTGAAGTTGTCACATGTCACATAGTGCGCGAAACACACAAGTGACGTCCTCTTCAATCACCACGGAAGTGACTACACGACACCAAAGCCAAAATGTACCGCGGCAGCTGTGCCACCATCTCTGTCATAGCCTCCAACACGGCACCTGAAGTTTTGGCTGCAACGCGGAACAGGGAAGAGCTCAATCAGGAACTGGATTTTTCAGCCGTGACCACCGCCCACACAACAACTACAGGCATACTCCGCTCTGTAAGCAGCAACTATGTTACACGTGTGCCTCATTGTCCCGCAAGAATGCGTGTCCAACACCGTTCCTCGGGTCGCTCCGCTGCACCCTTAAAGACCCTACGATGGTCCAGGAATCCTTTCGTGAGAACCTCGCAGCCAAGGGCAACACCCTGATGAATGCTGACTGTTTGTATGGGTAGGACTGC
>NC_139344.1:389158496-389195996 GCF_055883805.1 Amblyomma maculatum
GACTGGCCGTTGTTTGAATATCCGGCTCTTCGAACATAGAAATTCTTTAACCCCTACATCACAAGACAATTTGCCTAAACATTGCACGAAGTGTAAATGCCGCCCCATTTTCGATAAAACTATCGTTCTTGGCACATCGCGCAATCAACGTACACGAGAAATTATAGAGGCATATCATATCATGAAATGAGGGGATAAGTGTGTTAGCGAAGCTTCTAATAACTTAACAAAAGTAGAGATCACATACCTTGAATCAGTGGTCAAGTAGTTTTTCACGTGTTTCTTTTTGTGTGTATCTTTTCAAACTTGCCTTTTTCCACATTTTTGTCAATTTTTGTCAATTTCACCCCTTTATTACATGTATTTGATAATTTTTGTACCTTATATATTCTGTTAGCTTTTCTAATAAAAAATCAGTTGTGAGTAAGCGCTCGTGTGTGTTTCCTTCTTTTTTGTCCTTGTCTTCTTTGCGCTACGTTTCCTAAAATGCGAACCTCTGCCGTTTCTTCTAGAGGAGTACCTTTACGAGGAGTCCAGGATACATTTGACACAGAATGTGCCTCACCGCTGGATTTAAGCGGTAGACAGCATATAGTGGCACAAGGAAAGCAGCCAACTATAAGCGACGCGAATTTAAATTTGCATCGACTCGTCTTCAGTAAAATTTGATTTAAAGACTATTTCACAAGCAACGCTGATAGCAGGAACGCCTAAAAAGCGTGAGCTGTCTAGCGAGGCCGCGTGAAATGACTTCACAGCGGTACAAAAATGCCGCTGTCCTAACAATATTCTCTAAGAACCATAGGTCATGTGAACAACGGGTCATACGAGGCACTGAACCACTCTCATGACAGCGCCAGAGATCAATTAGGGCCAAAAATATATTGACGGAGCTTGTCAGCGACGTCAGAGCCGTGCACACTGCATAAACTAACTTTATGTTTCTCGATGGATGCTGCGAAAAGTAAATTTTGCGTTTGTTCTTTGTCATCTTCAAGAAGTGTGCTTAATCACTGTCTCTGATATGAGAAACAGTCCTTTTGATAAACATCAACGGTACGTCAGCGCGCCTTGCGTCTCCTCCTTTTTTAATTCCTGCAAGCATCTGAACATATCTTCAAGTATAATGCGCACATGAAAACAAGGGCGTGAAGGTACGCACAACATATATCTAGATGATGTTCCTTGAGAACGAGAACTATATACCGATGTCACATTGTGCGAATGCCCCTTTAGGCTCGTTCGCCTTCTCTTTTAGTGGTTCGGTGTATTTTTAGTTTACTGACGATATCTTCTGACAGGACGAGTTTTTATCGAGGTCTATATTTTGCAGCATTATCTTCGATGCAGTGAGAGGCAGCAGTGCACAGTTAAAACAGCAAATCAATTAACGTTTCTATGAATGCTCCATCTCAAATTGTAGTATACACCCTTTTCCGCTAAATCAAGAGGGTAAAGTCACTGAAGAAGACCTTGCCAGCAAAAACAAACATGCAAATTGGTTATGGAAAACTCGTCATATCGAATAGGCCGACATGGGCCGATTCGCGGGCCCCGTCAAAGGTTTATTACGTTACGCTTACCGCAAGCTAGGCTTTCCATGTTGTCCCACACTCATGAAGACAACTCAAACCACCTCCGGTTGGCATGCAACGCACACTTCGACTTTTGAATTATATTTCCCTGTGCAGCTCAAATTATCTTGTCACGTCTTTTTTGATAGCGGTAAAAGAACATCCACGCATGCATATTTCCAGGTCGGCGCTGAAGACGCGTCTCGCAGTCAGTGGGTTTAGAACGCAAACAGAATCAAATAGATCGCCTGCATTGATAACAGGTTTAGACCACCAGCTGCACCTTCTCGGCTTTTTTTTTCTTCTTCTTCAGCATGACACTCATTACACTGAGCCAAGGCTCTATACATATGAACTAGGTGCAGATTATTTCGAAAACAGTGTGCGATTAATATGATGCACCATGTCAACAAAGCTTAAACAATACGCCGCGCTGAGCAAATAACTAAACGCGAGTGCCACTTCAGTTCGAACTCGTCCTGTGCATAAAGTTCTCTTGAACAATCATCTTTGAAGAAATGGTTCTTTGCAGAAACGTCAGATTCACAACGTCGGTCCATCATGCGTGTTTTCCAGGGGTTGCGTAATAGCACGTGAAGAAGCCGGCTAGCGAGATAGCGGAGTTCTTCCTGGTTGCTTCATGCTAAGCCATGCTTTCGTGCTGCGCTTCGAATGTCATAATTTCTCATCTTCTGAAAAATGGCAGTAAATGCTCTAATTAGGTCTGCTTCATCATAATAAATACCTGAAGTGCCCGCTAAATACTTGTCTAAACGTGGAAAGTCGTGGCAAAGCTAAACGAAGGAAAAAGATAGCTAAGCAAGTGTTAGTCATCCGGCATGCATATCCGTGCTCAGCTAAGCTAAACCGGCGCTTATTATTATAATTATTTTTTTTTTATCGTTGTTAAAGTTGAGCTCTGTAGTTGTCTACTTCCGTTGGTGTCAGCTTAGAATCAAAGCGAGCAGCTAACGCAATCTTGTTAACTGGTTCGCATTAAAATAACACAGTAGATGAGCAATCCAATTTTGGAAAACACAGATCAGAACCTCATTAACAGAGTGATGCTCTCTGCACGTCAACATCTCTTGTTCCATGCTTTGCTAAACCACGGCCAGTCTCTAGGCACGCGCGCGCGTCGCTTCATTCAGCCCGGTTTTGGGTTAGCACGCAGCGGGCGCCTAAACGGATAGGAAAACACGAAACGGTGCCATTTTGGGCGAGACCTGACCTCGGACCGTGCCTAAAATGAACCCCGCCGTCTTGAGATGCGATGAATCGATTTCTGCAGCTACATCTGGCTATCATTTTGCCTTCAGCATGACACGGACGCCAGCTCTCCTCCCACGCGAAGGCTTCCTTATCGGCGCTGCCAAGAGCGTGGGTGCTCCCTCGGGAGGAAGGCAGCCATCTCGGAAACTTTGTGCGTCCAGTCCTTTCGTTCATCCTTCATTTTTATTTTGAGGCAACGGGCTCACTTGAATTCCTGAAGTTACTTCGCCCTTCATTGTTGACATCGGTCACATCCGCCCGCGACCGGTGGCTGGTCTCTGCATTTTTTTATTATTATTATATTGCTCATCGCATGCGGTTGAACTCAAGCTTTAAACACAGGAAGCAGTGGAGATGGCAGAAAGTATGGTCCTTTAAAATATGCAGGCTCTTTTGCTAGGAGCAGCGACCGGATACGCAGTACAAAAAGTTTATAATGGGCTGTGGTTCACGTTCATACCCTTTTAGTTTGGGAAAACATTTAAAAAGGTATGCACTGAAACACGACGAGGTTTCAGGATCGTACCACAGGACGTTTCTGCAAAATCCTCAAATTGAGGAGTACACGTGCCGCAAAAGGTTTTCTTTTTTTAAGCTGATTATTTTAAGCCTATATAGGGCTTATAGTGTTCTGTGTTAATACACACAGCTGGTCTTGATGCACTACGATTACAAGAGGCGTGACTTTGAATGTTGCCTTTTTTTCTTTTTTTTTCTTTTTTTGCAGTGCTCCAAAGAGACACGCACCACATTCATTATCACCTTCTTTAATCCCAGTGCACGATAGTAAATCGCTACCCCTAATTTGGTTAACCTCTTCTCCTTTCGCTTCTTAATTCTCTCTCTCGTTTCGCGGGAAAAGCGCCTTAGATATAGGAGACACCGGCGAACCACAAATAGAATATATTGTGTACATACATACATACAAAAACGCACATTACTCACAGACCAAAGCACTATACAAAACACTATAGGTTACCTATACATAATCAACGCTAAAACGTGATTCCCCAGAGCGGGGAAAACAATAGAAGGGGGGGAGCGGGGGCGGGATTCTTGTACGACAGGCATCTCAAGTCTGCTCCTCCGTACAACATAGAAGCACGTGTGCCAGCGCCGGAGAAACCGCGCCTCGCCGTCCGTTTCTAACTGTCCAGACAGGTCGTGGAACGCGCGAGATTCTCCAATTTTTTATCAGCAGAATAGCATGTTTACAGTTCCATTAAATGTATACGTTACGTCACAGACTGAACAAAAAGTTTTGGTGGCGCCGTGGACACGGACTCAGGATCTCCAATATACGAGGATATTTATTATGAAATTATTGCTCTACGGACATCGCGAGACGGTTACCACGGTGCAAAACCAGATTCGTTGGGACCATTGCGCGAGGGTGAATGAGAGATTTCATCCAATTCTTCTCTTAATATTTTTTGTCCGATTGTGTTCAGATGACGCCACTGCGTTCGGGTCTCTCGGCTTGGCGCATCGGAGTGACGACTTGCGTGCGCTACACGCTTCACTCTGACCAAACAGCGCGGCGCGGTGCGTCTGCTTCGATCGTTGTCCTTCCCCTTAACATTTCCTCCTTTCATTTCTTCGTGTTGCGCCAGAGCAAACGCCGCAAGACTGAAAACGTATTCTTAACAGCTTTCTTTACAAAATAAAAAGGGGCGCGAGCGATGTGCGTCAGCCACGCTGAACCTTCTCATAATGTCTAACCTGCAGCCATGCATCGGCTTACCGACCACGCAACCGGCCATGTCAGACTAACGCTCGCGTTCGCTCGACACAACACACCGCGGTACTACGTTGTGCATGGCAGATAACCCTCGTTTCAAAGACGCCGCACACGTATAGTGCCTATAGGTACACGTTAGGCGTGCATCGTTAGCGCGACCACTGCCTCACTCCCAAGCACGCGATTCATTGACGCGCTCAGCCGCCTTGACCGTCATGCACATCAAGTATTTGTACGCCCTAAGCGGTCTTCTCGTTTTTAGCAGCCGTTAGAGTTTCTCAGTGGAGAGGTTTTGAGCATTATGGTGACTGCAAATGTCCCTCAGGGTAGCTTTTCCAGATGAGCGTTAGAGAGGTCACGCACGTGCCTTGAGGATCTATTCGACGAAATATATATTGTTTTTTTCGGCACCATTTGCGTTACAGCGGATTCGCGCCCGGTTAACTGAAGCGAATGGTTCGTTTAACTTTCCGATAAGCTCTCTCATTATATGCTGGGTGCTTTGCTTTTGAAAATGGGAAAACAGTAGCTATAGAGACCTGCGGTATTACCAATTGTGCTGTCCCATTTATGTACTCCAAATCTGCTTATAAAACCAGCCCGCCGCAGGCGGGTTTCCGATGTCATGCGATTCATCCGCGAAGCCTCGACAGATGAAATGGAGTTTTCGGTAACAAAGGATTGTATTACGTAGCGAACCCGACATTCTTGAAGTTTTTTTTTCTTTTTCGTGTAATTTTTTCCTGTTACCAGACGTTGCCAGGCTCCCTTTTCTCGTAAGTAGCAATTATATCGTCTTACACAAATTTAAAAGGTTTGGTTTGGTTTGGTTCGTGGGGTTTAACGTCCCAAAGCGATTCAGGCTATGAGAGACGCCGTAGTGGAGGACTCCGAAAATTTCGACCACCTGGGGTTCTTTAACGTGCACTGACATCGAGTGGCGCGTTCTAATCACGAAAGGCCTTGCTCACCGAAAGGGATAATTTAATAAATAAAAATAAAAACAAGTTACAGGTGTGGCCATGATCGCACGATTTTGCAAGTGAAATGCGGGCGTTGACGCCATTGTTTTTGCTGCAGGGTCTAGGGCTATGCCACAAGCCGTCATTCGCCTCGCGACGGCGGAAGCTTGTCCTTTTCGTTAGGAATGTTACATGTCTGAATCGACTGCGAAAAAAATATTTGAATACAAATTTTTCGCAGACAAATGCGCCTCTGCGGCCGGACGAGGCTAAGTATAGCCAAAAAAGGCCAAATATTGTATTTTCGCGAATCTAAGCAACATCTCCCCCCCCCCCCCCCCCCCCTCTGTCTTTTATTTTCACAAAACAGAAGTTAATACAAAAACCTTTCGTGGAAATTTAAGCACCCTCATTTTTGCCCGGAAACTCACTACGTCCTGGAGGAGCCGCAGCTGTCAGAATCCCCAGGTGGCGCTGCGTTCGCGTGGTCTGAGATATGGGCTGGGCATCTTGCGAAGTACGGGAAGCTCAGAGTAAAATATTGTACGAGGAACGCCTGAGGTAATTAGACAGTAATAGATGGGCAGCTAAATTATTTAAATACCTGTACTTAAAAAGCGTTGACTCACAATGGAGGAAAAGAACTAGGAAACTAACTAGTAAGTATGCTAGTCACAAGGACGGAGAAATAAAGAGCATTAAGCAACAGGTGAAAAACACAGAAGGTAAAAATTGGATAAATTCGATGGAAAAGAAACAGAGTGTGGAATTATACCGAAAGAGGAAAAGGCAGATCAGGAAGGAAGCTTTCTTTGATAACTCAAGAGGCAGTGCCCTACGTTTTGAAGCTAGATCAGGGTGCCTTAGAACACGCAGCTACAAAAAGAAATTTAACATTGAAGATTACGCATGTGCTGTATGTGGTAACTCCAGTGAAAAAATTGACCATATTATACTCGAATGCAATGGTATCCATCCGGAAGTTGATGCAGGCGCAATCACTGTTCCTGAAGCTCTGGGGTTTAGAGTTACCAGTGGCCGGGTGAATAAACCGGCGGTGTAAGCTAGCAAACAACGACTGGAAGATTGGTGGCTTAAAAGCAGAAAAGTGACATAATGTTAGTAATGTAGAAACAAAAATTCTATAAATAGAATGATGGTTTAGTTAACCAATCTAAAACAATAAGTAGGATATAGGGAGAAAAATGAGCATGATATCTACTGCTATCACCCCGTTCCAATGGGGACGCTCCTATATTCCATCCATCCATCCATGATCTCCAACTTCGTCTGTTGTTGTGCCCAGAAAATGACAGTTGGCAGCATACAATGCCGACAGCCGGCGAGAGCAACCCTGGTAACTCCATCAGAGTGTTGTTACTTTGGCCTGGTATCGGCTGCACTGAGCAGATTTCACGAGTATCGCTGGCGTTGGTGTCAGTTTTTTTTTAGAGCCGTTAGCTGTAGTCGAAACGAGTTCGTAGATGGCTGCCTACAGACTGAAGTTTATGCGAAGTTGCAATCGCGTTTGTCGAAGATATTTGCCAGATATGTTTGCCAAATGAAATGTTTCTTGCAGCTGGTCGCGCCGCGAAAAGAAGGTGGTGAGGATCATTTTAGGTGTCCCGAATATAAGCTCCCCTCTCCCCCCTCCCCCTTTGGGCATCGCAATCATATGTGGCAAAATTACTTTTTAAAAGGAATTAAATTGCATTACTTATCACTTTGTTAAAAATCACAGAAATGTAATTAAAATACGTTACTAATCACTGCTCAGAAAAGTCGTGAAATTACATTACAATTACTTCTGCTGAGTAATTGAATCACATTTAAATCATTCTTGTTTTCATCTATGCAAAAACTAATTATTGCTATAAGAAGCAAAACAGACGCAACACACACATTCTTTCGTCTTCCCGCCAAATTCTGACCCAGAAAACTTTTCTCTCCCTCTTTCCTATAGCGCGTGTCATTCCAAAAATAAGAAGACGGCAACAAGTAGCAAAAAGGAAATCATGGTCGAACACTCGCGAAATGAGTGGCGAACCCAGCGTCTTGCTGGCCCGGAGCTTCGCCGTTTGAAGGCCCCAAAGAAACTACGTTATTTATTGCTTTTATGGTCCCAACGATCGACCTCGGCACTTTACGCTCGCCCCGCCGGGTTGGTGCAGTGGTAAGACGCCCGACTACTGTGCCAGAGTACCCGGGTTCGACCCCGACCGCGGCTGCGTATCGATGGAGGCGAAACGAAGAGGCGTCCGTGTGCTGTGCGATGTCAGCGCACGTTAAAGATCCCCATGTGCTCGAAATTACTCCGTAGCCCTCTACTACGGCTCCTCTTTCTCTCTTCCCACTTTAACTCCCACCTTCCTCCCTTTCCTTACAACCCGGTTCAGGTGTCCACAGAAACAAGTGTGACAGATACTGCGCCTTTCCCTTCCCGTGAACCAATTATTATTATTATTTACGCTCAGTAATGCTCACGCCACGGAGACAATGACAAAAAATATCGAAATGAAAAAATCTCTCTAACGCAGAATAGGCTCTCCAGCCCAGAAAAGGGCAACAATACTTCATCCAAACATAAAGCGAACAAAGCATCAAATACACAGAGGAAATGGCGTGATGACTCAAGAAATCTGAAAACACAAGGATTTTAACAATCTGACATTCAATGAGGACTAAGGTGCACTGCTGAAAGAGGAAAGAATCATAACAAAACACAGAATAAAAATGATAAATACGTAAATGTTTCAGTGCTACATACATTGAATGTAAAAGGGGAAGTAGAGGACGACCTGTCGGGCTAGTTGGTTTTAATCAGTGTCATCAATTTCAGCAGTGCCTAGCAGGACGAGGACGGAGCACGGAGGAAAGTACAGGAGAATTAAAGTTGACGTTCGGCGCTTGTTTGTCCTGCGTGCTCTTCTCTGCTCTGTCCTCGTCTTGATCCGCGCTGCTGAAATTGATTGGTTAAAAGTGGCCATGTGTTAGGCTGAGAACACCAATACCGCCCTTTGTATATACCAGGTACATGGACAACCATGCATTTATGAACATAAACAAAAGCCTACATTGCAGCGATCAGAAGAGAAAATGATCAGACCGGCACCTGTGATATCATCGAGAAAAGAGGGAAGGCGATGTCTCTATGTCACATTTAATTTCAAACGTACCGATGCAAAACTGGTCCTTGTGACGTTACGGTTACGTGCTCTCATAGTCCGGGAGTCCTGTCATGTTGGAGAGAATTTTAAGCTAGGTATTGTTAATTAATGCTTGTAAGAAAGCCTCACTCATAAATTATATCCAATGCACTAGGCGAGATAGAAACGTTAAATAGATCACAAGTGGGATAGTTTAAAAGCAGATCCTAAATTATTGTCATGCCCTTCATTTTCAATATAGGTATACTTTCTGAAAATTCGTTTGAGCAGTACTTCCCCACACGAGGTAGCCTTGGATGTTGCGTAGCTACAGGCGTTTACCAGTACACACACATTACACACACACACACACACACACACACACACACACACACACACACACACACACACACACACACACACACACACACACACACACACACACACACACACACACACACACACACACACACACACACACACACACACACACACACACACACACACACACACACACACACACACACACACACACACACACACACACACACACACACACACACACACACACACACACACACACACACACACACACACACACACACACACACATGCACAAACACACACACACACACACACACACACACACACACACACACACACACACACACTCGACTACTGTTCCCAAGGACGCGGGATCGAATCCCGGCCTCGGCGGCCGCTTTTCGGTGGAGGCGAAAAGCAAAAGCGCCCGTGTGCTATGCGATGTCAGTGCACGTTAAAGAACCCCAGGTGGTCGAAATTTCCGGAGTCCTCCACTACGGCGTCTCTCATAGCCTGAGTTGCTTTGGGACGTTAAACCCCACAAACCAACCAACCAACCAACACACACACACACACACACACACACACACACACACACACACACACACACACACACACACACACACATACACACACACACACACACACACACACACACACACACACACACACACACACACACACACACACACACACACACACACACACACACACATGCACAAACACACACAAATAAACGCAGTGAAATCCTCATTTTCAACTTATCAGCCAAAGTGTCAAGCGAACAGAAAACAGGCTGCCTTTTCTGCTCGTCTTTTTGACTTTATTTGTAGGTAGGCCTCGCCCCACGATTAAACGAAAAGGCGGACAAGGCACCTGAGCGCTTCGCTCGCTTGCGCGCTGGAAAGGCTCTGGACTACTGAGAAAGCACAAAACCAAAAAGGAAAAAGACACTGAGACTAACACATAAATTAGACGAATAATGCGTCACAAAATGATGTACTTACAGCGTAAATCTTTGTATTCCCAAGCTGACTGATTACCAGCGTTAGAAATGACAATACCAGTTTCTCAGTCGCCGATTAGCGCAGTCGTTTAGTCCCTTTTCCTTCTTTCGCTTTGCGCAATTTTATTTTAATTATTCTTTAGTCCTTCAGAGCACCCCAGCTGAAATGGAGGTTGGAGGAAGACCTCTACCACGCTAATGAAAATTGAAAGCCCCAGCTTCCTATGATTCCGTTTGTATTTTGACTGTTTCTGCGTTAATTCAGCGGGTTTGTCAGTTAGCAAGGCGAGTGTGCAAACGCACGCTCGCCGGGAATGGACCAATCCTTCGGAGCTCCGGAAAGGCACGTTCGGAGGCAGCGGAGGTGGCAAAAGTGAATTTGCCCCGATTCTCTGCAACACCGTTGGCGCCATCAGCCCATAAATGATTGCTCTTTGCCACGGGGCCGAACCGCCAGCTTTCGTGATGCAATTACCTTCGTTTGCATGACAAACGACGTGAGGGGCCTCGCTTCTTTCTCACCAGTATTGCCGCCTTAATGTGGTTCGGAAATTAGAGGAACGTACAGCAGAGTACAGAGGAGTCGATCACTCTTACTTTCTTTCTCTACGCAGAGCCGCAGTTTTGGTAAGCGGGGCCAATACAACCGTTACATATTCATTCAGATAACAAAAAAAAAAAAAAAAAAAAAAGGAGCGTGGAAGGTGTCAGTAGCATGGTCTTTTTATTTTTTTTTTCTTATGCTGCAGATTATTTCAGAGCTACTACTCATGCTCCAGTTTAGGATAGCTCAGATTGTCATAAGGGAGTAATTACTCATTGCATCCACCCAAGCGCAGCCATACGGTTACAAAGGAAAGCTATACAGCTTTCTCAGAAACTTCGTAGTTCCCGGATCAGGACGAATTTTTCGTTAACTACGAAGTTTCTGAGAAAGCTGTATAGCTTTCCTTTGTAGCCGTATGGCTGCGCTTGGGTGGATGCAATGAGTAATTACTCCCTTATTACAAATCTACTCCACCTTGAGGGATTCCCCTAAATATTTGACCATCAGATTGTCATATGTAAAAGCAGTAAAAAAAGGAAATTCTTTCTCTCTCAAAAACCGCAGAAAAAAGTGGGATGTAGCCTTTTTTTCTTTGTTTCATAAATCAAATCTAGTTTTAACAGTGAGTGCCTCTCATGCAGCGGCAGCTTATTTTGCCTCTGCATTCGCTGGTTCCCCGTTCGCGAAGCAAGCATGTTGAAGTTTGGCTCGAATGATGTGGTTGTAGTCCGGAGCAAATGAATTAGATATTCGTCCGGAAACGTCGCACTATGTTGTGACTTCACCTCTCATTGTTGAGAAAAGTGGCTTCCAGCATTAAGTTGTGCCCAAGTGTTACCACCACTTCCTGGCCAGAAGGCTTAACTTGGGTATAACTTGTATATGGAATCATGCTAGAACTTTTGCCCCCAAGATAACCTGTGATACGACATATAAAAAGGCTATTACGAATCACCCAGCGCTTCATGCTTAACGGCTAACTTCTGAAAAGTTATGCTGTCGTTTCTTCCTTTTTTGTTCTCACCTACATATCGCACAATCATAACCCAGGTAATAGAGGTTAAATTAGCCCACACACCCGCAAAAGATGTGCCTCGTAGCTCACAGCGTTGGTCCAGCGAGTAAAATATATACCTTCATTCAGTATGAATGTCTCCTACTGCTGCTACCAGCTGAGACAACAAGGCTGGATATTTAAAAATTTTTCGAAGAGGAGCACGCTGGTCCAAGACACTGTAAGCAAAAAGAAACCATACATTCAAAACAAAGCCTGTCATTGATGCACATAAGTAAATACAAATCTTATATGTCAATTATTAGAAATCTATGTTCACGGGAGCCTACAGATGGCTGTAAAGAACGCTTGAAAGACCGCACCGTGATTTCCATCAACGATACCTGCTTTCGCAATGACGGATGAGCGGCATAATAAAATAAACAGGCGATATGCCAGTGCCTACCCATGAAATTGGCATAACGCCAATGACGGTCAACTTAGTTGCATTCTAAATTTGTTTTTGTAACATCCACCTGTTTTTGAAAGCATTCCCTAGTCAGGCAATTAATAAATATTTAGGTCATGCGGTAGAGTACCAGGGTTAGCTGACTGTCGGTTTGCGCTTGGGCGAGAGTGCCTTCCGAAACGCAGTAGTGCACGTGAGGGGGCTACAAAGTATTAATACTAATATGATTACAAACGTTTACATGGAACCAAACTAGCTACAGTTACTCCCCACGACGTACTAGGGGTCGCCACAGGCGTCACAATTAAACATCGACCAAACCCTCGTTAGCTGCACAGCAGGCTGCAGTGTAGGTTCATATTTTCATTGACCAATCAGGGTATACTATGGTTATTCCATGTGCAAGTCATAAATGAAATACCTCCGAACTTTGATGCCCGAACTGCAGTTTTCTTTATTTCATGTGGCATTTGCAAAGTCCCATTTAATAGTTATACAACTATAAATGCCGCACGTAGTCATCGTAACAATACCGCCACCATTTGGGCTTGTTCCACACACAAATTATAGCCAAACGTATGTTTAATTAGCATTTAGTGTACAATTTACTTTTTCAAATTTCAATTTGCCTTTTATAGGTCCAGCCTCGATCTCAACCTCAGAATGTGAAGTTTAACTGAGAATAAGTAAGGTCATTAGTGGGCCGATCAAGAAGAAAAAAAAAAAGAAAAATAAAGGAGGTTAGTCTGTCTGACCCGACTTCAATATCAATGATAAGGCTGAATTTGAGGGAGGTCACGAAATTTTGTTTAAAGTTTAGGGGCTGATTCCGAATGCCCACCATTGCTAATATCAAACTGCTAATATCACATAGATATCCCCAAGCGAAGGCCTGGGGCGTACTGAAGGCACCAGCATCATCCTTCATTTCCCCGTAGCAAGTGTTTTTCTTTTTTTTTTTTTGTATAGTGTACTTACCACTCCACAGTTGTGTACTCCGCTCTTGGTTGTTGTGCTTTCTGTCCCACCTCCTCTCCCCTGCCCCTAGCCAATATTTCAAGCTATACGCTCGCAATATATTCTAAGGAGTAGCCTTCGAGGAACTACAATCGGCGGGATGCAATGTACGCAGCGCGGGTTTGCATAGAGGGGTCACGCACGAACCTGCTATGCCTAGGACACACGCAGCGGCCTGAATAAACGATAGAGAAAAAAAAAGAAAACTAAATAAAACAAATGATCAAGAATCATGGTAGCAGGCCGGAGGAACAGGAGAAAAATAACTCGCCAGTCTTTTGTGTTGATCCCATTCGACCCCGTTATTGCTTAACCGCTTCTCTGTTCATGCCCCCCAGGCCACGTTTTGTTCGCCAGAGAAGCTACCTCTCCTCTTCCTCTTCGCCTTCTGCACTCTTGCCTCTCAGCTTCAGTCATCATCGTGTCTCGTATATTTAGAAAGCACCCGATGCGTCCGTCACGATTCGCTGCAGAGCGCGGGAACAGCTGCTACCGTGACCCACACACATCGTCGTACTTCGCCATTGGGGAACCAACGTGCGCTGCGCTGCGTAGCACGCGGACTACTGCGAAACATTCCGAAACAAAGCAAAACAAAAAGCGCATATAGAAGACAAAATAGTATACGAATGTCCCGAGGGCCTACATTTAATGATTGATGGTGTGTGCCCTCCCAGCGCACACTGCACGCAACTGCCGTTGTTTACCACGCGATGGCACACTGCCTTGTAGCTTACTTTGCACGCGGCCAGAAACAAAAGCCGGAGAAAATGGCGTGATACACTGATGCGGGAATTAGCTCAGGCCTCTCGTGTGTGAGACTCTAAGTTTTTTTTTTGTTCTGCTATCATATTGTACGCCATTGTTGTTCATGATGATGATGAGGACGATCTTATGATACGCAAGTGCATGTTTGAAGACGTTGCTACAGAACAAAACGAAAAGCCTGCATGGGATATGTTATAATCGTTTCCTTTATATATATATTTAGCCTTATTGGCCCACGAAGCGTTTCTAACCTATCCAGCGTGACAGCGTCTCATTATTTTTTTTATCGCCTAATACGGCTTCTCGGCCTTCGTGCACGGCTATTTTGAGGAGACCGTTATTGCTGGCTCCATAAGAATCGATCTCAGACGTCCATGGAGAAGATTCGTGAATCCTGCTTTTTTTAGAAGCGCCTTCCGGTGATGGGGACATCTCCTCGTCATCTTTGTTATAACATTTGCAATAAGAGGTACAAGGAACAAAGCAAGCGGCGTTTATTTTGTCTCCTTACTCGCAGCGCTGGATGTCAGTATGGAAGTATACCAACCTGCCCAGCCTACCGTTCTGCTGTAACTGGATCCAAAAAAGATTGTTGTGCGGAACAAGCCCTCAAATTGTCAGTTCAATGGCTTCCAAGAATTTAGTCACATTATCGGCACATGGTGCATTTACTTTCTTCGTTGCTGTAACGCATAACTGTAACCGAAAGTAACCGAAAGTGCTGTAACCGAAAGTTGCCATTAGCGCTGCCCCAATGTTTCCAAAAACAGCTACTTCCTTGCTTCTGCTGATGAGTTGAGATGACATGTCAAATTACCAACGAAGTTTATCACTGAACGCATATTCCCAATAACCTTGCCATTTTTGTTCGTTTCGCTTTCCATCATGGTGAACGAAAAAGGCAAACGTGAAAACGCAACCGCGAAAGCAAGAACCTGAAAATACTGACTAGTGCGTATGAAATACAGGCAAGGCATATTATCACTTCTGCTCAGCGGTCTTACGACATCACACAGAAAACTAAAACCCAACAAAAGCCTGCCGTAAGACAAATTGTATTTTTACTGCTCATTTTCTGCTCCAAGTTAACATATTTTTATTGCATTATTTTATTAGACTGACAGCACGTCGGCTCCTGTCACTTAACCCGTGGCGCGTTTTAGATTTTTTCTGAGTCGTGTTCATGACATATTTCTTGGAGCCACGTGTGTTCCTGCTCTTTACAAGTATTCGCTATTCTGATTCGGCATCTTAATTAGCTTGATAGCATCTTTTCAAGGTCCTTTGCTTCATTGAAAGATTCCGATGTCTTCGCTTGCTGAAACAGCCATTCGCTTCGCCTAAACTTAAGCGAAGTAAATCACTGTGCGAAGCGAAACAATACTCCTGCGTCAAGCAGGGATAAAGAGCGCTACTGACATAAAATTACAAACAACTTAGGGCATGATTCAAAAACATCTCGTTCTCAATGAATACGCCTTCCTGCTATTCTATTCAGCTGGGCGCGCAGCTAATGTGGCAGGCTTATTACTCCTGATGCTCCTTTAGTGTGGGCATGGTGCGCTGTGGTGATCCGACAGTTGGTTGATAGCAGATATTGGGAGGCTACAAATGTTTGGAGGACACTTATGCTGCACCTTTAAGGGGATGACGCGACAGCGTAGGCCACCACCCCGAATAGGACTGCAGTTTTCTCGACTACAGAGCGACAGAGGTCTTTGTTAGGCGCCACAGCCCTTACTTAGCCTCTGCCCCTTCAGCAGAGGCTGCATTTGCTGTGTTGGAATAAAAAAGATTAAAATATAAAGCCCCGCATTAACCAAGTCGCACGAACGTGCCTGCATGGCCTAAGGGTAATGTCAATTTAAGCGTCCTGCCAAGCTAATTCTGTATCACCCTCCTATATGAAGGCCCCGAGTTGGCAGCTCTTGCCAAACGTATTGTGAGGCATCCCTATACGTACAGTTAGTGCTCGACCATGTCAGCTGCCAGGAATCGCATGCCAGCGCCGTGCTCGTAATTTATCACTCATAACGCCAACGCCACATTTTCTGATGAACGGGGTCTTTAAAGCAATCGAGCTAAAAAGTAACCCTTCTCTTTACATGGCGTAACCATCAATTACAGTTACCAATCGGCCCCAAAACCTGCAATCTGACACAATACTCCTACCCCCATTGGCATGAAGTACAGCTCAGACCTTTAAACTTAGCGTAGTTTGTGTGATGCCCTAAAGCAACAAGAAATCCGAATAGAAAGCAATCACCGCCCTAGTCTACTTCACAGGAATAAATCGCCATGCTTAACATTCAGAGGTCCTTGCATGCACAGCCTTCTAGGTTTTTATAATAACGCAGTATATCTTTTAAGGTCCAGTCATTCTGAAAATCCGGCGCAATCGATGCTATCGGCGTTTTTATATAAGTCTATTGAGTGATAGGTCACGATCATAGCCCAGCTGACATGCAACATGAACATGGCATGACCGAGACATGATTTTTCGGTGGGTTGTATGACGTCACGAGTGCACATGACATGGCAGGAGCTGCCAAAGCTAGGTTAAGATTATAACGAAGCCCTCCATAGCCCACAAATAGTTAGTCAGGCATGCAACCCCTAGATCACGATACCACGTTCGTACGGCTATCTACGTCGTCTTGCCCGTAATGCTTCATTACATGCAAGACGACAATTGTTCATGCACGAGATAATATAGAAAGAGTTCTGTGTGTGCGAGATTAATGTTCAAGGCGGCCACTGTGCATGTGTGAGATAACATAGGCAGAAACTAAGGTATTATTGCTTAATCGAGTAGCAATGTGCCTGTAACGCGAACGAAGACCCTTAAGGGCAGTCATAGACGGAAAGCATTAACGACCTCGCGTTATACACTTAAAGGTGGAAGTTAAATGTGTCGGATTTTTATTCTTTAATATTTCTGAGGAGCATCAAAATTACGACCAGCATTCTACGCCTCCCCGCCTTCGATGTTCGAAGAATTAGCTGGAGAAGCTGATCATCGCTCAATACTTACGCAGTGTTTTCATGTCCGCCACTTACTGGTACTGCGCACCGTAGACGTACACTCTTGTTAGTGAAGATGGGTGGCGCAATGCTCTCCATGAAAATTGTCCTCTCGTTGGTAATGCTGTGACGCTGTGGAATAGGGACGGCACCTAATTTTCAGTTGCCTCGCCATCACAGCCAGCGCTTAAATACTTCCTGTAACCCATCTGTTGTCATACGGATCACTCCCCTGCTTTATTTACGCAACTAGTGACGTTCTTTTACTGGTTCAAAAACCGTCGACCCATTGAGACGTGTTAGGTTAGCGGGCTTCCTTCATTCCCGCAAGTTGCACACAGTTAACAGCAGTACTGATGTTACTTAGAAAGACGGCAACTAAATATGTCCGAACCCCTTTCACTTACCACAGAAACTTCACATATTTAGATCTGCGGCCTCTGCCCAAACCAGTTTGGCACCGGAACGAGCAATTTGGAGTTGGCGTGCACCCAACAGTAGACCTGAGCTAACTATAAGCAAGAACTGCGTGATTGTGTCCGGGCACGCAATAATAGTCCTACCGCAATAAAGTATAACAACGTACTCGGTGGCGCTATTTGCTCTATTTTCTTTTTTTCGGTCACAAAGCCCTGCTGTGCAATGAAGGAAAGAAATACCTGATATAGGGTACCTGAAAACGCTGCACAGCTGTAATGACAGGGAGGCTAATCGCTCTCACTTAGCGCTTGGAAAAGGCGTTAAAACGCACGCCCACCGCTCGGCACGCGACGTTCGGGACACTTCCGTTCATTTGCGCGTCTAGTTCTATGCAGTACTGGTGCGGTTGTTTCATTTAAGTAGTCATATATGCAGCAACTTCCTCGTGCATTACATGCTTTCTAATACGCTCCGCAGAATTCTAAATTGCTTAGGTGCGCCGGCTATTGCACTGCACAGCATTTGCGAAGCCACTGAGGTCACGACACTTGTAGTTTGACGCTCATTTTGTGGGACTGATTCATAGTGGATATCTAACTATACACTGTCCTGAAGTAAATTGCGTCACCTCCGGATTTTCTCGCAGTTAGCTGCAAGTGTGGTATACATATAACAATTTGTTTTGTTTTTGTTTTATTCTTTCATGCAAAATTACGTCAACCATAGGTACACTGCTCACAATTTCTATTTTTTTTTTTTTTTGCTTTTGTCGTGCTATCTCTACACACTGCGAAACTACCGTAATGAATTCATGTAGTTCCTTTATCTAGCTATATGTTTACGCCACCCTCGGATTCGCGCAAAGAATAGTTGTATTACCCCTTAAGCACGTCGGATCTAAACCTGAATTAACGTATTGACCAAGACATACAGTGCAGTCTCACTGCTCGAATAACCGTCAAAATCATATACGTTAGCGCATATTATCTACATGTTCGTTAACAACTCTTCCAGTGCAGTCTCACTGCTCGAATAACCGTCAAAATCATATACGTTAGCGCATATTATCTACATGTTCGTTAACAACTCTTCAAAAGCTTCTCCTGCGGTGCACAAAACTGCCCTAACGATGAAAAGTGCCTTAAGCGTCTTCCGTGGCCTGCATAAGTTTACAGCTCGTGGTCACTGCCAAGAAGCGTCGCAAAGATGCCGCGCTGGCATCTCGGAGGTTCGCGTCATTGAGCGCTAACGATACCCTTGCACACGTCGACGCTGCCGCTTTGTCGGCCGAGCGGAGGTCGTCACTGCGGTCAGCGCGACAAGTGCCGCTCTTGCTTTGAGTGTTTGACGCCAGCACGAGCGGCGGCTTCGGCACAGCAGCCGGGCGGCCAAGGACGGCCTTGGCCACGTCCAACTACAGATAGCCAGCGCTGATCTTCTCGAGCACGCGTCGAGCGCAGTGCGACGACGTGCGCGCCGAACGCGCGCTACCTGCATCTGGTGCATATTACGCGCGCGGTAATGACGCTGGCAGACTGAATGCATGACACGTTCGACTTTCACGTTAGCAGCCTGTGAGTTGTATGACCGACTCTCATCTGGAGACTGTCCTCATTGCCCCAAATGCGTAGGATTCTTGGCAGGCCTGATAGCCCAACTATGTAAGCCTCCATGCATGGTGACGCCCTTGTCGCATAGCGTCAGGTATGCGCGCTTTAGTTTCCCAGAACTTCACTTGGACTACGAAGGAGCTGCAGCGAACTTCGCACTAATTTCAAGCAACTTAATGCATTATGACATTGCATATACTACGAGCGCTGGTGCGTTTCGTCTTCGTAAAAATGCGGCCACTTTTGTCTGCGATTCGACCCTATAATCGTGGGTATCCGAACTTCAACGGCACTGGGCCACCGCACCCTGCGGTGATGTACGGGCATGTCGGGCTATAACCTGCGTACTCCAATGGTAATGGAAGCACGAACACATAAATTGGGATGTCTAAAATACACACGGTTCAGTCAGCGTTTTCGAAGTACAAAACCAGGGTGTAGGTAAAAACTTCTCCGGAAAAAAGGTCCCCGGAAAATTCGGCCCTGGGAAAAGCCTCCCCAGAAGAAACAGTCCCTGAAGAAGCAGCAACTAGGAAAAAACGCCCCCAAGGCAAAAACTGGAACTAATAATAATAATAATTGGTTCGCAGGAAGGGGAAGGCGCAGTATCTGTCACACTTGCTATGTGGACACCTGAACCGCGCCGTAAGGGAAGGGATGAAGGTGGGAGTGAAAGTGGAAAGAGAAAGAGGAGCCGTAGTGGAGGGCTACGGAGTAATTTCGACCACCTGGGGATCTTTAACGTGCGCTGACATCGCACAGCAAAAACTGGAACTAAAAATGATTTCTTTGTGAACTCAAAAGAAAAAGAGAAGTACACATTTTATGCCATTCTTTCTTTGCTTTCACTTAAATATAATCATCATTTGGAACCTGTGTCCCCTGGGCGCCCGAGATGTTTACAAAAACTGCGTAAAAGCATGGTGAAAGATCCATCTGGCTCATTACACGTTGCGTGGTTCCTAGCTCCGCAGCTCGTTAAAAATAATCATTAAGACAGGTCTAATCAACTTGGTAATACTGCCCACAGAGAGAGGTACAAGAGGATCGGCGCGTGGTAGTCTTGGGGAACAGTCTAAAGCGGAAGACGTAACTAGAATTACATCGCAGACATTCTCTTGACGAGGTTCAACCGTTCCTCTGATGATGGTGTAGAATGGTGATAAGGATGATGACGGTGTAAGCAGAGCGAAGATTAACCGGTCGTCCACCATACCCACCATAAAGCATCGCTCCAGGCTTCTGGTCCGGTAAAGCCGGTGGTCAGCTCGCCTTTTAGCCGCAAATAAGCGAAGACGAGGCGCTGTCACCGTATTATCACCGCCATAATTTATCTCTCTCTCTCTCTCTCTCTTTTGTTCTGAATGCCCGAACCAGTTAGATGATTGCGGCCACCTCCAAGCCGACAGGTGAAATCGCTGTAATAAAGTAAACACATATCGTTGCAGCTCACCACGGGGAAACGCAGGACTTCATTTTTTTTTCGGGGACACTTACTCCGAGGACATTTTTTCCGAGGACGGTTTTACCGGATCCCACAAAACCATTTGTGCAAAACGTATACACCACCTCTCCTGCATGCTCTATGTGCAAGGTACTATACGTGACACGTTGTCATGCGTAATCCAGGCGCTTTGTGAACGAGGGAAAGATTGAAAAATAATGGTGAGAAAAAGAATTGAGGGGGGAGATAAAATGCGGCCATTAAATACGTGTTAAGGTGCTTCATGGAGTAATGGCATAAAATGAAATAATGAAATGCGTGATCCGACAAATGTGCTTATAGAGCTCATCTTGAAAATGCCTCAGGGAAACAAGTAAGTTGAATTTAGAGTTTGTCACGAAGTCCAATGTCTTTCAAATATATAAATAAAAAGTCCATCGAGCGTCTCTGCTGCCTAGGGCAGGCTATAAGGGGCCTAAAACACTGTTCATTGTTAAAGGCACTGGGGAGAGCTTTTCCATGCTATGTTCATAGTACGCACCCTCGTCAGCGTACGCAGTGCACTCAAGTAGGATATGTTTCACAGTTTCAATCCAGCCACAGTTGTCACAATACGGACTGTTCATTTTTTTTTTTTTTCATTTTATACAGTGAATCCCATCAGGGATTGTAAAAGGAAGGGCTGTGAGCATATTATACTAAAGCATAAAAGCATACACAATAATGCATGGTGTAGAGTGTTACATGCAGCTTACAACAATCGAAGAACACAGGATATATCAGAAATATTAATTACATGATTACGGATGATGCAGCAATTTCACTGAAATGGTAGCGCAAGCCATTTGTATATGCACAGTTCAGACGAAGCCGGTGGTAAAGAGTTTCTAGTTGGCGAGGAAATTTCAGAGGGAGTCTTGATTTTAGGTTTGGCTCAACTCAGTAAAGAAATTGTTAGTGATGTGTCGGCGAGCTCCAAAGTCGATACTTTGTTTCGGAAGCAATTTTTTTAGCCAGTTGGGATGCATCAGATTTCGTGAAGAAAGTCCGAATGTATCTTTGATGTTGGTGGCCTTTACGAGCCGCTTCATCTGCTTTTTCATTGGCTTTATTGCCACAGTGAGCTAGTATCCAATGAAATGTTATGCAGTGGTCTGCGGCAATAGCCAAATTATGTAGATACTCGACGTCAAGGGAAACAGGATGATGATTAGTTTTCTTCAGCAGGTTATTCAGGAATTCCCCTTCCTACACAGAGTAGCATGCCAGCGAAATCTAAACGCCGGCAAAATTATCTTTTTTTTATTATTATTATTAAAGTGTCTTTCTCTCTCTTTGTGAACGAGAAATCGAAACCCAAAATGAACTTACATTTACACCTAGGTCTCTATAATATTTTTGCTTCCTTGTTTCCTTTAGTGATTCGTTTCTTAAACCATTTTGTTTTATTTTGAGAGTTCTTACTTTATCAAATGACGATTTAACGCGCGCACAGCGGTGGCCTATGATTGCTCTTGCAATGTGTGTGTTAAAGTTTGATAAACAAGAGAAGTTACTGTACACAACTATTGTGCCTGATGCCCTCTTCTCTACTGTTTAGCCGACAAGTTTCAGCCGTAATGTAGGTATCATTGGATCATTCACACAACCTGCTCCGTACTAACCTATACGTTGACCATAAAAAAAAAAAAACGGGGGGAGGGGAGGGGGGGGGGGGGGAGTTAGAGGCTAGCAAAATATTTCTTGTTTCCGGACAGTTGCCATGCGTCCACGGTGTTCAATTCTTTCAGAGAAAAAGCTGTGCAAAGAGGTTTGCTTGGTTCGTTAGAAGGCAGAAAAAACGATAGAGGCCGAAGTTGATCTTCTTTTCCCTTCGATAAAAGCCACTATAGTCGGATGCAACGGAAGTCTGCAGCTAAGCTCCACCCACAGGCATGACCGCCACATAAACTCCCTCCACGGCAAAAACAAAAAAAAAATCATCTTTTTTTTCTTGGTACTTAGACGAGCAGCTAATCGCAGCATGAAGTTACAAGCTAAAGAGTTTCAGCTTATTCGATTGGCTTGGTTTGATTACAGATTAAGAGCCTTATTTTATATACGCTCGTGATACTCAGATCAGTAATGCAGGGCGCAGAGACCAAACCTTATTGTTCATATCAAAAGGTGCATTCTACTGCAGTTAGGCCCTTCTATTCAAAACACCGACAAAAAAAAAAAAACAGCGACTAGTTAGTTCTGCAGCACCATTCGGAATGCTCGAAATACATGGTATTTGTTCAGCTAGAGTTTTATACGCACCACCTGCACACACACAAACAAAAAGGCAAATGCGGTAGCAGCTGGCTTGAATAGAAACTCACAGCCCACTATCTCTGTAATGCAAGCAGTTAGATTGAAAACGCATTATATGATCAAAAAGTAAGTTATAAGGAAAAGTGGAATGACAACTGACCGAGTAGTTTTCGCGTTGAGAAAAAAAGTTCCCGCATTGCGGCTTTGTGCGGCTGACCTAACGCGGTTTAGCGCCAGAACCTATCCTGACGTACAGCGGTCGTAAACCGCTACTATGGCCTGCAATGTCTTATAGCGATCTAAAACGCATTCCGCAGTTTTCGTTTCAGAATACTATAACCGTTGGTACGCTTGCCGCAGCTTGGGAGAAGCGAAGTCAGCCAGCGGGACTATATCACATCTTAATTTCGTTATCACGCTTGCGCCCGCTAGCCTGGCCGATTGCAAAGCAAAATGTGCCCTCGTTTTTGAACAAGTAAACCTTTCTCTTCGTTGAAAACGCCTACGAAGGCACCTGCACTCTCGCGCCAGCGATGGAGAATAAAGGAAAGCCTACGCCCGTGTCCAACTCGGCGCGAGGGGCGCTCTCGCTGCTTCTTCGCTTGAATAATAAATAAAGAATTGATAGCAGCGCGGAGGAAACAAGTCTGCGTGTCGTTCACAAGAAGTGCTCCGTGTGCAGCCGTGTATAGCGTTCTTTGCCGAGTGGTTAAATATAGAGCAACGGTCGACGCCTCCCTCTTGAGAGTTCAAATGTTCGGCGCGTTGTTCTGCTGAGCGCGATTTATTTTCACAGCGTGCTGTTAGGGAAAGACAGGTCAGCCATATCGAGGGCACAAGCATCGGGAACCATGCGCTTAATTGCCCTCATGGGTATTGACGCCGTGATCAGAATTGCTAGGATATCGTTATAAACCGTGGATATATCCTTTGTGCTGACTTTTTGCCCGTCAGCAAGTCTTTCCCCGAGTGAGTTTCCAATTGATGACGACACGTTCTTACGCTCGAACTGTGTAGTCAACCGCCTTGTAGAGATCCCCCGCCAGTTTTTCTGGAAGATAAGGCAGCGAGCGAACGTCAGCAAGCGACTATCATGAGCGATAAATATCTGTATATTCAAACCCGGCAAAAATTTAGCGCTATATAAGAGTAGTCTAAACGGGTACAACAAGGCAGTCGTCTCCTGACTTGCGGGTCTTGTGAAGGTTGGTTCGACACAAGTGCGCTGCTTGTGTCAGGAATATAAAGTACAGAAGCTTCGTCCCTAAGCCGTGCAGGGGCGCCCTCGTAGTATACTGTAAAAGCTCAGAAGCATGCCCTGCTATCTTAAGTGTGGGCGAATGCATATTGAGCCCATTGGATCCCTTGATAACATAGCCGTTAACTTGTTAACCTTAAGATGCCTATAGACATCCGCATTAGGCTTAAGCAATGGTCGCCACTACACCTTTGTGCCACCTCTTTGATTCTGTATGGCCTGCTTCAACTTCGCAGGAAATGACGTCAGGCAGTGTTCCCAGGTATAAATGTGCATGCGGAATTCAATTCTTTTTCACATCGAAACCGCCGTTCCCGCGTTTGTCGAAGTGCCGAGTCAGCTCGTCAGCCGTAGCAAGTAAGCAGTTGAAAGGCATGAAACAATCGAAGCTTCATTTGCTGCAGCACCGCGCATCGTCGTCCTATTTAGCACAGTTTAGGCAGGGTTTAAAAGCATCCATTGATGAAATAGGAGCGGCTTAATAAGTTTTGCTACTACGAGTTTAGCAATACACCTCCATCCTTCCTTTGTATATTGTTTTCGTACATCGGTGTGCTATTGGCTTGCATACCCGGAATAACGCCGTGAGATATACTGCGTACTACCTCTTTTTTTATTTGATGTTAGTGTGTGTATGTGTGGGGGGGGGGTCTCTCCATCATCAAAACTTTCTTTTTGTATGAAACTGGGTGAGACGGAATTCCCCGTACGCTCTTTTTCTATTCTTATAGCCGATGCCTCGGTGCTAATTTCGGCCCTGTTGAACAAGGAATTAAGGCTGATGTTTGCGCTGAAATTATAGAGACATCCGAGGCAAATACAGATGCCGCACGAACACGAACTTATTCACTCATTTGTATTCTTCCATACTCTTATTGTCATGAATGGCCGCTGTCGTAGAGACAGCCGCGCAGCGGCAGCATAAATTAGTGTAACTGCGTCGGTGAAATAATTCGATCAAGCGACTGAATTGATAAAGCAGGAAGGTGGCTGGTTTCGTGTGAAGCGCGGAAAACGGCCGGTGAACCCTTGCAGTTACTGGCGAGATACAATGGCACACCATTTTTTCTAGAGATCAGTGTAAAGTCACATATACGGCAGCTTGAAATAAAACCGCTTCTTAAGGAATGTACTATAGAAGAAAAAAAAATCACGAAATAGGGATTACGCCGATGCTCTTCCAGTGCCAAGCGTGCCTGGGCGGCCCAAGATGTTTTCTTTTTTTTTTTTTTTTTTTCCAGGTATCCGCGTTCGTATCGACTCTTCGAATGGGCTTTATTTGGCCGATGTGCGAGATAGAACGAGCGAGCTTTACATTCGGTTTGTGGAGGCTTTGCAAAATAGTAGGTTTATCATATACCATTGCATGTAAAAAGGAACCTGATCATAAATACCTCACCTCTATTTTGCACAAAAATGGCATCTTTTTTGTATGCGTGTGTGTGTGGGGGGGGGGGGGGGAGGGGGGGGGGGCAAAGAAATTTTACTTTTTCCTTCGCGAGAAAAGCATAAACAAGCTTAAGAAGAGCCACTGAATCGTGTTTAAATGACACCAAAAAATACGTCACGTTGCCTTGAGTGACGGGTGGCAGCAAAGCTATATTGTTTTTGTGGTCTCATGAAAAGTTGAAATCAAGTCAAACGCAGCCGCTACACTAATTTGCCGTTCTACTGGAGGAGGCACCAATGATGATGAAGAGAGCCGCAAAAAAGAAGTGTCACGGACACCCGTGAGAAATAGCCAACCGACAGCGGAGAGGAATTCTCAAGGACAATACAAAGCGGTCGCCCGAAACTCTGGCTTGATGCTCGACACGTTAGCCTCGCTCGTCAAGCAAAAAAGAATCGCAAGAGGCACGATATACACGGGACAAACGCAAGACATCCTGTGGAGCGCATCTTGGTCGGGAACATCAGCCATAAGCGTGAACCAGCAACAAAGGGTCCCGCACGTGGAACCTGGCGCATTGTACGTCAGCGCACGTGGCAGTTTATGAGACTCCCAAATGCTCGGCGCGGGCCCCTAATTTACCGGACCATAGCCCATGGCACGCTGAATACCAAGTGGCGGATGAAGAAGTGTCGGCATACAAAAACAGACAGACAAACAAAACAAACGAGAAACACAATGACAATGACGACAGGAATGGCCGAACAGAACTTTCTGTGGGCCAACGAAACGGATGCGGCCGCCGCTCCGGAAGCGTGTGCCTTGCTGCGTCCAATGGCGACATCGTCACCCCCGAGGAAGCCCCCCTTTTGTTTCTCCTCTAGTGATAAATGCGGTGTCAGCTTCGCGTTCCGCGGACACAATGCCAGACCCATTTGTCGCAATTAAAGAGCGGCCGTAGGGAAAGAAGATGGGAGGGGTGAGGTGTTCCACCGGACGCTGAGCGCCACCCACCCCCTCCCAACCTCAATCCTGATTCGGACTCCTGTGCGAAGGACAAGGCGTGGCCTTCGGAGTCGCTTAACGAGCATTTTGTAATGGAACGCGTTCATTCAGAGCGTTCCTGCTTTTCAGCGACTTTGTCAAGCATACAGAGGTGGCCACTGTGTCGTCGCCCGCGTGCGGAGATTCCGGTCTGAAACCTTTGTTTTTACCCGGTGGCCTAGTTTTTAAGCGATATACTGCGACGATGAAGCCTAGGCTGGTGGAAACAAACGTCATTTGGTTTAAGCAATACATTTTACGGGAGAGATGATTCTCTAGCACTGCGCTGAGATTTATTCCGTCTTTACAGTCGCAACTTTTTCGGAGCAGTACAAATGGAAGTACAAGATTAAAACTAAATCAAGATCTAAGGCCATGCCCAGTAGTCAGCAAAATAAGATAGAAAGAAAAACGAGTCATGCTTGTTCTCGGGATGAACATTTAGCACTTTTGAATGCATTGCTAGAAGCAATTTTTGAGGACGGCTAAATGAAAAAAAGAAAACCGAGTGCTTTCTGCGCTGCCTATAAGGTGTTATCGGGAACCACATTTTTACTAAACATATGAAGACCGCTTCTGCGGCACAATTTTGCTAGCGTTTGTGCACGTCAAAAACGGCTAAACAATCTTTAATAGCAAACTGAGCAACTAATTTGTTATAATTATTTTTTCTTTTTTCACAGTTAGGCTTCAAATCAAAACTAATGGTTTATGACTAGTCATTCGCAATTTTCTCAATTTATTTTTTTCTTCTTTAGTTTCGCAAAGCAGGGTTACCCTCGACGCTTTGGTTCAAGATATTTTGCGCACCCCGCGCCAAAAGACGCGCGATTATGAAACCTCCGGGCTCCAAGCAGTGTCTCTGTTGTCACCGATAGATGGCGCAAGTGTCACGTCACATCTAAAGTCTTTTGATAGTCACATCTGTCCCGCTCCGCCCGAGTAGTAAACAGAGCGGAGCGGCGCAGCGGAGGCTACCAAGAATGCGACGCTGTGACGCGGCGATTGCGCCGCTGACCGATTGCGCTGTGGCCTGTTCTCAGTAGACAATGCTTGTTTACAGGCACTTTAATTTGCAAAAACAGCTTGTTTGTTCGGATCTTTAGTCAGTACTCTTCTGAAAGCAATATTTTGAATGCTTTGAATGTCGGTCCGCACCATTTCATTTACTTGCCCTATATGCATATTTTCATTCCATATTATCCAGCTGAACGATTGACCTCTCTTTCCTGGAAGCTTCTTTTATGACTGTCATCCCACCGTACGTGCGTCACCACTGGCTTTTTCAACAGCAGTCACAAGATGCACTATACTTTCATCAGCAAATTGGCATTTGGAAACAGCTGGTCGGCACTCTTAGGTTTTCGACGACTGCCTGGAAATTGTGTCAATAACGAAGTTCTTAGGCGATTCTTCAACTTCTTTCTTAGTTGGGCAGATTGTGAGGCATCCGAGGTGCCGTCGTGACGCAGATTGAAGCCCCTCCCCCACCCCTCCTGCCGAAAATAATATAGAAAGGCAAGAGGAAAGCACAAAAGGCCCACAAATTGTAAGTCGCGTAGTTGTATGGTGCTGTTGGTCACTGATAATTAACGCAACAAAAAGAAGAAAAAAACAGCTATTTTGCAAAGATTCTACTTAAGACCCTACCCTTATAAAAATTTTATGTGTGTGTCTGATGAGAGTATGTTGCTCTTTCACAATGGAGACACCAGAGTATCTTCTGAGTTTCAAGTGAATTTTCTCTTGAGTTCGTACTGTGTGTCTAAAACAAATTGGCCACCGTGTTTCTGGTTGGCACTTAATGTGTGCATTTCTTGTGAGTTGTTCATGAGTATTGACCATTGAGCGTCTGGTGGCTTTCACTTTAGTTTTTGATGTGATCTTGGTTGCCGACACTATATGCAAATCAGTTAGTGCCGGTATATTTAGTTACAGAAACCAAAAACAGACATTGCATTTTGTGAAAATGGTCTTTTTTTATTCATAATGTGCAGCACAGCTTGGATGCCATTCGCATCCCTGTTTTCTATGCTATGCAAGGAAATAAACTTACTTTATTTTCCTGCACAGCATAGAAGACGGGCCATTTTTGAGGTGAAGCGGCACTGTCATGAAGTAGTCGCACGTGTACCCTAACAAATACAAAATGAAATCACTTTGTATTACTGTTCGCAATACTTAAAATAATTCAAGCTTCATTTCCAACTCATGGATAAGCTTACACATACTTCAGCACATGCCGTTGAAGCATTCATATGTGGAACCAAGTTTTGTGGAACAAGACTCATGAGATAATTTCAAACACAAGAGGCATGACCCACTGTGTTTTTCTGGCACCTGTACATTTCAAACCCTCATAGTTAGCAGTAGGTGGAAGAAATATGCTGCACCGTTTACAGAGAAAACACAAAACCATAACTTTCAGATACATCATACATGGTACAAGGTTTGGTTTTGCTATTCACAACAATGCAAACAAGTTTTCTTCAGAATGAGTTTTTTCACTGACTACACCATTAGTAAAACAAAGATTTCAAAGAAGAAATAAAGCAACCAAACCAAGGCAGCTATCCATTCATACCACCATTTTTAGCTATGCTTAGGATGTGTACTTAAACATGCATCAATGAACATGTCATAGAATGTGGTGATGGCTTGCAAAAGGGCACTGCAGTGTGCTTGCTGGTAGATGATTTAGTGTGTTCCTCGTTTGTGCTGTGGGGTGTAGGTGAGCAGCAGGTAGGCTCCAGGCATCGGCCAGTCTGAAGTGCTCAGGTAACTGGGTATATAAAGAGAGAAAAACCGACAAGTGAGACCGAGCACACAACTCCTTTCCTGGTAATGAAAAGAGACACAGCTATATATTCAGTAGCTACAATCATAAGGATTCTGGGCAAACAGCTTTAAGACGAGTGCTCAAAGCATAATTAAGTAAGTACTGGACTTCAACCTCAATGCAATGTACTGTTTGACAAAAGTAACCAGCCTGCATGGTGTGCTTCTCGTTTGTATAGGAGAGCCTTTCCAGTTTCCCTAAAGATAATAAGGTCATTTTCAAAACAGCCTATTTTTTCTCCACGAGTGTGAGGTGAACCTACTTTAAAGGTACAGAATAGATAAAAAAATTGGTGCTTAAAAGGAGTACGAATGTTTCTGTTATGTATAAAATGAAAACATGTGAAACATTTTCCCAATTATGGCATGTTTTAACAGAGCATATTCCTTCAAAACTCAAAGAAAAACCACCTCATCAGCCCATAAATTACTCTTGGAGGTAATGAAAAAAAAAATAGCTCAAGAGAACACATTGCGTTATTCTATTTCCAACAATGTTATCAAAGATGAAACATGCAGCTTCTCAAGCATCATTGCAAGTGTTTGAATGGAGGTGCATAAGTAGCGAATACAATGCCCTTTGCTAAAATTTTACCCTTATGTCAAGACTGAGACCTGTACTGTGAGGAGATTGCATATGAAACTACACCATTATGAGCAATTGTCGGATTGTTACATAAGCAGTATGCAGTGGTACAAGCCATTTGTGGGAGCAAGCAGCAGCTTAAAGTGACACCCATATGAATGCATAAACAAAACTGTTTTGAAATTTCCAACCTTCAGACTGCAACTATGGCAAGTTTCTTCATTTAGCATAGCTAAGTGCATTCTAGAGCAAAAAAAAAAAAAAGGCGTGTATGATGTCATTTCAAAGCGAATATTTTTAAATCACTCCAACATGACCTTGTCGGATGTTCCACACGTCCCCATTCTGTTTAAGCTCTGTTCAAATTTCTCAAGCAACAGAACCTGATTTCCTTATCTAGTATGACTTCTGACTTGCAAAACTGGACAGTAAACTAATAAATAATGTGGAAATGACTGCTCTAGCAAAGCTACGAAGAAACAAATAAATTTACCTAATAGGGGCAAAAAGATCCCAACATGTATTTTATGAATAAACACCTATTACAAAAGAAAAATAAAGCAAGTATGTCAACAGCAAAAAGACACAGCAAAGAACTGGGGATGCAAAGGCCATCGTTGATGCACTGCGAAAAAAAATACTGAAAACTGTCATTTCCAACTGAATTCCTAAGGCGGTGCTACGAGCGTCTATGCACACTCACGAATAGTGATGCCGCCACACCCTGCGTACGTCACAGATCAGCATTGGCTCGCAATAACGTGATCAGGCATGCTTTTCCTTTATGGCCAAGGTCACAGGGTTAGCTTATGGGCAACGTTTTGAGGAGCAGGGAGCCTATTTGCTGCTTTTGTGCCGTCAGTTTAGGCCGTTCTCCCAATGAGAGAAAAAACAAGAAGTTTCAGCTTTGATAACATTGCTGGAAACAGTACAATGCAACATATTGTCTCATATTCATTTTCATCTCCTCCTAGAAACTTGATTGTTAAATTATAAGAAAAATTAGGAATGGTGTTTCTTCCTTTAATTACTGAATAAGACTACTATGCTTGATTGCGCCAAATTTGGGACCGTGTTTAATGTGTTGCATTCCATATATGAAAAAAAAAATTGTAAACATTTTACCATCTAAGTGGTTGTATATTCTGCAATTCTTATGTAGGTTTGCCTTACAGCCGCAGAGAAAAAATAATTAAAACAGCCTTCTTTCAGATCTGTAGCACCTCTTAATTTTTTTTTCTAAGTCGTGACTTTCACACGCAATCAGAAATATGATTAACATTCTACACTTTTTCTTCTTTTTACTCTGAGCACATAAAATATGTTTATCAGTGCCTGCATATCTCAATCCTAAGTGATATAAAAGTTGCAAAAAATGTGCATGCAGAGAAGAGCTGCCCGTGATGTCGGCCAAACTTTTTTCTTCCGAAATACTAGCGATAGCACAAAACTAATTTCACTGCTGGTGTATTGAGAAATGTGTGTACAATGTGTAAGGCAACCAACGAACTCTACACAAATAAAGGCCTTTAAAGGCAAATTACCTCGAACCATAGCAGACATAACATTAAGGAAGGTAGAATGTTTTTCATTTCTGGTTTGAAACTGTTTACTACTGCATCATTTCAACGCTTCCATGAAAAGCCACGACACAAAGTACCAAAGAACGCAACTGCCCACTGAAAGCTCATTTCTGCCTCTGTTGTGAACACTAAGATACATATAATTTGTCAAAAATACAAGACTATGTAGTAATGAAAGCAATTATTCTTGACATGCACATTTTACTACATGTGGTCACTCAAATAATTATTTCTAATCGTCATTCTACTACAGTAGTACTACATGAGCTTGTACCTTGGCGTCAGCCATGATTTAGATTATTTTTGTTGAAGCATACAAGCACCAAAAATAAATGCAGCGACCACTGTGAGATATGCGCCACAGCAACGACCTGTTTCTCGCGCGCTGGTTGTACTCATCGTATTAATGCACTCACAGTTAGAAAAAATAGGCGCTTTTAAAAAGATTGAAAACTCGTTCGGGGTGCTGATCACAATCGCGAAGCCGGTCGTGCATCTAATACACTGCAGCTACAACTATATCTAGAAGTATACACCATAACATTATACAGTATTGTGCAACTTTATCGGAACCGGTCGAGGCGGCCAAATTTTCCATGACGGTTCCGATAAAGTTTCAGACCACTACTTATATCGTACAACGGCTTCACGTTAGGGACGAGCATACATATAAAAGTGGCGGCTTTTGAAGAGTTGACTTGAACGGCGCGGCAGGAAGAGACGAAGACAGAGAACACACACGGACAAGCGCCAAATCTTTCTGCCGCGCCGTTCATGTCAAGTTTTGTCTGACCAACTCGCCCAAACGTTCACGCTTCTTGTTCCGAAGAGTGACTGGCTCGCCCTCACAATAAAGCAGGCTGGGTCGAGTTCGTAGCTTGCATTACGAAGGAATTTTGAGACCACACACAACAGTATTAACAACGCGTACTCCATTCAATAGCAATATTAAATAAAAATAATTTCAAGCAGTGTACTCACATTTGCAAACAATCACGCCAGTCCATTTCCTTCTTCCGTGTTGATGCCGGCGTTGCCACGGCGCGGTGCAAGCGGTGTGCGGCACAGAACCTATTTATCACTACATCACGTACTTCAGGACGTCTATCAAAGTGCACATATCAAATATCAATTCTGCGGCCCATTCCAAGAACCACGGATCAAAAAAGCAGCACAGCGTGAGGAAATAGCGTTCACAATCACACCGCATGACAACAAAGGAAGCATGGCGCCGTCGCGACTCGCAACTTTTTGCCGCTGGCGGCTTCGGATCGGATCGGATTGACTTACCGGTGGCTTTTCTGGCTTTTTTTTACTGCCGGCCGCTTCCTAGAGGGTAGGGGTAAAAAATTGCGCAAAAAAAAACACAAAGGACAAAGAAGAACACATAAGACGTGTGTAGCGCTTGTCACACGTCTTATGTGTTCTTCTTTGTCCTTTGTGTTTTTTTTTGCGCAATTTTTTACCCAATGGATCACCAACTAGCCCGGCAATACGCTCTTCTCAACTGCATTCCTAGAGGGACTTTCGGTTTCGAAAGGCAGTTTGGCTGGTTTGGCGATAAATGTTCTTTTTTTTTTTTTTTTGAAAGGCAGCGTACAGTCTCGTCTAGGGCCATAATTAAGCACAAAGCTGGCGGGCTGAGGTAATAAAAACCAGTGCCGCTGGGTCCCAGCAAACGTGGCATACCTGATTTTGGGCCCAGTATGACGCTGGAGACAGTTCGTACCAACGTTGTTCGTACTGGGACGCGGCATATGGCATACTGTCACGCGCGGCACTGGTCGCTCAAACAGAAAAAAAAACGCCTCAGATAAAAAGTAAACGCTAAAAAGTAACGAAGCACCTCAACTACATTTAAAAAGTAAAAAAAAAAAGAAATAATTAAAACTAGGAAAAAAAAAATCTACAGCACTAGCGTGCTTCGAACTTGGTACCTCTTCCTCCGTAGCATTCTACGCTAACCACTCGGCCACGCCGAATTTTTTTTTCTTTGTTAACGCCGGGAACTGAGTCTGCTCAAAACTTTTTTGCTTGTTATCCCATGATTGCATTTATAAGATTTGGACCATGTTTCGAAGCATGTTTCGAAGTGTACAGGCCCCATTGCTGCCGCTCTAACAATTACAACTTCTTCGCCATTGAAACTTGCTGCCTGCTCCCACGACTTGCAAAAAATGTTCTAGATACTATGCGCACTATTTTGGGCACTGGAATCATTTTAACATGTCGAGTTTGGCATAGCAAATTTACCAGCGCCGGACGTTCGGTGGTGTTCAGCTACCGTGGGCGTAATTTTCGCTGAACACGGAGCTGTGGCACAATCCTTCAAGGAAAAAAGAGCGACCAAGCTTCAATACCGGCAAGCGCAGCAGCGACGACACTATTTTCCTTGTAACTAAATCTTATTCGTATGCAAAAATTTTGCGGAACGATGCGATGACCGAGGGCACGGCTAATCTATACGCAGAGCAAGAAGGAGCTCAAAAGCTTGAGAAACACGCAAAATATCATGCATTACAAGCGCTGTAGTGTTTTTTGTTTTGTTTTTTTCACTCATGGGCCCATCACTTGGTAAACTACTCTCTTCCTTGTCTCCTTTTGAATGATTGCTTTGTAAACATAGCATGTGTGAAAGGAAATGTAAACGCACATTCCTGTCAAATGATCAATTTAAAGCTTAGTTTTGAATTCAATCATTTCAGGCCACCTTCCTGTCCAGTAGTAATGCAAGGGCATGTAGCATTCATTAAACGATTTTAAAACTATGTTGTTCCTCATTATTTATGTTTACGTCCTCCAAAATCATCAAGAAGTAATAGTAATCCACATGTAGTGATTGTTGCACTGCGTTTCAAGCTGCACTGCGTTTCAATTTGCACTGTGTTTCAAGTTGAAACACACCGTGTTCTCTCAATGGGTGGTCGCAATGACTGAGAAAATACACATCATACTTTCCGTTGACTTTTCACTTTCTGTGCTTACACATTAGCAGTTGACAAAAAAAGCCTTTGATTTTTAAAACAAGAAAAAATAATGTGAAATGTCAATTGAAAATCTAGTTTAAAGCTGTTGCTAAAACACAGAAGGTATTGAGTGTCTGTTGAGTTCCTTTGCACTCATTAGGAAAACATTAAGGCCAAACCAGAAACTCAGAACCCATTTTCGTAAGGGTAGAGAGTGCTGAATATACAAACGGGGCTATTTATAATTTTGCGGTCGCGCAATAGGCCATGAGTGAAAATTGCAGTAGCAACATTTATCATTTTCTTTTTCTTTTTGGTGACATTAAATACTAAATGCGACTGTTTTCAAGCGCGAATGCGCGGAAAAGATACAACGCTTGACCCGACCCCTAACGAAGGGTAGCTTTGAGCCCAACGATTGCGTGACTAAAGCGTGACCCGCATGGAGCGTTTTTCCGGGCGATTCGCCGGCGCCGACGGCAGCGGAGCGTTTTTTTGCCGCCGGAGAGGACGATTTTGCCAAATCGTCGGGATCTGGCTGAACAGATAAAAACGCCGACGACGCGCCGACGCCGGAAGTCGGCAGCGGCAGAGAGCCAATGAGAGCCGGAGCAGCCGTCACGTGATTCCGGTTGGAGCCACGCCCACGCCGGCCGAGAGAGAGAAGCTCGCGAGAGCGGAAAGAACGACGGGGGTTTGGCGCTCCGACGGCGCCGAGGGTTTCGGGTTTCTCGGCCGAAACGGCCGAGCAGCAATGTAGTCTTTCGGAGTCGCGGGGGCGCACGAGGCGACGACCGCAAGGTCCGGGCATCGGGCACCGTGCATTTCCTTTTTTTTTTAGGTTTCTAGGTTAGAGTTCCGTGAAGGTGGGCCGTCCGCTGGGGCCACGAGTGTTTACGCTGAGCTCGGAGGTTGTTTATGAGCTGCTAGCCTTGCCAGCGAACTTCTGATGCCTCCCTTGTGCTATGGCTTCTGCATTTAGATCCATAGCTGTTGGAAGTGATGCCTTGCCTGTTTTCTTGACACACCTGACCCAGAAGAAAGAGAGGAAACCACAACTTGAAGCTTGCGGCGACAGGGAAAACAAGATGTTCGCGACCTTCTACGCACGGCCGGATGGGGGCGCGTGCGTCGCGCAACTGGGCGGCAAAAAAAACGCCGCTCGGCTGCTGACCATGCGGGGGTGAAATCGTCGACGCCGGCGCGGGCGTCGGGCGTGCGACGCGTTTTCGCGTGCAAAAAACGCTCCATGCGGGCCACGCTTAAGACGGTTAACGAACGCAATATTCAGGTCCCCCCTCCCACCCTCCCTTTTTTTTCGTTTGTTCGTTTATTTCCCCATCGCAACCAGGTTTAGTACATGTACAGCCTTTCCATACACGCAACTGCGGCCCTGTTGCTGCGTTTCCATACACAACACGCATCCATGAGGCGGCAGTGAGGCGTTAATGAAATGTGCTTCGCTTCAGCACCCAGGAGACCGCAACCTCTGGCAACGCCGCCAACAGCGCCTCGCGATAAGCCGCGGCGATAAAAAGCTTTTTTTTTTTCTTCGTTTCCTACGTGGTTATTCCGCAAGCCTGAGAGCAGTAACTGTGCGGAAAGGTATAAAGATGCAAGAATAAAACGCAAGGGGGTCGAGGGGCGGGGAGGACCTCGACGGCCGCTGTTGTAGCGTCGCCCGTAAAAATGCGCTCATAAAAAGGAGAGGTGAGGCGCCTGGTGCGCTGTTGCGTGGCTGGGCCTACACGGGTCCCGCCCGCTGCGTCTTCCGTGGCGTGATTCTAAAGCCGCGCCGCCATATCCCTCCACGCGTGCAAGGCATGCGAGCCCCTGCACGCTATGGCGTACGGAACATTTCATTTCTGCCGGTAGAAAATGATTTCGGGCTTCGGCGCTCTGGAAGCGGGAAGAAAAACAGTTTCTAGAGGCTTACCAATTCTAGCGCAGAAATATGCGCCGTAATTTTGGAAAGCTTGCCCTCCGCAAGTACAAATGACTTGTGGAAATTGCGGCAAAAAATTTCATTTTGGAGACCTGTGCCCTTTCGATAGATCTATAAAAACGGGTGGAACGCCTGTAATTGGTTACGTCCAACTGAACTGTAGGAATCGCAGTATACTTGACTCCAAAATAGCCGCATAAAAATATGTAACGGCTAGATACGAGGTTATAAATGCCTTTTATGGCTGCAGTGCTCGAGTACGCACTACTGCCCCCACGAACCACACATTTATGATGTGATACACGTTCACAAGCTGTGTGAAAACGATGTCAAGGGTCTTTGCAAAAGTTTCACATAATTCATTATCAAAAGCCGGATGCTTTGTAGTTGCGCGGCAGATGCCATAAAGTCTCGATGTATAACTGTAGACTGCAATTTATTTATTTATTTATTTATTTATTTATTTTTACTGCGCCTTGGTAAGGTATTAAAGTGAGGGGAAAGGATAACAGTCGACTCTTTAGGAATTGTAGCTGCATTGCACATGAAGCATGTATAAAAAAATAAGACTAATAAAAAGAACATTAAAAAACGTAACAGAAAAGCAAGAACGCGAACAATCGTCAATTCGGAAAAAAGAAATACAGATAACACCGAAACATAATACTCAAATCACGAACATGATGTCTGAAAGAGCGAACACACAAGAAGATAAGGACATGCGGGGCGTGATGTCAGCAAGTCACAGCAATCTACTCTGAGATTACACTGAGAAAAGCCGAAACTAACAAACGATATCCAATATGTTTAATCTTTTGTAAAGAAGAATAAAATACGTCACTGGAAATAAACCGTGCAACAGCGGCAGACAAGATAAACCCATTGTCGAACTGTTTTTGGAAAAAAAGGCTTCTTTGAATGCTACAGTGTTACTATATCATTCCTGAATTTTATGTTCGTGGTCCACACGTGCCGATATATGCGATGAAGGGGAAATAGATAGGTGTTACGGGAAATACTATTAAGGGAGTAATATGTTGCATGAACTATAGAAGAGGGCAAATACGGGCTGGTTGGTAAATGCTTAAGAATCGAGTAAAATAGTGCTAGGTGAGACGGGACAGCGCATGTGACTGTCGTTCATGTGTCCTGTCTCACCTAGCGCTGTTTTACTCGATTCATGAACTATAGCTTTAGGCGAAACGTCATTCTGCGATGCTCCACCTCTTCTAGGTTCAGTGTTTCTATGGCGTGAGTTCAGTTAAACTGCCTTTCTC
>NC_139344.1:389200996-389258496 GCF_055883805.1 Amblyomma maculatum
GGAGTGCAATGCATGCAAAGAAAGAAAGAAAGAAAGAAAGAAAGAAAGAAAGAAAGAAAGAAAGAAAGAAAGAAAGAAAGAAAGAAAGAAAGAAAGAAAGAAAGAAAGAAAGAAAGAAAGAAAGAAAGAAAGAAAGAAAGAAAGAAAGAAAGAAAGAAAGAAAAAAAGAAAGAAAGAAAGTGTGCATAATATTGGCATCAAGCTCCGATGACGCATGCCCACGACCGCATTCTGGTTCAAGAAGATATTTCAGCGAACCAACCAAAAGCACCTTGTTTTTCTGTCGCGATATTTTTCATGATAGACCCAACGGCAGATGAGAAAAATGTCTTCCGGAAAGCTGCTTGCTTTCACGTCCTCGATTTTCATGTTGCCGAGGGAAAAAAATCTGATGAAGAGGAAAAGCTGATCATTCCACCTACGTGGCCCATATAAATAAGGCTTTTACGCGGGCGTCCCGACAAAGACAAACGACGTACGCATCGGAAACGTTCGTGGCCGCCCATAATAACAAATCGCTGGTCGGTACGAGTACGCGCCACTGTTTTCGAGGCCGAGCAATGCGGCGCCGCAGTGCATGCACAGCGATTGATCACACCGACCAGGCATCAGGCGGTGCTTGGCACAGTTCCGCAATACATGAACATCAGCTTCTCCAACTCTTTCCGAGAAGAACATTATTTACAACTTATTCCGTCACTTGGATTATTTCCAGCTGTCATTAATATTGCTGGGATAAACTGTTTCGGCCCGTGTATAATTCGTTCTTATTTATTTTTAAAGCTGCATCGCATGCTGTGCAGCAGATTTAGTACATCACGGGCTCGAATATGTGTATAATTGCGGTCTTTGAAAGATAGAGAAGGAAGAGTTGTTTCTGTTCTATCAATAGCCTGTTGAATAAGCTCCTTCGTTAGGTATGTCCCATTAATGGGCCTTTTCTAATAGTGACATTCTGGTTGCGTCGCTCTAAACCCAATCCGATTTAAACCCGTGTCAAAACTATGCTATGGGCATGGTGATGCTCCATGAATCTTACAGCAGGGCTATATATGAGAGATTAAGGCAGAATAACCCGTGTCGAAAAATTCGTTCGTAGAGTCTGTAAGTTTTTCTCGTTTTATAAGGATCCCCGGATGTAGTCGAATGACTGGAAGACCGAAAGAACATTAGTAAGAATTATCGATGAATCAATGATTGAATCAATCTTTATTTACCTAGCGCAGGACAAATAAGAATAAAAAATGCGCACAAAAAGTTTACATACGGAGATAGAAGGCAAGAAAAGAATGAAATAACACAAAAAATGCAATTTAGATTGAAATTAGTCGCGTTGACAATGAAAACGATAAAGAATGTATGTTAAAAAACACACCACAAAAGCAATCAACAGAGAAAAGAACAAACAACAGTCGTTAACTCTAATAATACAGAAATATACAGAAAGCAGTCAACCATGTCAAGTGCCGACGAAGATGTAGTCCCTAAAATATAAGCCAGAAAACCAGCCAAATGCAATAAAGAAAAACAATACTTGAATGCGATACAGTAAAATACAAATCAAATCAAACAAAAAAAAAATCAGGTAAAGAACAGTTAAGGAGACAATATACAATATTAAAGAGGAGAAAAATCACAAATGAAGCAAAAGTGAAGCTGTAGTATGCTATAAAAAGAACTGTGCAGAATAGGGCCCATAAAAACGAAGAGAGTAGGTTTCCGATTATATTTATTAATTATATATATATTAATTATAGTTACCACAAAAATCTTGTGTTTTCTCTTGTGGGACTATAAACGTAGAAGTGACCAGTGAGTAATTATTTTCGAAAACGTTAACCAAATAACCCAGCAATCTCAACCACCGCTAAGGTCTAGACTGACCGACCGACCGACCGACCGACCGACCGAATGGATGAAGGAATGAGATGTGATGTGATATGGGGAGGAAGGAAGGCAAGCAGCAACCAACCGACTGAAATAATTATTAATTTTTAATTGATTTAATGATTAATTATTGAATTGAAGTGATGCAAGGGGGATGCGTTCAAGATTGAAGCACTGCTCAATGGTGGGCCTGCTGCTTAGTGACAGCATTAATGGCTCCAGTTTGTCGGATCCCCTAGCGGAACCTCGTTCTAATAAATGCACTTTGCCACTCGTCTGACCAGTAATATTTTAATTTGTGCCTCTACAATCTTACACACACTCCCTAACATATACTTCTACAAGACACCGAATTATACGAAATACTACTCGTACGATATACAAATTTACACCTTAATCTAGGCCAGGGCCAGTGTGCCTGGTTCGATATCCACGGGTCTTGAAAGGATAGCTGGATGCATATAATCTCGTCCTCCTATCTCGAACCCGGCTTTCCAACTTCTATTGTCGAGACGCTGGGGCTATGGCGACCCGGCCTTCACTTGGTAGCGTGCAGAGACTCGGGGTTGAAGAAGGACTGAATCTTCGAAGTTGGTAAAATATGTACAAGCAGGTTTACTGGCACTTTGAGAAAACGTATTTACAAGAATATTTACATGAAAAAGAAGGGTACATCAGCAAAATGACAAGCGTTAAGAGTTCATAGCGAGAAGCGACTGGATGAGCCGTTTACCCAGGGCCCAGAGCGACATTTCGTGCTCTGCAGCGTCCTTAAAAACCCCCTATGTCCAGCCCCTCTCTGAAGATGCTGACCAACCAAATCCAGGGCACGCCCCTCAGGTATCGGCATCCAATCGAACACATCACTGCACTGATGGTCTGAAGCACTGACTGGTCCGGCATTCATTCGTTGGGCGTGATCACTTGTTGGCGGGAAAAACTTGGGAACGGCGAGGAGAGGAGGTACATTTCTATTCTTCAGCAAAGAAACCACAGGCTGGTTCTGGGGGTTTTACTTCTCAGAAACCCGAGTGCACGTGGCGCCGCATAGGGCTCCCAACATGGTCCCTTTTCGACAATTGCAAATCTTTCCTGCATTCCCGGGAAATCACTTAATGGCCGTATGAGTCATGCTCTTCTCTTGTCCTGCACGTCAGCGGACATGTCACTCTGTCGTCTCCTTTGGATAGGAGGCATTCATCACTGGAGGATAGCACTTCTCGACTGGAAGGGTGAACAAAAGAAAGCACTTCCTGCTATTTCCCGCAGGGGGACGTTTCTTTGTGTTTTTCCAGACGTTCTCTTGACAGGGCCAATTTGGCATTTGCAGGTTGTCCACAAAGCAAAACATGCTTACAAAACAGGATTCCTGGAATCAGGCTCACTTAGAGCCAATGGACCATCACCACATATTCACAAAACTTTTCCATGCCCACAGGCGAACAATAGAGCGCGCAAATGCGGATGCTTGGTCGTAACAGCCTCCTCCCCCGCCAGAAGAGACTCGGAGGGCAGCAGCCGCAGCTGCTGCATGAAGAGACGACTTAATGGCCTGCACGTGAACGCTTGAAGCTCGCTGTTGCTTGTCGCGTTGTCTTGATTGTTGTAGGCCAAATTGCTTGAGCTATCTGAAACTCAACCACATGTCGAAGCAAGCACTCGGCTCCCGTCTGAAGAGACCAGGTCAAAAGAAAACTGCCATTGTTGTTCGAGAAAAGCCCACTCTCAAGACGTTCAGGACCCACGTATTCCTAGAAAACCAAACGTGCTGCTTTACATAGTCACACATATACAAGCGCACGAAAAAAAACAACCTGATTATCAAACCAAACGTGCTGCTTTACATAGTCACACATATACAAGCGCACGAAAAAAAAAAACCTGATTATCAATTTGGATACATGGTGAGGAACATCTCGGACCGCTTAGAAAGAGCGGCTAAGCGCGTCCGCATTCCCATTTAACTTCCCCTTTTTGTATCTTATTTCAAAATTGTACTGCTGTAAAATCAAGCTCCACCTAAGAAGGCGACTGTTCTTCGATGTCGCAGTTTGCAGCCAAGCCAGGGGACAATGGTCCGTCTCTACGGTGAATTTGGCCCCTCCAAGATAGCACTGCAATTTTTGAATGGCCCATACAATGCAAGCGCACTCTTTCTCTGACGCGCAATAAGCCCTCTCTCTAGAACTCAGTTTTCTGCTCAGGTAGAGCACGGGGTGCTCATTACCGTCGTCATCCCTCTGGCAGAGAACAGCACCTAGCCCTCGATCACTTGCATCACACTGGACCGTGAATTCTCGGTCATAGTCTGGAGCTCGCAATACCGGACGGCTAATCAGCACAGCCTTCAGGTTTACGAAGGAGGCTTCCTTTTGTTCGTCCCAGACTACATTTGTCGGTTCTGTCTTGCGGAGAGCGTCGGTCAGAGGGCTGGCCAAAGCTGAATAGTTAGGGATGTAGTGATTGTAGTACCCAGTCAGACCCAGGAATGCTCGAATTTCCGTCTTCGTGCTCGGCCGCGGGTAGTCTGCCACCGCAGAAATCTTAATCTCGCTGGGTTTCCTGAAACCTTGACCTACATTGTGACCCAAGTAGTCCACGGTCGCCCTTGCCAGGCAACATTTCTCGGCCTTTACGGTTAGTCCAGCTTGACGCAAAAGGCTCAGTACAGCTCTTAGATGTACCATATGGTCCGCCCATGAGTCGGAAAAAACCGCAATGTCGTCTAAATAAGGCACCGCGAATGTTTCACACCCCTTTAAAACCCTATCCATGAGTCGGGAAAAACAAAATGGAGCATTTTTGAGCCCGAAACTCATCATTGTTGGCTGGTAGCTGCCCGTCGGAGTGACGAAAGCCGCGTATCTGCTGGCGCGTTCAGTGAGCGGTACTTGCCAGTATCCTCGAGTAAGGTCCAGCGTAGTCACATATGCCGCTCTACTGACCTGTTCTACTCTCTCCTCAATATTCGGAATAGGATACACTTGATCCCTGGTGAGAGAATTTAGCTTTCGGTAGTCTACCACAGGCCTAGGGTCTTTACCTGGAGCTTCTACTAAGATCATAGGCGAAGCATAATCGCTTTCCGAGGGTTTTATTACTCCCAATTCCAGCATGCGAGTTACTTCCCTATCCAGAATTTCTCTTTGCCTTGGAGAAAATCGGTAGCACCTTGATCGCACTGGCACGTCTGAAGTCAGCTCAATATCGTGCTCAGTCAAATCAGTTCTGCCTGGCCTGTCCACGAAGCAGGCCTCAAACTCTGTTATTATCTCGCCCAGATCGGACAGCTGGGATTTCTTTAGTTCTCCTCTCTGCTCCGTCTTTTTGAGAAGCTCCTGAGCGTTGCTTCCTTTTCCGCTGAGGCAAATCAAGTTGTCCCCCATCTCCTCGGGAAGGTTTAACGTTAGATTTACCACGGCTTCCCTCTGCACATAAGGCTTCATAAGATTGCAATGATAAATGCGCACTTCTTTACGCCTACCGGGAATTTTCACTGCGTAGTTAGTGTTAGAAAGCTTTGCAACGACTTCAGCCGGTCCTTCCCACTGTACTTCGAGCTTATTCTGCCTTGAACTTCTCAGCAACATCACCTGGTCCCCGATACAAAACGTCCTTTGACGGGCTGACTTATCATAGTACACCTTGGAACGAGCCTGGGCTGACTTCATGCTGGCCTCAACGAGTTCCTTAGTGTTATGTAAGCGATTCAAGAGGTTCAGAATGAATTCTACTACTGTTGGGTCTTCTCCGCGCCCCTCCCAGGCTTCGCGCACCATTCGCAAAGGTGAGCGCAGTGACCTTCCGTACACCAACTCGGCTGGGCTAAATCCAGTGGATTCGTGCGGCACTGACCGCAAAGCGAAAAGCGCTGCAGGCAGGCAGGTATCCCATTCGCGCTTGTTTTCATAGCACAGTCCCCTCAGGACTCGTTTGAGAACAGAGTGCCATCTTTCTACGCTGTTGCTCTGCGGATGATGGATCGAGCTATGCACTACCTTAATGCCGCATCGCTCGAGAAATGAGGTGGTGAGGACACTCGTGAAAACGCTACCCTGATCACTTTGTACCTCGGAAGGGAATCCAACTCGTGCAAACACTGACAGCAGCGAATCCACTACACTCTCGGACGTCACCTCGCGCAGCGGAACAGCCTCTGGAAACTTTGTGGCTGGGCATAACATAGTGAGGATATAACGGTACCCTGACTCGGTCACAGGAAGTGGCCCAACTATATCTATTACTAACCGGTGAAACGGCTCGGTAATGATTTGTACTAACACCATCGGAGCTTTCCACTTATCTTGCGCCTTTCCAACCCGCTGGCACGTGTCGCATGACCGTACAAAATTTTCCGTGTCCTTAAAACATCCAGGCCAATAGTATTCTTGCAACAGCCTCTGCTTTGTTTTCTTTATTCCAAGGTGACATGACCACGAGCTGCCATGGGAAAGTCGCAGTAAGTCTCCGCGGTACTTTTGGGGAACGACTAATTGGTCCCGCTCTACTCCGCGCTTATCCTTGAATAAGCGATACAGCACTCCCTTTCTCATCTCGAAAGAAATATTGTTTGCTGTCTTAGTGGCGCGGTGGCGCTCCCTTATCTCCTGTATATTGGGATCATTGGCTTGCTCTATAGCTAAGTCCTCTCGGGTTCCACTTAAAAGTCTCGTGAGATTACTAGACACTGGCGGCAAGAGGTTACTCTCAAGAACGTCCTCATTCCGCGTCTCATCAAGCTCACTTTCAAGTTGACTTATCTGAGATGCCTCGCTCTCAAAGTTTTCTGACCTGCTATCTTCCGCATTTACCATTGTTTTAACTGCCGTTTCCTCCGCTGTGGATTTTTCTGGAATGAGCAGTGTAGCTAGTTCTCGCGCCTTTGAACGTGTTAAGGCTTGCACAACTCTGTCTCCGAAAAGGATGCCCCTCTTTCGCAGCAGCATGTCCGATTTGTTGGAGAACAAATACGGATAGCACTTAGGAAGCTTTCCTGAAACGGCAGCCTCGGTTGTTAATTCGCCGAAAGGGCCCTCGATGACCACGTTCGCGATCGGCAAGCACACACTCTGTTCCTCAACTACCTGTCGGATCCATGCACACTGTCCTGTATAGTCGGAAGGCGATACATACGCCGGATGGACAACATCCATCGTTGCGGCCGAATCGCGCAGTACCTTGCAAGGCTTCCCGTTGACTACTAGGTCATGCAGGTAGGGTTCTAAAAGCTGCATATTTTCATCGCAGTCCCTGACATACGAGAAAGCAATCTTTTCTTTCCGGCAGTTGACGGCAATGTGACCCTGCTCATTACACCTAAAGCATGTGAGCGGCTTCCTAGCCTCAAGCTTATTCTTTGTGTTCAGCACGTTGGTCACTTCCCCACTTTTCTCACTGCCGTCCTTTCTAGGGAATTTGCCTGAAGAAACCTTCATTTCTTCGTTTCCAACTCTAGCAAAGTGCCTTTCCTGACGGTTTTTCATACTGAACTTGGGATTGCGGGGCCTATCCACTGCTGGGTTGCTGAATTGTCGGCGCGAAGCATACTCCTCAATAAGTTCGGCAGCTTCAGTTGCCGACTTAATTTCGCCTCGGTCCTGTAACCAATTTCTTTCTTTTTCTGGGAGGCAGTTATAAAACTGCTCCAAAAGAATTTGCTCGACTACAGCGTCCCTATCACTGTAGGAATCTGTGCTCTTTAGCCACTCGCCCAAATTAACTCTTAAATTGTACAGGAATTCAGGGTAACTCTCGTCCCTGGACTTAGTAGCTTTCCGAAAACGTTGTCTGAACGCCTCGGCGCTAAGCCTATACTTTCTCAGAAGGCAAGCTTTGACCTTCTCGTAGTTGTCCGCGTCCTCCTTGCTTAGCCGCGCGACAACCTCCGCTGCCTCGCAGGGCAGAACCGTCAATAATCTCTGAGACCAAGTGTCTCGCTGGAAGGACAGTTTTTCGCAGGTTCGCTCAAAGTTAGCCAGATACAGACCGATATCCCCTGATATCACATATGGCTGCATGTACTTTGACATCTTGAAATCTGCCTCCTTGTTGAGAAGAGGTACCGCTAGCTGGGGACAATTGCCCGACCTCTTGCTCAACTCTAGTTCTAATTTCCGGAGCTCAATTTCTTGGTCCAGCTTTTTTGCTTCTCTTTCACGCTTCTTTTCCTCTTTTTCCCACTCACGTTCGCGCTCCCTTTCCTCTTTTTCCCTCTCAAGTTCACGCTCACGCCTCTTTTCCTCTTTTTCCCGCTCTTTCTGCTCTTTTTCCCGCTCCTTCTGCTGTCTGAGCTGTTCCTTTTTTTGACCGATGAGGTTCCATGCTTCACTGAGCTCCTCATCATCGGCTCCCAAATCTGTGATTGCCTTTATAATCAAAGGTTTTCGTGCCAAACCACTTGTATCAATTCCCAATTCCTCACACAATTGCAACAGTTCCGGTTTCTGCAGCTTTTGTAGGTCCATGATCGCTCCGAGTGTCGGCTACTTCCAAAACAACAGTGCAAACTACCAAACCTAAAGGCGTTTCCACACTCTCTTTACCAGTTCTAAAATCTAACCCTGTTCTAGAACCTGGTCCACATCAGAAGAAAAGCCAAGCACTCACCCACACATGCGATCGATGTTCCGAGCTGCCCTCTTGTTGGCCGATTGTTGCTCCTGCTTGTTGCTTGAGATGCCACCTCCGATCACAAGGTGTTGTGGCTTGTAGCTTCAGATCCACCTCCAATCACCAGATGTTGTGGCTTGTAGATTCAGATCCCACCGCTGCCACCAGTTGTCGAGACGCTGGGGCTATGGCGACCCGGCCTTCACTTGGTAGCGTGCAGAGACTCGGGGTTGAAGAAGGACTGAATCTTCGAAGTTGGTAAAATATGTACAAGCAGGTTTACTGGCACTTTGAGAAAACGTATTTACAAGAATATTTACATGAAAAAGAAGGGTACATCAGCAAAATGACAAGCGTTAAGAGTTCATAGCGAGAAGCGACTGGATGAGCCGTTTACCCAGGGCCCAGAGCGACATTTCGTGCTCTGCAGCGTCCTTAAAAACCCCCTATGTCCAGCCCCTCTCTGAAGATGCTGACCAACCAAATCCAGGGCACGCCCCTCAGGTATCGGCATCCAATCGAACACATCACTGCACTGATGGTCTGAAGCACTGACTGGTCCGGCATTCATTCGTTGGGCGTGATCACTTGTTGGCGGGAAAAACTTGGGAACGGCGAGGAGAGGAGGTACATTTCTATTCTTCAGCAAAGAAACCACAGGCTGGTTCTGGGGGTTTTACTTCTCAGAAACCCGAGTGCACGTGGCGCCGCATAGGGCTCCCAACATGGTCCCTTTTCGACAATTGCAAATCTTTCCTGCATTCCCGGGAAATCACTTAATGGCCGTATGAGTCATGCTCTTCTCTTGTCCTGCACGTCAGCGGACATGTCACTCTGTCGTCTCCTTTGGATAGGAGGCATTCATCACTGGAGGATAGCACTTCTCGACTGGAAGGGTGAACAAAAGAAAGCACTTCCTGCTATTTCCCGCAGGGGGACGTTTCTTTGTGTTTTTCCAGACGTTCTCTTGACAGGGCCAATTTGGCATTTGCAGGTTGTCCACAAAGCAAAACATGCTTACAAAACAGGATTCCTGGAATCAGGCTCACTTAGAGCCAATGGACCATCACCACATATTCACAAAACTTTTCCATGCCCACAGGCGAACAATAGAGCGCGCAAATGCGGATGCTTGGTCGTAACACTATTAACTCGATCATGTCATACAGGCTTGTGTTGTTTCAAAAACCCGTCGACCAATCAGTGCATGGTATATCACCTTCCGACTACCACCTGTCATAGCCATTCCCGTTATTTTTCGCTCGCAACTGTTTGTTTCAACAGCAAAGTGATGGCTATGACATCACAGGTAACAGAAGCACGAAAAAGTAAGCTTGATATAGTAATCACTGCTTCGTCATTTTAATTGACAATACACTGTGCTTGCACCGACGCCTGATTACTCTGGAGAACGGAGCCTTTAACTTAATCGCATTAAAAGAGAGTTCACATTTAACGGCCGATGTTAAAATACCGTTTTCGAGCTCCTCCTTTCACACTCTACAGAAATATAGCAGCCGGACGATGCTTACCATACTCTCTCATAAGCGTGTAAACAGTGTTTGTGAGACCCGAGGTAAACATCAAGGTGGTCAATGCGTGGCAATCCAGCGCCTGGCTTAAGGACGCCATCCTTCCGGCGTCTTCTGGCCGCTGGAAGGACAGGACGTCGCCTCAGCCGTTAAATAAAATCTCACAACAATCATATTTCATGGAAAAAAATTCTACTGACCAAACGTATTGGCCAGTGTTACCACATAGTATCGCAATGCTCTAACGACTAGAAATTATCTTCAGTAGTCAGCGCACGAAGGAATGAGGATGCCCGCCGCTTTATACCTCCGCTGTAACTAAACCTTAGTCGTAGTTATAGTTTGCAAGCTTCGTCACTCGGTTGTCCCAACATGACGCTGATCATTCAGTCGTTGGCACCCTGCACTTATCGCTGCAGGCATCTCCTCGTTTTTCTGCCCGCCCTACTGCCTTTAAGTTTGGCTCTCCCGTCGCACCGTCCCGTCATCTGAAAACTCTGCATGCGGAGATTTTCTATTCGCGTCGCATTTTCGCTTTTCACTCCTTCCTTTTCGAAGCCACAGAAGACCGGCACCAGCCCAGCGGCATCTGCTAGTGAACCCTCAACGCTCCAACAATGGCTTAAAGATCTCACCGTGGCATGTAGACCGTCTCTCCGTAGCAGTGCTTACATGAATGCAACAACTGGCGCATCGTATCGCATCTCGTTTTTCGCGCATCGCATTCATATAATTGCCGTTTGGAAAGCGCACCGCATTATTGCGCTAGGCAGGGCTGGATCGAAACGTCTAAATCGACTATTCCCTTGCATGTAAACCTGGTCTCATCATCTTAGTATGGTCCTTAGCGTGGGTCGAGAGCACTCGACGGGCATCGAGACGTGAAAGCGTCGCTTAACCTACTTTCAGTGTTGCAGCTGTGCGAGCGTTCATCACGTGTTTTCGCGTTTTCGCCTCGCATAAAATCCCGGTTAACTATTAACAGGTTAGCTAACCAGATCTGATGGCGGCCCTGTTGACGTAGTAAGCAAGCGAGAGAGCATAGAAAAGTGTGAATGTCCCCGGCAACGAAAAAACTAGTAGATGTGTGCATTAAACAGTGCTTTAAAGAATAAGAACGATGAAATCGGTTGCACAGCCTAGTTCTACCCCATTTGAATGCCAAAGCCACACAGCAGTTGACGGCCAGCTAGAAAGCATGAAAAAAAAAAAAAAAAAAATCTGAAAAACAGAAGCCTGTTTCAATGAAATCACCACCGTCGCTTTCAATCGGCCACACCATGTGCCACCACTATCAAGTCAGATATAATAAGCTGCATGCAAACGCTGCTGATCAGCTACGAAATCCAAGCGCTACTGTCGAATTCGGGAAAACACGGCTTCAGTTCTTCTCCCCGACCGGCCACTCGTTTATGCTTTTTTACCGTTTCAGGCCTCTTCATGCCCCATCGTTGAGCTCTGGCAGCGTCTCCTCTCCCTATCAATCGGCCATGAACTCATCAATAATATTCACTCCGTTTCTCCTCACCGCCTCCGTAACATCCAGTCTTTTCCACCTGCAATCCTCGATTACCTTGCCTGTCGCATTTTCCGTGGCACCAGTTACTTTGGAGCGAATTTATCGACGCAAGAAGCTTGTAATTCATCTAAAGACGCCATCTTTCTCATTCACCCCTCCCTCTTCAGGTCATTATCGAACACCTCGTGTCGCGCGAACACACGCGCCTTCCGCTGCTTTTTCCTCAGTATTAACGGTGCTGTTCTCATGAGAATGCATAATAAAACCAGCTTTTAGCGGCAGTGCTACCGTAGCATTGGCATCAGTGTGAGACCCCGTCCCTTCACTCCATATTCGTCAGCTTAGTCGTTTCCTTCGGAGAACGCAACACTACCTCCGCGTGTATCGCGCGCGCTTCACTCTACCTGCAACCAGGATTACCAGAGTTGGCCGCACTGAGCTGAGGCGGTCGGCTCCGTAATCTTGCTTCTGTCCTTGTTTATCGACTCCGAGGAGTCCCCCCTCACCCTGATCCTATCCGGAGTTTTTATTCTTTGGCTAGCAGTCAAGGCCCGCAAAACGCCGCCTCTCCCGAGATCACGCTGGGTGATTTGTAGCGCTCTCCATGCTGCTCGTTTTACTCACAGTAGAAAACACCCTCTCTGTTCGTTGAAATGTTTAAGCAAAGTGCGCTTGTTGATGCTGTCGGCCTTATGGAGATACTAGAGCGAATATTTGACGGTCGTATAGTTTCCGTGGGCTTCTCGGCTTATCTGGTAGCGGCTTTAATCTGGGAGTGATAATTACTTGCTTTAAAACAACATCTCGAGGTACACCAATTTCAAGATAGGATCTTAATTGCAATGTGGCTCACGTTTTTCTCAACTTAATTTCTAGTAATCGCGAATTGTGGATGAAATAATGCCGATACTCTTTTTATCTGGCTGCGCAAAATTGGAACCTCTATAGCGTACAACATGTCTGTAAAAAAAGCATTTCCACATAGCCAGTATTCTTGCATTGCCCTAGTGTGTACATTCAGCATGTCAGGCTTTGACTTTATCCACTTGCCTGTCTTGAGTTCAATTATGGTATGATTTTGTTTGATTTGATTTATGGGGTTCAACTTCCAAAGGCGACTCACTCTATGAGAGACGCCATAGTTTAGGGCTCTGGAAACGCTGATTGAGGGTATTACTTTTTATGGCCATGCTTTCGAGCGATCTTAGGTCCTGAGCATGCTTCACATTATCTGCTACCAGGTCTCCAAAGTTTTCTTCTCTGAAAAGGTGCTTGATTAGGCACCGGACTAAATACTATCATGAGCATTATAAATAAATTTATTATCACTTCCGTTAGAACCGCGGCAACTAAAACAATTTTGCTTTTTGTTGCATCGCATGAAAAAATATTAAAAGACTAAGTTGACATCTTTAGGGCCGACCAAGCTATCAAATCAGCAAGTGTAATCGGTTAGTCCCTGCTAAGCAATGAAGCAAGCTCTTTAGGTAAGCTTACAATTATCAACCGCGATGGCAGGCTAATGTGATACGAAGAACTAGCAAGTTCACACGTCCACATTCCGATAGGCCATCTAGGCAAAACGAAAAAGAAAAAAAAAAGCTGGTTTGAATTTTGGTGTGACCAAGCAGTGTGTAACATGGTCATGATGTAGCTACAAAACCATGGAGCTGATAACTTCAGCCCGCATGGTTTGCAGCATAGGGCAGCGGTGTAATGGCCTGGGATGAATCGTTTCGAAAGAAGTTCGCGACGAGTTCTAAATGGACCGCCTTCGAGTTTTCTCTTTTACTGGTCCCGCGCCCGGTGCATTCTAAGCAACAGACGGGGCGTGTGCTTGCACGAGATTGGAAACTACGCTCCACCTAGTGCGGTGTTCAGTCGGCACATTTCCTTTCCGACAACGTTGGCCCTTGTTTTTCCTCATTCACCGGGGGCCCCACCTGCTTAATAGAACCGTGGCACAGTGGGTGTGTGGGTGTAGGTGTTACAGTTCGCGCTGTAAGGTCATTTGTTTCGCTTTCCCCGACTTGGGGAACACATCTGACTCTCTGTGAGTCTTTATGTTTCCACATGCGTCGGCCTTTGCGGAAGCCGGCAGGATTTATAAAGTGGTCTGTAACTGTGTAACAGTTTGGCTTTGCACGGGGTCTATTTTGCAGACTGCCCCCCGCGGTGCACGAAAATTGAACGACTTAATTAGCCCTTCCGCGGTAGCGCAGTGGTTATGGCGCTCGACTGCTGTGGCCAAGGATGCGGGATCGAATCCCGGCCGCGGCGGCAACTTTTCGATGGAGGCAGAAAGCAAGGCACCCGTGTGCTGTGTGATGTCAGTGCACGTTAAAGAACCCCAGGTGGTCTAAATTTACAGAGCCCTTCACTGCGACGTGTTTCGGCCTGAGTTGCCTTGGGACGTTAAACCCCACAAACCAAACCAAAGCGAACGACTTAATCAATGCTTGCCCGAGAAAGACTGCGCTCATTGGAGTCCCCAATGGGATAATTGTCATAGTGGTGTACTTCACTCAGGGTCAGGCAACACGGGGATGCGACGTGTTCCTCCATTTCAACCTAAATAAAACTATGCAGTAGGGTTGGGTTGACCAAATAGCGGAGGTTGTCTGGTTGACGCCATCCAGGTATCATAAGTCATTGCGTGAAAAGACGAACATAAGCGAATTTCCAATTTTCTTTTCGTTAATTTGGCCTCCATTTACAGCCTCGCTGGAAGTCTTGCTTTGGATCATGTCGAGCAGTGCGTCATATTCAAAGCGTTCTTACAGACGATAACTATCGCTGAGACAAACATCTGTCACCTAATTCGCAGCTCACCAGCACCACAGAGCACGAACTACTATGTGGTGGCTTGTGGATTTGTTATTGTTAGTATCCAGTCAACGTTGGCTCAAGCAACCATAATTTAGGCACACCGCTTACCTCTATAGTTTACCGAATCAGTGCCATCAGCAACTAATAAGGGCGGTCGCGAATAGTTGGAACCTATTAGCGCCCCGAAGGTTTCCTTTGCATAACTGTTGCTCATGACGCCCGTAGAGTACACTGGAGCGAGCCAAGGCGTCGCGAATTCCGTGTGCCAGCGTAGTTAACAGCGCGTAATATGTTCCGGATGCAGGCAACACATGGTTGTCGCCCATCGTCGTACTGCGTGCGGCGCGTGCTCGCGTAAATCAGCGCAGTCTATCTCTGGCTGTACGCAGCCAAGGCCGACCTTGGACGGTGTCTCCGCGCCGAATCCTCCACTGGAGCTGGCGCTGAAAGCTCCAAGTATAAGAGCGACACATGTCGCGCTGACCGCAGGGACGACCTCCACGGGAGACAAAGCCGCCGCACCGACGCAAGGGGATAATTAACGCTCAATGACACGAGCCTCTGAATGCCCTCTTCTGGGGCGCGCTTCTTGGCACTGGCCACACAAGACGCTGAATGCATTTCTTTATTGGCTCATGTTTTGTTCACTGCAGCATAACCCTAGGTTTTCAGCGAGTACGTCGATGACACCATCAGCTTGGAAAATGAAGAATAATTGCGTTGTGGCTTGTTATACCTGTATTATGCTGGAAAGCGAGCGGCTACGTCTACGCATTCGTGGCAGTCCGTTCGAGTCCACATCGTCGCCACAGCCACCAACTGAAGATGTGGGTCTCAGACGACAAGTCTCGTTGACTCTCAGATAGGTCTCAGGACCGGTGGTTGGCCGCAGAAGCAGTGTTGCCATGAGAAAAATTTAATTTGCTTCCACTAAAATGAGCGGGCACCCTCCATTGTATCCTAACCGATTACTCTTAAAAGTGTCAACGCTTAACTTAAGGATGAGTACGAGATTTTGTGTAGATCTGTGTAAATTATTACGTGCGTCAAGAAGCAAGAAGCTATATCTTTATCTGCCAGTATGACTAAGGTACCTCAAAGATTCCTCAGCTGAAACGAATAAATGCGGTAGTTTTACAGCTTTGCATCTGCCGCTGTGTTCAATCAAATGACACAATCGGGACAAGTACAGCGGCAAGTTTTCGAAAGCTTTGCATGCATTAATCGCCGAACCTGTACTTGTGCTTAGATTCCTGCATTCCTGAAGCATCGCAACTGCTTGGTCATCCAAAGCCTTTTAGTACGTACATCTGTGAACTTTTGCTATACCTTAAGCAATAAAAGGACCAGTTTCAGATATAAATCACCACTTTTCCGCCAATCGACAGCAGATATAAGCACAAAATGGGTATATGGCGTGGCGCGCTGCACATCGCTCCTCAGCATCTCGGGATTTTTTTTTTTTTCTTGTCCCGCTTGTATAGTTGTTATCAAGCTCTACAGGTGCCGCAAGAAATGCGCATGCGCCGTCCGGTTTGCAAGACACAGCGTAGACTCCCTTTGCATAGCGCACAGGCTCCGCCCACCACGGCAACAGAGATATTCTTACTTTACAAAACCGCGCCAAACTTCAACGACTAAAATTACTCTACCAGTTATTACACAATGCACTAAACATAGATAGCTCGTTGTATATATCCTTAGATGAATGCAGACCTTCGCGCCATAAGCACTCACGAACTCTCAAAGAATATTCCTTCCGTGCCGAGTGTTTTAGATATTCATTTTTTCCACGTGCAACTACCGAATGGAACGGTTTGGATCCATACATCACTAACATCACATCACTGCCGAAATTTGTAACCATTCTAGAAGAGCTACTACACAATACGTAAACCATTTCGAACCAAATATAACAAGCCAATTACAATACTCTACATGAAAGCTATTGTATTACTAGATTATTTACCTTGTATAACTGCATTATTACCTAGCAGATATGCTGTGTATGACATTGTGTATCACCTGCTAACTATTTTTTTTTTCTATATTCATGTATTTGTAAGGTTTGTATCGCCATTATGGTACTCATTGTTCAATTATATGTCCATCCAGTAAAAATCCGAATGGGGATTGACAGTATCTGAAATAAATAAACAAATATGTTTGTTGGCGCATTCGTTGCTCCAGCACCCGTCCGCAACTTCGTTTAGGTTCGCCTCCGCGTTCTCTAATATGCAAATACAGGCACCAAGGGCACTGGTGGCGCGTCGACAAGGGGAGCTAAAAGCATTGGCTGCTTCAAGCGTAAGGCTGGCGTAGCCAGCTTGACACATTCATCAGCAAGAGCCGGGCTTTGGTTTACCCATTTAGGCACGCACATTTCTCACAAACACCCATTTCTTGACGTAACTCAGCATTTCACCGCATGCCAACTATGACAGGGGGCAAATATTGAAGTATATTTATTCAGCTGATCGATATACTATCCAATAAACTTAAATGATTTATTAATTCGATCTAGCAGCTGATAGTGCAGATTACAGTGTATAATGAAGGTTAATTATATGCCTGCATCATTCCTATAATTTCATTCGCAAAAGAAAACCAAAGAGCTTTTGAATTGCTGCACATAACTAGGTAAACTCGAAAATGGGGTGTGTTTTCTCTAAGACTCCAAGTAACTCAGATGCAAATTGCAAAGCATGATCACTGACTGGCGCAGATAATGAAAAACGAAGGGGCGGGAGGAGGGGTATAATTATCAATATGCAGCAAATTAATATAATATTCAACAGCCTCGTAAGGCAGCAGCGGTTTGTTATGGGTAGCCATTCCAATAATGAGGGAAAGGAACAAGTCTTCTTTAGGGCGGGTAATATACTAGGCGAGTATCAGGACCGCTAGAGTCAAATAACTCGAAGAATAAGAATGGGGTAAGGCGCATGTGACCGACACTCAGATAGTGACCAAAAAGTTCACCAGCATCCCTCTCGAGGAGAGTATATAATATTTGCATCGTACCTCAACTATGTGGCAGGGATCTGGAGGCTAACGGAAAACGGTTGGGCCTAGCCTGAGTACCCGCAGCGAGATATGGAAAGGAAATTAAAACACCAGTGCAAACGATGAGGTCACAAGCAGTGGCGTAGCCAGAAATGTTTTTCGAGGGGGGCTGACGTTGCTGCTCAGCCTACTCAGTATCGAGATACCTGTCGTCAACCTGTCACCTCTCAACTGCGCCATAAATTCTGCATGCCGGGATGCAAAGATTGCACGGAAGAATAGTACCATCCGGGACTTTCGTGATCCATCGAGTATCCTGCACATGAATTGTTTCAGACGAAAATCATTCGTTTAATTTAACAATTGCAGAACTGAAAATTCTTCACAGGCAGTTTTTCAGCCATATACAATTAACATTAGCTAGAATACGTAGTGTTCTTGACGGACCCGCGGATGAAATTGTTCTCTGCACTCTCTCCAGTGTGCTTATAATTTTGATTATAATGCAGCATCTGCACTCTAACAAACTAAAGTGTTACGAACAGACGAGGACTCTCAGCAGACCACTTCAACATAAAAACACCGAGATTCAGTGCGAACAAGAGGCCCGAGAGGGAGAAGACAGCGCGGCGTCAGAAGATCGAGTTTGGACTGTGGAGGCTGCGCACGTGGCGTCACGCTCTCTCCTAGTTTTTTTTTAGTATTATTTCCCCACGCATTGCATCTCTGCGTGCTTTATCATCTTATCTAGTAGTATGGCTTGTATCCTTTGTATAGTCCGATGGATGATTTCAGAAAACTAAATGCACCTTTCGCTTTTTTTTATTCCCGCAGAAATCTCTTTTTGAGCGTGAAAAAGACATACTGGAGACAAAGTCCACATTGATTTCCGGCTCTGGTAGCTGTTTTGGTCTGCGGCAAAAAATTCGTGGGGGGATAGAGCCCCATAAGCCCTCCCCCTGGCTACGCGCCTGGTCACAAGGATAGAAACAACCAGCACGAGTGCTATATACAGTACAATACTGTGCTTTTCTCAGGTCTTCAAACAGAAATGCTCAATATTTGGTTCAGCAGCGTTGAACCCTTGTAATTTTTTTGTCATTAATGGCTAACCATTTTTACACAGATCGTAAACTTCTACTCTGGGGTGGTTTCAATTGTGTTTGCAGGGATCAGTACCAAGTAGTGAGTAGGCGTTATGAACCTTGCGCTATTTTACACACTGATTTACACAAATCGCAATAAGTGAATCCACGCAACGCCTTACAGGCACTTTAAAGCATGATGTGCACTACCGCGTCACTACAACTACAATTCTGTGCTGATCTTTAATCTGAGCGCAAATTAAACTGCTCGGACACCATAATGTCGCGAACATTGTGAAATGTGCGGTTCTGTCCACGCATTTCAACCAAGCGGTCAAATCAGCAGAAGCCTAGTAGCGTAATGCCATCCAGGGGTTCGCTTTGGGAAAATTTCTCGCGATAACCCTCAGCAGTAAACCGAAATCTATGCAGTAAAGCATGCTTATTCTTTTTTTTTTTTCCTAGAAGATTGAGAACTGCAACACCTCAATGGAGTCCGAGATGGCAGTGCATCAACTCGAGCAGTACCTTTCTTGTGAGTAAATACACAGTGTCGGGATTTTGCAGCTTTTGTAAAAGATTTTTCTTTTCTGCTTTCCTATCCTGGAGGACCGGGGAGCAAGTGCACGGAATCCCGCAATAACTATACACCCGAAAATGATCAGGAGCTCTAATAATTCATTTTTAAATGTGAGGACTTTTGTAAAAAGCGTCGTGACAGGAACCTTTTTTTCTTAGAATCCTTCTCAGCAGATTCATTTTTCGGAGACAGAGCAAAAGCAGGGTTTGTGCAGCACGGTGAGGCCAGCATGAAGGACCTTTCCAGGGCCACTATAACCTGTGGAGCATAGAGCAGAGTTTCGTTAGCCATGGTGCCACAGCGGCTTCTCCATGTGCACTGAAAGTGCAGTCAATATGCGGCCGGCTTAAGTAGACAGTCCGCCAAGCTACAGTCCCTGGTCCGATGATCCTTGAATCGGCGGAAGTAACTTTTAGCACAGAAAAAGCGAAATAAAAGTGCGAGACGATGAGAAATAGAATTAAATTTTACAGAAGGAAAGTTTTTATGATAACAAAAAAATTCCCCGGTTTATTGTTTATTGTTTATTCAATGATTACCCCGCTTAGCCCGAGGGCGCTACAGCAGGGGGGTTACAGAGTGGAAAAAAACACATCTTCATTTATGGAGCACATTTGATGACTTGAAAGCCGATTCCATTCACTGATGGATCGAACAAAAAAGGAACTGGCATACATGTTAGTTCTGGCACTGTATTCTAAAATTTTAAAACAATGATCTGTGCGAGCAGAAACATAATGTGGCCTATGTAAGTATAGTTACAATAATATTTCGACCTTACAACCGACAGATAACGAAGAAATATCAAAATAAAGCGGACATGTCAAGCTTTATCGATGTTTTTGAAATCATAATAATATTGGCAATGACATGTATAGTTGTATGTATTTACTGAATAGTCAGTGGCTCTTCAGATACTTTTTGTTAATTTTTTTCCCATCTTTTAATACTGGATCCATATCACAAAACAGTACTTTACGCCCTGTATAACGCTGTGAGACAGGTCGATAGGAGTGGTGGTCACGAAATAAAGGCGAGATAATGGCTTCCCAGTCGAAATCATGAAGAGAGAGATAGAGAGAGAGCAAACTTTATATAGTGCAAAAAAGTAATGTAGAGCTCCCGTGGTTGGGTTCTAATTCCAGGACACCCGCGGCCTTTACTGCCCAGCTGGCTCGTTCGACCAGCCAAAGCTGGTCTTTCGATTCCGAACTGGACAGCGCAGCCTCCCATTGCTCCGGCGTAACTTTGTCGATTATAGGCACTGCATCTATATTCTGACAGGCCCATGTAATGTGAGTGTCGGTTTCTGTCCACACCTGGGACATGTGTCCCTGTATATGGTGGGGTGTATCTTGCAGTATAAAGACGGACATGGATAAGAATTTGTTTGTAGTTGCCGCCAAGACACCCACTGCTCCCTGTTTAACACATTGTGGGGCGGATGGTACCACCTTCTGGTCACCGGGAAGTGCAGCAAAATGTCTGCGTAGGTACTGTTCCCTGCCTCGGTCTCTTCGGCCTCTGACCTCCCTCTGTTTGCATAATCTCGAGCTATGAGATCGGCCTGGATGTTCCCGGCAATGTCGCCGTGCCCCGGAGCCCAAAGTATGAGTTGTTTTTCGTCGATTATCTCGCCGGCCTTCAAGATGGCGGCCGCTTTTTTGCCAATCCTGCCATTGGTGAATCCTCGGCAAGCGTCTTGCGAATCGGTCACAACTACAAGCGAATGCCCGGACCTATTGCCCTCAGTGACCGCTAAGGCAACAGCCGCCTCCTCGGCGTCAGACACAGTGCAGTTCCGTAGCAAGGCGCTCATTTTCTCCTTTCAAATCATGAAGAAGAAATGGGCATTGGCAGGGCATGTAATAATGCGAAGACAAGATAACCGATGGTCGGTAAGGGTGGCAAACTGGATTCCAAGGGCAAGCAAGCGTAGTTGAGGGAGGCAGAAAATTAGATGGGAAATACGTGGAGACCAAGTGGATGCTGCTGGCATAGGATCGGATTAATTGGAAAGACCTAAGATAAGTATTTGTTCTGCAGAGAGCATAGGTGGATGATGAGGATGGTGGTGGTAGATGTTACCTGATCGGTGAAGGTGATGATTACAATAAGCACGGGTGTGGAAGAGGGATGTAATATGGACGATTTTCTAGACTGATCGTTCGGACGCATTGCCACCGATCAGCCCTGAATTTGAACAATAAAGATGGTGATGGATATTGCTTACTGTTAGCGTTATAGTTGGTAGCTCCTAGTATTGTAGGTGCGGAATGATGAACTAATGGAGTAATAAAAACAGCGTGTGACTCCAGAATCACCCACACACACAAAAAAAAAAATCATTTTATTAAAGTGGCTAGTACACGTCAGCAAATAACAGCAATACCCCCAGCTCCAAACTTTCACTGCTTTTTCCATCCTAATCTGCCAGTTATCGACCAGCTTTAGGTCCCCGGTACCGTATGTAGCCAGGTTTGTTATTCTAACCGAAAAAAAAAATGTAAAAATATCGAATTATATTTATCGAAACCAAGAACAAACTAAAGTGCTCAGGGACACATCCGGCGTCGGGAGTCATCACACATGTACAGCGTCCTTTTCTGGCCCCTCGTCGCGAGCGGCGCCCTGACCGAAAAGGCTAGAGTAAAAATAGCCGCACTCGAAGGCCGACAAAGGCGTGCTGCGCGATGAGAGAGAATAGACAATGAGATGTCGGGGCAGCTTCGGACGCTCCGATAACCCGGAGGTCATAAAATGTGCATAGCGCGATGCCCTATTTGCGCTGTCCGCTTTGCGAGCCACTATTGTTGGTCTTGCCACGCCTGGCAACATTGAGTTGCGTATAGCTACCTATACACGCTCGTGGCCAATCGATATCATCATCAGCAACAACAGAAAAACCACATTTCGCAGGAGGAAGTCATCGTCTCAGAACTGAAAAAAACCACGTGGAATATTCAACCTACACCGCTGTCCAAAAGTCTACATCCTCATAATGCATGGCTTCTGCCGTCGTTTTTGTTTATTTTTGCGAGAGGCAAGCCACGAGACAATGAGCGCTCTCGGGGCACCGGGAGGTTGCTTGTGGCTGGAAGAACATAGGAACGTTGTAGAACAATATCAATCACGAGATGTAGGCCTCACGACCGACGTGCGCGCTGTCTTATTGCCCTTCTCTTTTGTTTCTTTCTTTTTGTTTTGTTTCGAAGACCGAAGCGTGCCGCCGCTCTGGCTAGCGCTGCGCGGTGGTCGCAAACGCTGCCGCATGGACGGCCGCGCGGTGAATAGGTCACGGTAGCAACAGCTCCCGCGCACTCTGTTGCGCTGATGCCCCCATCGTGACGAGCACGTCGTGCTTCTTTTGAATATACGAGGCACTGCGGTGGCCGCTGCCACAAGAGCCAAGAAAAAAGCACGCTGCAGCAGGGAAGCGTGGACGCGAACAGAACGCAGAGTGGTGAAAAAAATGAAAAGATAATGAAAGGTTTAGAAATAACGGGGTGGAACGAGATCACCACGACCAAACCCTTTGCGACGGGCGAGCCTGCGTTCTTTCCCATAATCTCTCCTCTCGCTTGCGCCTCTGCTGCACTTTCTTTCTTTCTTTCTTTCTTTCTTTCTTTCTTTCTTTCTTTCTTTCTTTCTTTCTTTCTTTCTTTCTTTCTTTCTTTCTTTCTTTCTTTCTTTCTTTCTTTCTTTCTTTCTTTCTTTCTTTCTTTCTTTCTTTCTTTCTTTCTTTCAGGTGCAGCAGTTTCGAGCGTGACCCCTCAATACAAACCCTGACTGGGTAAAGAGCGCTGATGCGGTACTAGTCCCTTGAGGTTTGCAGCCGAAAGCGTTCAGGAGAGTTTAGTGGACCCACAGAGCATAACAGAGGCCAGAGATGTGATGGGGTTTGAATAGAGCATAGGCATTTTTTTGGATCGGGAAAATAAGTCAGGTCAAAGGGGTTTTTCATTTCTGTGCTTCAAATTTTGTGTGTTTGTGTGTGTGTGTGGGGCGGGGGGGGGGGGGGAGGAGTGCAATATCCGCCCATTCCTGGCAATCTGATTGTACAAACATTCATGACTATAGTCTCCATGAGCACTTACCATTGATAGACCCTCGTTAAGCTGCTTAAATATGCAGTTACTTTCCCCTCTCCCCGTAATCCTAGCTAATCTCTCTGCCTTCCTATTTTACTATCTCTCTCTCTCTCTCTTTCTCTCCCCAGGGACGTGCGTTTGCTGTTGGGATTATTGGCATGAAGGCTGACTGCACTGGGAAGCCCTAGAAATTAGCTGGGAAACATTTACGCGTACACTTAACAGCGAGTAATAAGCAACTTTCCTGCCAACAGGAAGAGCATGGATCGTTAATCTAATTCCTCATCCTAATATTTGGCTAAGCGTCTTCTGCGCCTTTCGTCTCATGAGCTTGCCTGTGTGTTGGGTTACTGCGCGAAAATTCAAGTAAAGTCTATGTATATGATGTTCCACTTTCTAGTACGGACAGGGCAACCATAAACCTCAATAAGATCAACCTGATTACACTTGCTCGCCCAGAATAAACATATACCGGCGGCACTGAGTTTCAAATACAGAATTCGATCCGGTCGAGCGCTCTCTAATGCCCCATACGCTATTCAGGCGCCAAGGTCTCGGTTCACAGCGACCACAATTTGCTGGGCCGCATTATAGAACTTCATGGCCCTCAATGCGCGGTATACATATTCAGGGGCACCCGAAATAACCTTGTAAGAGGAGGCGTTCTGTTAATCCGGAAGCCGAAACGATCTTGACCTGACTCGTTTTCTATCCTACCATGAGATATAGTATGTTTTTTTAGCTCTTTGTTTTACATTCTGGTTCATGCGTTTAATTTTTGCTGTATACAATATTCGTAAGTCATTAGAAATGTAAGATGGAAGCCTGCCACCCGACATACAACAATGGGGCCTAGTGATGTCAACGTAGGCATTTGAGATTTTGTCATATTTTATTTAACTTTGATGCCAATCAATTAGTAGCCGTTCTGATATCGGAGACGCGTTTGCCCTCATACCCGTTGCAGCAATTTCGTCAAAGTCGTTTGCTCCCTCTTTGTCCTTCTGCACACTTATTGACATACGGCCTCCGTGGCTCTTGGTGAAGAAAGGAGGAGACTCCTCTCTGCTCTGCTTCGCTTTTCTTCAATTTCCGAATGAGTTTAAGGCTCCGACACTCGCAGTGACAGGACCAAACAGTCACGTCGTTTGTCATGCAAACGAAGGTAATTACATCACGATTGCCGGAGGCTGGTTCCCGCTGCAAAGAGCAATCATTTATGGGCTGATGGCGCCAATGGTGTCGTAGAAGGTTTGGAGCTAATTCATTTTTCCCGCCGCCTCTGCTGCCGAATGTGTGTTTTCGGAACTTTTGGCAGGAAGGTTTCTCTCACCTATAGGGAGCGCTTGCGCTCTTTCCAAGCTGACTGCACGGAAGACCCACACAATCGACAAAGAAAGAAAACGAAAGTATTCAGTATTCCAATTGCTGATTACGCTTGTGTGCGCGTATGTGCGCGTGTGTGTGTGTGTGCGCGCGTGTGCGTGTGTGTTTGGTTTGGTTTGGTTTGTGGGGTTTAACGTCCCAAAGCGACTCAGGCTATGAGAGACGCCGTAGTAGAGGACTCCGGAAATTTCGACCACCTGTGTGTGTGTGTGTGTGTGTGTGTGTGTGTGTGTGTGTGTGTGTGTGTGTGTGTGTGTGTGTGTGTGTGTGTGTGTGTGTGTGTGTGTGTGTGTGTGTGTGTGTGTGTGTGTGTGTGTGTGTGTGTGTGTGTGTGTGTGTGTGTGTGTGTGTGTGTGTGTGTGTGTGTGTGTGTGTGTGTGTGTGTGTGTGTGTGTGTGTGTGTGTGTGTGTGTGTGTGTGTGTGTGTGTGTGTGTGTGTGTGTGTGTGTGTGTGTGTGTGTGTGTGTGTGTGTGTGTGTGTGTGTGTGTGTGTGTGTGTGTGTGTGTGTGTGTGTGTGTGTGTGTGTGTGTGTGTGTGTGTGTGTGTGTGTGTGTGTGTGTGTGTGTGTGTGTGTGTGTGTGTGTGTGTGTGTGTGTGTGTGTGTGTGTCGGAAGAAAGAATAAGGAGGGGAAGATAAAACCACAACAAAAAAGGGGGATGATCGCGTGAAAACAAGCAAAAACAAGGGTAAAGGTACGTCGGAGAAATCCTTCTTTCCGCTGTTTCCGCCATGTTCCTTCCCTAGAGACCTATATGTGATCCCGTGAACATCTTGTGAACGCAAACCTTTCGTGAAAACAAACAGTCGTATGAAAAATTAACTAGGATGCTGGTGCATTGGAGGTCAATATCTACAACTCTGGCAACGTTGGATGACAACCGATAAGCTGGACTCTTTCCGAGCTCTCAAGTCGTTATAGTGCGCGCTGCCCAGGAATCATGCGATGTTATCGCAAAGTTGCTCCGCAATCTCGAGGAAGATTTTGAAATTCTGTTTCAAGGCATCCGTTGCCTATCCAAACAGTGCGATATTTTCTCAAACCTTTGCTGGGCGGGCGGAGCATGTCGAACCAAAGTTGAAATTGGAGCTTATTTAAATTCAAGCAAGAACCACGTTGCAAAAAAAAAAAAAAATGCCGTTACAAGATATATGTATCTCAGAAGTTTATACTTTTTTGACTACGATGATTCGCCAACTCAGCAGCACCAAGCATATATATATATTACTATGCTCGGGACCGCGTAGTTGTACGAGCACCTACTCTCTACACTGGAAGCGAACCAATTCCCTCTGCCCTCAAAAATGACAATCGACCACCTCACTCAGGGCCACCAGGGCCATCATCTCCTCACAAAACTTAATACCGGGTATAGCTTCCCTTGTCGCTGCTAAGCATGTCAAACTTCAAGCCAGCGGCGCGCTTTGCACTGTAGCTACTCCTGCGATATGAAAAGAAAACCTATTCTTGATCAGGCTATATATCTTTTTTGTTTATTTAATACACTGCAATGTTCTCAATCATCAGGGAACTCAAAGAGTGATAAAGACACTATGCAACTCAGGAGCTCCATGCGCTCAGTAAGCAAGGGCTCAAACTGCACTGGACACAAAACGAAGTTGAGAACGCAGACTGGAGTGAAGTAGACAACCTCACACGCGAAACTCCTAACACCAATGCATATGCCACAAATGTATTCTTTTGTTGCCCGCTCTGCGCTCCCAGTCTTCGCTCCCAATCCCAAGGAAAAGTACACGTACTCTCATTTCTCCGTGCATGTCTCCGTTACCCTCATTTACCTCTCTCTTATCGCATTTCTCCTGAGTCATTACCCTCATAATTGTAGCCTGGTTAGGAAAAGTATTTTCTTTTTAAAGAACGGCCTGTAGCAGCCATTATCCCATTAGCGATGCGCCGATGAATCTCTCAAGAACGCGGACATACTCCGAGCGTTCCACGTCGGCTGCAGGGGTTTGACCATTGCTGTATACACTTTTGAAGGTGCCGGAGCTTCAAGGATAGGGATTTCACAAAAAGCAAGATTAACAGCCATAAGGTTATGAGATTTCCCCAAATGACTGAAAGACAATACTAAAAGCAGGAGCCTGCGCCACGGTTCTTGCACAAAAATAGCTTACACGATTTTCTATGTATAGAGCCAATCCAAGTTACTCCTTATAGCAGGCGTTCGAAACAAAGGAAAAGAACTGAAGAAGGGTGAACAATGCAATGTATATTCCGGTTGCTGATACTGTTCCCACTAGAAGCACGTTCGTGATGTTCCTAGATTCTAAAGTGATCACATGTATAACCATTCTGTGGCGTGCGCTAAACTTGCAGATGCTAGTCCTGTCGTCTAATTAAGTGTCAAGTTCACTCGTATTCAGCTAGTTTGTTGTTTTGCTCATAGAGCCGCTCGTGAAAGTTTCTTTTTTTTTTTTTTTCGCCTATCCTCTCCTTCCTTCACGTAATGTACAATAGCCGCTATTCATATGCTTTCGAACTGTTAAGCTTTGACATTATCGTAGAGCTCGGCGAAGCATCGGCTATCCTCACGACGCGAAGAATGCATAATTAACAATTAACTGACAAGCCTATAATAATGCGCAACTTTCGCGCAATGAAAATCGTTGTTTTTTTTTTGTTTTTTTCGCATTTAATCCTGATATAATCAAAGCACAATATCGTAGAATGCTGCGTGGTTGTATATTTTGTTCGGTCACCCTAGCTTGATTAGGGGCCTCTTGGTAGCCTAATAGTCCATACCGAAGGGGCGAGCTCTGCTTCACAGCAAAAGATAAAAATAAAAACTAAGAAGCGAATTCGTAGTACGGAAGCTTACAAAAATAAACAAACATCTATAAATGAATCGCCAGTGAATCTATTCGGCACATATTTTATAACTTTCTGCGAGGCGATAAATAGCTGCTGCATGTCGCTACACGGTGCCAAGCGTGAGTAACGACTTCCATCCACACTGCGCAGCGGTGTCATTTATTGTCACCAAAACCTCAAATGTGGCTTCTCACGAGGGTCCTCTGCAGAAGCGCCTTTAACACGAGGAATCCGCATTAGAGAGATTTGAGACTAGAACATTTGATATGATCGAAGCACAACGTTGTTTGTCTTCCACCTCTACGTTCCTCACCATTAATAACTTCTAGCCCGGCTTCACGTCATGACGCGCGTAGAGCGGCGGACTGGAAGGAAAGGTATTTTCTCCCTTTGTTTTGTTCCTTCTCTTCCCATAGGGATTCGGTAATCCGTTGATCACAAGCGTGGAGATGCAAAGCGCACAAGGGAGTGAGGAAGCGAATAAATCTATATTCACCACATCGCTCTTGTGGCGCCGGTAATGTTTTGGTGCTGAAAATGAGAAGGCTACACGCTTGGACAAGACAAGATGCGGCCGGAGCGTAGGATGTCTGCGCCGCACAGTCACAGCCGGCCGCACAAAGTGATGGATCGCGTGTCATGACGATGGTGTTAACGACTACCAGACGCCTTCTTCAGGGAGCACGGTAGCCGGTGGCAAACATCGCTAAAAGACGGAGCCAGGCGCAAACGCGCGTGATGTGCACTCTAGCCAAGGCCGAGCTCAGACAGCGTGAGAAATGGTTTTGCTGGCAACCAGTATCCGCAGGAGGGAAGGACCTTGTAAGCTTAAGTCAGCATGGTGCATTATTTCTCTTTCTTTATACCCTTCTTTAAATTTCTTTTAAGAGGAGAACCAAAATATGGTTTGCGGACCAGTTGTCCAGGGTTTCTTTCTTTTTTTATTTGTTAGCCATGCTTTAGTCTCTTCTTTTCGCTTTTCTCTCGGTTTCTTATTTCACAGTTCTTATTGCCCATTTTGTTGTGTTTTACAAACCACTCGTTGCGAAATGGGACCAGATACAGCTCGTAACTCTCATGGCGGCAGAGGTCGCTTCTTATCCGGTAATCTCAGAAGACACAGGTGAAGTTAACAGGTGGGGCGTGAGCTTATTCCCTGATGAAACCCATTGGGCTACCACACGTATGCAATAAGTACTACGAACACCTGCTTAGCCGTAAAAGTGGTCAAAAAAGCAGCTCACGTATTGAAGCTGCAATATCTGAAAACATGATTGGCTGATATGGTCAGCATGCTGCTTTTCGGGTATAGCACGAGCAAAGGTGGAAAATATTTTGAAATCCCCGCGGATTACTCCAGCTTGTTTCTAATTTGTAATGGAAATTGTTTCCCGATCGCTTAGCTTTTATTTACTTCACAGGCAACGAATACCTGACTAAGTGCGCGCTGATATTCCTCAGTAACTGAGTGCCTTCTGCAGAAACCTTGTTCTCTAACTGAAGCACACACCTTAAATGTCCGTCCTCGCAGAAACGCGAACATTTTCTAGTTCATGAGGACTGCGAGGATTTCTTCACGCGTTTGTGCAGAGAAACGTTGAGCTCAACCGCCTTTAATTGCGATTATGGCAACACCCCAACAAACGTACTTCCGTAAATATTAGTTCCGGCTAACTGAGCCCGAGTACTACATTGAAGGCCTGTGACCGTGCTCTTAAAGTTCCAGCTTAGTTCACATATGAACGGTTGTCACGGAAAACATTCTGCAGAGTTCAAACATAAATGTAAGAGAGAGAGAGAGAGAGAGAAAAGCTAGAAAGAACCCATCTTCCGCCCACGCTGCAGATCTTTGCGATCCACCCGGCTGTGGCAGATACGTCGCGTGAAGGCTGGAGCCATTTAGATTCAAGTGAGCGCGTCGTCGGCTGCGGAGCGGTAACCGACTGAGAGCCGGGCTGTCTTCTTCCCAAGGGAGCGCCCACGCGCCTCGCGGTTGAGATAAGGGGGACCAGCGTGGGTGTACTGGGGAGTCGTGCGATGGAACTCGGAGAGCTGTGCCCCAATCGATTCATCGACAAGGCGGTGGCTGAGCTCATTCTAGGCACGGCCTCAGAGCAAGGTCCACGCTAGGCCCTTGAGCCTTGACGTCGGGCGAATTGGAGTTGGTTAAGGCAAGCTTGAAAGATGCCGAGGCGAAACGTCGATATCATTTGCACACGTCGTAAGCTTAGGCCTGGAAATCTTCACGTAGAGACTGAATGTTAGGTGCAATGTGCATCGAAGGTATTATTCGATCTATTCTCAAGCACAGTTGGCGGCATCGTTCTGTTCTCCTCCACAATAGGTTGTCCTTAAACGCAAGTCGGAAGTTTATGGCTCGAAACTAATAGGAGACGAACAAACCAATAGCGATAACTCAGTTTCGGCTAAAAAAAAAAAAAGAACAGGGAAAACATTGATGTTCGCCTTAAGTATATGACGCAATGGCGATCTGTAGTCATCTCTAATTACTCACACGCTCGACAGCACGCAGCTGTAAGATTCCAAATTACATGAAAAATCACAGATATGAACCCCGCTTGTTTCCTTGTTTCCAAGCCGTACAACGGTGCCTTGCGTGGCCCTTTTGGTAGCTTGTGAGGCTCTCAGAAAAAGGTTTATCGGTTCGAATTCTGCTCAAGACATCAAAGTTCTATTCAGGCGAAATTATTTAATACATGACGATATGTGGCTTTAGATATTGGACCACCTTTGCTTCACATTTCATCTTATGTTTCAATCACTTTTATTCCACGCATGACTTCCAGATTTAAATGAGCGGCGACTAGTGTCCTAAGACTCCTAAGGCACCAGAAGCGGTAGTGTGGCTGTGATTTCGTGACTGTGTCAGTCAATACGAATTTATAGTTAACGACCAATAACGGTGGCATCGGTTTTGCAGTGTCCCTTGTGTTACCTCATGAAACAAAAAAAAAAAGAGGGCCGTCAAATCGTATCTGCTTTAGAAGTCTTGGTTGCACATTTCGCGTTCACACTGATCGTCATTTCATTGCTTGTTTGAAGTTTATTTCTCTATGCGTTTCGGCACGGTGGAGAAGGCTTCTCGATTGTGTGGTAGTGGGTTGACTATCAGGTGGTCAATGGGTGGTGGGCTCGCCTTTACCACAGGAGGGCCCTGGCGGGTTCGCACGCCTCCTGACAGGTGCCCCTATCCGCTTGGATCCGTTTACAGGCGAAAGAGGTCGATGCAACGGACGCACACTAAGACAACAGGTTTTTACCGAACGAGAAACTACGCTACTAACGGAGTAAAAGAAAACTTCAAGTTCACACCATGCAGTACATCTCCTTTGAAATTCTCGTAATACGCTCGTTTTGGCGTGGAAGCACCGAAGAGGATTCTACTTAAGTTGAGGGCTAAGCAGAGAGTTATGGAACGGAAAATGGTGCTGTAGATTAAAGAAATAAGCGGAGCCAGGTTAATAACTCGAGGTAATGACATCGTGGAAATCAAGAAGAAATGGGCACAGGCATGGCATGTAGTGCGAAGAGAGGACAACTGATGGTCGCTTAGGGTAACAAATTGGATTACAAGGGAAGGAAAGAGTAGCAGGCGTAGGCAGAAAGTTAGGTACGGATGAGGTTAAGAAGTTTCCAGGAGTCAAGTAGATGCAGCTAGCAGAAGACCTGATTTGATGGAGTAATATGGGAAAGGCATTCACCCTGCAGGATTGTAGTTCGGCTAATGATGAGGACTAAACAAAAACATGAAGAAAGAAAGGCGACAAATATTTCTTGCCTCCGCATTTCTTTCCTGTGTCTCCTTCGCTTCTGAACCTGCCCTGTAAAACTGTATTCGGGATACCATCGCAGCAGTCAATCGTATTCTTGACCTTCATTCGGCCTGCACCTTAGTCGGAAGGAATCGCTGACTTTTTCGGCCTCGGAACGGAATCCTTTGTCGCTTTTTTCCCCTCCTTCCGTCTATCTCAGTTGCACCGGTGCCAAGAGCCAAGTGGCGACAGCAAGTCTGGCCGAACCGCTTTCGAGTGTACGGAGGGCACCCAGAAGGGGCGACCTCCACCGCGTAATAGGCTGCCGATGCTTTGTTGCCGTCCTTGTTCGAAAGCAAGCCAGTACCTATAGCGAAGTCTGGCACGCGGGGAAAGGCGTGTGACCGTGGCCACCGATGGCATTGGAGGCAGCCGGTGCCACGTTGTCGTGCATTCGTAATTGCGGACGCCCTTAGTCGTCCGGTGCAAAACATCCGCGGCTTGAAGATGTGTGTGTGTTTATGAGCTCTCGTTGTGGCGACCCCAGAGACTCAGCCAAAACAACTTTGTCTATGTGCTGCTTAGTTCGTGAGGACTTAGCAGCCTGAACTGAGGGCGTCGCCGTAAACACACTGAGGTGAGCGTGTTAAGGCGAGGCATGAATTGCGCGCGTGCGCCAGCGACTGAATCACCGCACAGAATTAGTTCCCGCATAAATCGACAGCTCGTCGATAGCAGTAGCAGGGCGGAAGTTTTGCTTGGCTTTGTATAAGCAGAGATCCATGCCTGCTGATTGGATTCGAGGTCGCTGCTGGACTTGAGGATAGCATTTCTGTTGCATTGTTTAGTTCCTCTCGTCCTACTCGCTCTTGCATCTATGAGATAGGGCTAAATGCAAGATATTAGGAGCGATATGTTAACTGGCACTTTGAGGGAATAAAATTTTACAGCAGCAATAACAACGTCGTCACAGATTTCGCCCTCTTGGCGCGCTCCTCTAAAGAAAGCCGAAGTGTGTTGGCAGTTCGACCAGGCATGCAATTGCAAGGTATATACTCTTGCTGGAGTCACTTGAACCTGTATATATCCGTGTACGGAATGCCAAATATGTCAGCGTGTCTTTTTGGGTAATGTGGAATAAAATGTACGCTAAAACATTAAAGCAAAGCTCAAGTCACTGCGTCGGCATTAAAAGCAACATTGATGCCACATGTTTTTGTCAGCGTGTTCGTTGTATATGCCTGCTTTAAGAGCCCGCTGTTTCTGCCGTCCCTCCTCAAAGACGAAGCTCAATGCTTATTGAATTCTCCCCAGGTCTTCTTTTTGTTTCAAACTTTCTAACAGTTCTTTAATTGTTTTACTTCTGGCACATACGTAGGCTGAATAGTTTACTACAGCACACCGCCGCGCATAAACCAGTTATTACCACGCAGAGCTATTTGATGTGTGTTGTGAGGTCTTGAAATTCACTTTCACTCACGGCAGCTAATCTCTATGCAAAAAAAAAAAAAAAATGTGGTGGCACTGCTGAACTTGCAGTGGAGAAATGCGAATGCCTGAGCGCTGCTGTTGCGACATTACACGAGTCAAAAAAATTTTTTTCCCACTTTTGTGTGCGGTCTTTCTGCCTGGTAGATTCGTCCGACACTACGCTCGTGCACCTCGCCCACGCTCGTATCTGTGTGAGAGTGTGTTGCAGTTGAAACTGGATGAAAACGACGACGTTTACTGCCCTGCGCGAGAATAAGCTGCAGTTTTAAACGAGGCGTGGTCCACAGTGGCGACAATATACTGTACTCAAAATTTATAATATATACACAAGAGCTGCCAGCCCTGTTGGACTGACGTAATGCACCTCAATTTTTTTCAAAGTTTTAAAGTTTTCAGTGTGTGTGCGGGGGCCAGTCACGTGCCGGATAATGCCTCACAATGGCTTCCTTAAAGTATTCTCTCATTGGCCGAGTGTCAAGATCTGCGTGGCGCACTACTATCTTGCTTTTCCATAAACTGTGCAGGTCCAAAGCCATTGCAAGATTATAGGGAATACCATCCTACTTTTCAATAGGGACCTGATGCCGCGAATTTCAAGTGGAGAATCCTTCTTAAGAATGCTTTGGGGGACATTCCATAACAGAGCTGCGTTCCAGCAGTACAAGGAAGCATGCTCAATTCTGCTCTCGTTCCTGAGCCAGAGAAGCTGATCGGTTCAATGTGGTGTCGGTTCAAAACTGAGTCGCGGCAGTGTTCTTTTTTATTTTTTTTTTCTTGGTTCAGTTCATGCGGTAATTCTCTGCGGCACACACCTATAGCCGACTCTGTCCACATACTCCGGTGACCTTACTCACGAGACAACAAATGCTTCGACCTAAATACTGAATGAGCGTTCGTGCATTCTTCGAGAAGGTGTGATATTTTTACTAAATTTTGAGCTGCCGGTGATAGCATCCTAATAAGCTGCGCCATGAGGTTCCTTTCGTTATGAATTTGTGTTTAATAGCACCGAATTCAGCGATCACTTAGCATATCCGTAGTGCAATATGCGTGCTAGCGATGAATACATGAGTCAATAACTGCCGCCCACGGTGAGATAATGTTTTTTTGGTTACAGGTGCATAGCTCATGCTGTAACAACCCCCGTTGCTTGTACCTTTTCAATAGAACAGTGCTGAGTGCGCACTATAGAACTTTGTTTGCAACATACTATATATAATCGTTTCAGAAGTCTGCTTTGATTTCTGGCTTTTAAGGACACGTTTGCCTGATCTGCATATATGCTACTTCTGACTAGAGCTTCATATAGAAAAAAAAAATGTTTAATACGTAAGTCGGCTGAAGTACATGTGCAGCTGGTGGGATAAAATTTCGTCTCCCAGCAAACCCTATCCCTCTTCTGCGGTCTTCGTTTTTTTTTATTTTTCAGCTGTACAATATGCCTTGTCAGAGCTTTCTTTGTTCTCCACTGCTGTATCGCTGAAAATGTTTCTTGCATGAAAACAATACGTCCGAATTCTTAACAGGCAACAGATGAGGACAATGTGGTTGCTGAGAATATAATCTAAAAGCACAACAACCACAACAACGTACTTAAGTGCCAGGCCAGCTTCGCATGGCGTACCGCCGAATAAAGTCCACGGTGACGTTCGCGTTTAATTGTGCCTCCATTTTTTTAATGCAGTGCTCCTCGCATGACCCAGCAAAGCGCACCCAACATCTGTGTTGTTCGCATCTGGCAATAATTACAGAGCTCAATTTTACGGGAGGCGTCTGCAACTAAGAGCAATTGCGCTTTCACACTGCGCTTGCATGGACATGCAGGCTAGCACACATGCGCAGATCAAGACCTCCCGGAGCCGTGTTTCAAAAGCCGTCAAGAGCAATCAGCACCGACACGTGTCAGGTGAGTGGCGCCTCACCGCTACGCATGGTGGAGCGCAATTTTTCCTGGGAATTCTGAGTCTCTCACCAAGACGAGAAAAAAATTAAAAAGAATGAAACGCATCTGGAGATTCTCTGGAGAGAAACACTGGGACATTTGATTGTTTTCTTTCTTATTCCTGAATCTCGTCTCTTCTCGTGGTATTCCGCAGAAGAAAAAGGCAACGCATTCAGTGCGCGGAAACCAGTCGGCGCCGAGCAGTAGCGCGGAGTGCTCTCCGTGATTCGGCCAGGATTAATTGTTCTTACTGCCTCTAATGAACCCGTGTGACAAGAAAATGACTCGTGGGGTGAGGAACGTGCGCGCGCGCGTTGCCGTTGCGACGCCGTGGGTTTCCTCTTCGCCCCCAAATGGAATAAAGATGATTAATGCTGCTCCTTCCGACGGGCCTCGCTTCCTAGCCGGGCTAAGTGCGAGCGACGGAGTCATACGCCGCAGAACGCGTTCCCTTGGAAAGCCTCTGAATACGCTATTTGTTATGCGAGTCTTTTTCTGCCTTACTTTGCCTGTTTCCTTTTTTTTCTCTTTTATATTTCGGCACAGAGTTGAGTGCTAACAATCGAAGAATGTGCGACTTCACATATCGAATTTTGTTTGAAGCTAGGCCTCGATACAACTATGGGAACCAAAAACTAGGGTAGCGTGCACTTAAGCTACGCCTTTAAGGGAACGACGACATAGCGTTAATGGCTATCGTCTTCCTGGCTCCCCTGCGGAAGCTCGTTCGCGTAGACGCCATCGCTTCATCACTGTTTTCATAATTTAGGCCTGTATTTTCACAGGCATTCGTTAGAACAATGATAATTAGTTACTACACTACTCAATTCGGTTCAATTTAATTACACTGGAAAAACATTGTGCAAAGCGGATGACGAACGTTTTTGGGCCCTTAGCAAGAAGCGAGTTTGGACACATGCAATAAATGAACAAAACAGCTTATCTAATTGTATACAACACACACACACACACACACACACACACACACACACACACACACACACACACACACACACACACACACACACACACACACACACACACACACACACACACACACACACACACACTCACATTATATATATATATATATATATATATATATATATATATATATATATATATATATATATATATATATATATATATGGTTTGGTTTCTGGGGTTTAACGTTCCAAAGCGACTCAGGCTATGAGAGACGCCGTAGTGGAGGACTCCGAAAGCTTCGACCACCTGGGGTTCTTTAACGTGCACTGACACTGCACAGCCCACGAGCGCCTTGCCTTTCGCCTCCGATTGTGCAAAGCTGGTGAACACTCTCACTTGCGGATTGTGCAAAGCTGGTGAACACTCTCAAGGTTCATATACAGACAACATAAATACCCAAGCAAGTAGCAGGGGGGACAGCGGCCGATGTAGCTCAGTTGGTAGAGCACCGGACGCGATATTCGGAGGTCGTGGGTTCGGCTCCCACCATCGGCACGTTGTTTTTTCTTCTACTTTGTGTTTAATTATCTTTCCCCTAAACAGATTACACTACTAATTTCTGTGATTATCCAAGTAAACATTAAAAAAAAAAAAAAGACAAAGTACTATCCCCAACGCTTTCTTTGGCCTCGCCGACTGTTGGCTTCTTTCCTTCATATATATATATATATATATATATATATATATATATATATATATATATATATTTATTAAGCGTTTTCAAGGCAGCTGAATAAAAGTATGTTCAGAGAGTCACACTGAGAAACTTACAAACATAATTATTTCGACGTTTCAGTCGTAACACGACCTTTCTCGAGATTGTTTTTACAGTGCGCCCAGGTGCCCTCATAAAAGTTTTACAGTCATAGCGACAGAAGGCAGAGAAAGGGGAAAATTGGCGAAAGGGTCGAAAAAAGAAGGAAGAAAACGTAGGGGAATTTCGCCGCCACGCGAACACAAAAAGGGGGCGAACACAACAAAGAAACGGATGCGCCCGCAATAAAGGGCGTAATGAGCAATCAACAACCATGGTGGGTGGTCAACAACCCAAGAGGGAGACAGGGCGTCTCGATGGGTGTACACATTTGCGCTGAGTGCAGGGATTTGGGGCGCCTTTGTGCTGGCGGGGTGCGGCAACAAGACACGGGTGTACCATAAGGCAGATAAAGCCGGTAAAAGGCACCCAGGAAGTAAAACGTAGAAGGAAAACAGGGAGACAAAAAAAAAAAAAGCTAGATTGGTAGGGATAAGCCAACATATCACTGTAAACGCTGTCTATACAACTTTATCGAAGAAAACACGCCATAAAGGATCGATTGAAGGTGTCCGAAAAAAAAACACAAAAAAAAAGAGCACCATTTACCTAAACAGGGATTTCATTCAGTGGGGCTGCGCCCGAGATCAAAGCAAGTTGTCACTGTACAAACATGCATCAGAGGGGTGCCCTCCACAATAAGGCGGTGTCCAGGGTATAAAAATGAAGACCATAAGCACATAAACAGCCTACAGAAACAATGATCACATCGGTTGGAATTTACGTGGAAAGACAGGATAGTTTGCCAGCACTCTCATTAATGCCAGTATTCAAGGTATTGAATTTGTATATTAGGTACGACTCGTAACCTTCCCTGTCATAATGAGTTTGGAACCGTAACTGTAGTAGCGTCACCCTGAAGGAGTAAAACGAAGGCCCTTTTGTGCTTACGTGTCTCGAGATAACAGGACTTGGCAGTGATCATATATATGTGCCCGGTGGTTATATATTCTCAATCGGAAAGGCGTTTCTGCTTGCCCAATATATTGCTCATGGCACACGCCGCACTCGAGAAGGTAGACCACAATATTTGTGTCACACTTGAAGTCTCCTCTAATTTTGAATGAAAAAGAGGAGGCTGTGCTTTGGATCGTTGTGGGTGTATTAATCATTGAACAAACCTTATAGCGAGGTTTATTGCATGATGTGCATCCTGAGACTTTGTCGTTTAATTTCGGTGAGTTCACTATGTCGTTGATGTTTTTCGCCCTTCTGTACACGACACGGGGTGGTTCGAGAAGCAGGCGTCTCATTCTTTCACTTTGAAGAAGAATATTGTGAAATATTATGTTTTTTTAATGTTATTCTCTGAACATACAATATATATATATATATATATATATATATATATATATATATATATATATATATATATATATATATATATATATATATATATATATATATATATATAAAACAACGATTGAATGAGGAATACATCATGTGATGTATGACCAATGAAACAAAAAAACAACATGAGACAATGTATACGCACTTAAAATAATACACAAATAATGTGTAAAACGGCGCCGAGGTTTTAATAACTTCGTCGAATAAATATTTTTAGGACAGTACTAAATTTCGCAATTGGTCCCCCGACGTAACCTTCATCCAGGCCTGTGAGTTGCGGGTCCGACTCCGGACCCAAGGTTGCCGCTTGCCTCGATTTTAATCTAGCTCTCCCACCTCAAAGGAGAAGACCGAGTATGCAACTCCTGCCATCTCAGTCACGTCATGGATCTCGTGACATCCCGGCCCTCCAACCAATAAGTGCCCCGTTATATGACCTGCCAACTACCTCTAGCTAGAGAATCAGAGTGATGACCGTGATTCTTCGCTCACAACCCCGGCAACAATGTCTATGCCGAATTTTGTGCAAAAGGGTGCCTTTACGGGAGCAGGTGGGAAAGCTTCATATTCTGTATTTTTTTTTTTTTTAGAAACGAACAGCAAAAATTGTATAATAAGCCCCTTGCGTTTGTACTTTATTTTTCTGCTCTAATGTCGTATTGCTCCTGTCTTATCGCAAATAAAGTTAGTTGTACTCTGCGTATTATACAGTAAACAATTTATGGTGCATGAAGTAGAATTGGCTTTTTAAAGCTAGGTGTACGCAGCGTATTATATTTAGACTGGAAGTATGCGTCTACGTCACAGTGGAAGCCATTTCGGAGTGCATAAAGTTGGACGAAAGGCTGCACGAATATCTAATATGGTTATCGTTATCCCTTCTGGCTCGCACTGCTGAAGCACTGCTCTGCACCACAAAATGGCGCCCAATTGACATCCCATGAATACCTCCTTACTCAATTGTAAATTACTTTTTATAGTGCTAGCATTACTGGCCGCATTCAGCGACTTTAAGAGATATGTCCGTGGTCCACGTGTGTTAAAGAAGCGGAAAGAAAAATCATAAAAAATATCTGTCGAAGTGGACCCAAACCTAGAAATTCATTGCTGGAGGCGAGCACGGAGCCTGACAGCCACGGAAGTGCCATGTTAACTAAAGCATACAGGTTGACTTAGTTTGTGGGTATTAGTGAATCCTAGAAAGGCGACATGACATGACTTTAAGGGGATGAAGAGCCTCGACAGAGTATAATACAATAAAATTCCCTCGCGACGATCACCCGTGACCATCATCGTCAGGTTCCTTAGCTACACAGATGGCAGCAGCAATACTGGCGGCGGAACTCTCCATTCCCTCAGAATACGTGGCGTGACTCGTGAGTGAACATGGGAGCGGAGGCACGTTACATCATGGCGAGCTGCCGCCCGCTCAGATACAAACAAAACATTTGTACACTTTTCAATAAGTGAATGAGAGGGCGTTTGAGATGACCAACAAACCATGTTGGCAGTGGTCTGAAAAATTTCCAAGCAGATTTAGTGGGGTCAGCTGCTTGCCAGCTCATTCAATCCTGCATCTTGCAGAGAATGACTGTTGTTTTGTTTTGTTTTCATAATACGCGGCATCCTCTGGTAAGTGTGCAAAAATTGGTCTACTCCACAAAAAAGTAGGTTGAAACGAAATTCACGCGACCAACGTAGGAGAGATCTGGTTCTATGAAACGCTAACTACGTCTCCGAAGCAGCAAATGTGAGCTTGGCAATGGCCGCCAGCAGCAGTTACGCCTGTCAACATTAAATGTGCATGCGCAGTGAAACCTAGCGATTTGTTTTCAAGTAGTGAAGCTCGAGAAAAACAGGAGTGCATGTACCTATAGCGGCCTTATCAAAAGGGGCATTAGAAAGGTTCAGCATAAGTGAACAGCGAAAACAAAAGAAAAAAAAAAGCGCTTTGAAAAGCTGACTTTGGCGTTGTTACGTTTTCAGAACTGCCTGCGCGCACTGGGTAATGCACAAGTAAGGTTATAACGTGTTCTTCCAGAAAAAGTTATGGTGAGGAGCTTAAACGTCACCTTTAACTTAGGTATAACGTGATAGCGCTTCTGGCCCCCGGTGAGGCTCGCCTGACGGGTAGTCATTGAAGGCTATGTAGTTTCTGCTGGCGTAGTTAACAAACATAATTTGTGCCTCTAAAATAAATCAAGAAGACTTAATTGATATTAATTAGTGCGGACGAAATTTACCTTTGTTCCAACTTAATCCACTCTAATCAATCTCAGTGCAACATAATACACCACAGTAAAATTTGAACTCGCCTAATTAATCTACTGTAATCACCCTTAATCCAATGCAGTCCACGCTAGCCCCTTACTCGAATTCACTATAATAACCACTTATTCTAACTTAATAATCTGCTCAGTTCACCAGGTATCTAACTTAATCCACCTTAGTCGAACTTATCACACGCTACACTGTCTCCATAATATTTCGACACCACGTTCTTTTTTTTTTTTTCAGTTTTGAGTTACGGCGACGGTGACGGCTTTCTACAAAGTTGACTCTGAGTTCCTTGCGCTTTGTGCAAAAGCCGTACAGAAAATACTTCTATTTGAGTTACCAGAGGGTAAATTGACTCATAATTGGGCTCGACAGCACCACAGCTATGGCCACTGTAACTCACCTGCGACGCTTGTTCGTCTTGCAGGTAGATGCAAAATATACTTTATTCGCGCGACGCACGCGCTATGCTGGCTTACTGGTGCTGCCGTGCCCACTGTGCTGCATCCAGATTGCCTTTGATTGATACTATGTTATCAAGCAGTTACTAATCCTCGCAGGCGACGTTGAACTAAACCCTAGTCCCAACACTCGTTCCGGTGATACCCAATCTTCCACTGAAATACTTGAACCACTAAACGAAATTCGATCCGGATAAGCTTCACTTCTTGCAGAAATGAAATCTTTTCGCCTTAAACTTTCCCAGAATGACGAAACATTTCAGGAAATCAAAAAACAGACTGGCCAAAATTGAAGCTGACTGTTCATCAATGATAGCAGTTAAAGAACAGATGAACCACTTACAAGAACTCTCCGAACAAAATGCTACGCAAATTGCCAGCATTGAAACCAGACTGGATGATTCGGATGACAGGTCACGCAGATCAAACCTTTTGTTTTTTGGCGTTAAAGATGTCGAACGCGAAACATGGGCGCAATGGGAAGACCTCATAATCCAGCATTGTAGTACGCTATTAGATACTACCCTCGTTCCTCTTGATATTGAAAGAGCTCACAGGCTGCGAAAGCTCAGGGTGGACCGTGACCGACCAATCATCGTTAAATTCGTCCACTTTAAGGTAAAAGAAAAGCTACTTTCATGTGCCAAGAAATTAAAAGATACAGGTTACAGTATTTCTGAAGATTACTGTCCGCACATGCTTATCGCTAGAAAGCACGTCCTGGAATTCGGTTAAGCACAGAAAGGAAAATTTAAACTTAGACACAACAAACTAATCATCGGGAACTAAACCTACATATTTGACCACAGCATTCAGCATGTTATCCCCTACCCTTTAAACTCGTTGAAGGAAATCATTCGCGTCCTAACCTTTCCTACATATCTTTCTTATACACCAATATTCGAGGCCTTTTGCCAAAGCTTGATGCTCTCCGTAATGTAATTCACACAACAGAATCTAACCTGGTCATTCTTACCGAAACGTGGCTTAAGTCATCAATCGCAGACTCCGAAGTACTTTCGATTTCTTCAGATTTCAATGTTTTCCGGCGTGATCGAAATAATAAACGTGGTGGTGGTGTACTAATAGCTGCCCACCGCAGCCTTCAGTGCATTGAGTTTAAGACATCCACCCCCTTAGAAATTACATTTGATATTAGTAACGCCTCTTATCCACCTATAGTAATTGGTGTCTGTTATCGCCCTCCTGATGCTGAGATTTCTTTCGTTGCCGAGTTCCACGAGGTGCTTCTATCAGTAACCAGCGCATACCGTCTATCGCCTATCCTGCTTTTCGGAGACTTCAATTTCCCTGCGATAACTTGGTCAAATCTTGCCTCAGAGCTATCACAAAACAGCGAAAGTGACTTTGTAAACACTTGCCTAACATCTGGACTAACGCAAACAGTCACAGAGCCGACGCATCGCGGTAGCAATTCATCAAACACACTCGATCTGGTTTTAGCTTCCGAGCCCGATATGCTTTCTCCGCTAACATATTTGCCAGGGCTTAGTGACCATTCAGTTTTGCACAGTTCCTTTCATTGTCATCTGCCGCATACGCCTAAAATAACGAAAACACTAACACTATACGACAGAGAGAATTATTCCAAAATTAACGCAGCACTCGAAGAATTTTGCATCTGGCTTCTTCGCGATTTTTCAAAACGTTCCGTAGAAACTAACTGGTTACTTTTCAAGGATAAAATGCATGAGTTGATACTAACGCACATACTAACTACTACTATAAGAGAAAAACGGTCATCACCATGGTTTAGCATCACGTTTAAACGTCTTAACAACGAAAAGAAAAGGCTATTCCGCTCAGCTAAAAAAACAAACAACCAATGTTCATGGCAAAAATATTACGAAGCGGAAAAGGAGTTTGAATCACTTGCTAGCAAAACTAAACGCTCTTTTTATTCATCAGTCTTGGCAACAATGATAAAAAATAACCCAAGAAATTTTGGAGTACGATTTGCCCCAAACACTCACAACCGTTTACAACTATGCGATCAGCAGAACAGTCCAATCCCTGACAATAAAATAGCTGAAGCAATTAACCCCGCATTCACCTCTGTATTTACGCAAGAACTCGCCAACACTTTACCAGATTTCCCTAGCTACGATCACGCAGTCATGCCTAATATCATTTTCAATCCTTCCGGTATCGCGAAAATTACAGACTCGCTAAAACTTACATCTTCATCAGGTGTCGATGGTACCAACTCAAAAGTACTAAAACACACCAAAAATGTTGTCAGCGTCATTTTATGTCATATTTTTCAGCAATCGTTGTCATCAAGAGTGGTGCCGGAAGACTGGAAAATAGGCATGGTTGTTCCAGTTCCGAAAACAAGTCCTGCACCTTCATGTTCTATAGTTATCGTCCTGTTTAACTAACAAGGGTTTCCTCAAAACTAATGGAGCATGTGCTTTACTCTCACATTGTAAAATTTCTAATTTCTATAGCCTTTTTTCATCCTAATCAACATGGTTTCCGTAAAGGACTGTCATGTGACACTCTTTTTTTTTTTTTTTTTACGTAAGCTTGCCATAAGGCATATTATAGAAACTTATGTAAATTATTTTCCGTAAGGAACCGAAGCAGGCTCCCGCTCTTATCGTTGTCCGTGAGCCATTTAGAGAAGTCCTCTTTCCTTGTTGTGGTTAGTCCCACTTCGCGCAGAATCTGTGTCCTTGATGCCCTTGTCCCTGCGCAAGTCCACAGCAGGTGGCGAACATCCACTTTTGCAGCTGGTGGGGAACACTTCGGGCATGTGGTTGGTCCGATGTCTGTTTGAGATTCCCATCGGCATGTTACCGACGAGGTAACGCGCTCTTATCCTTCTAAGAAAAACCTCCTCCAATCTCGTTAAGTTATGAGGGAGGGGGAATGTACACGGGGAATGAGGGCGTGTGTACTTTTCCTTAAAGAGGATGCTAAGATGGGAACAGCGGAGAAGGCATCAAAAGGGAGCCTGGTGGGGGGCGCATTAGTGTTTGGAACTTCGTGTGTGAGGTGGTCAACTTTTCTCTGCTCAGAGTTCTCAGCATCGTCTTGTGTCCAATGTATATGGATGCGTATCTTTGTTTTTTTATTGAGTGCGTGGATTTCCTGGGTTACACATAGCGTCTTTGTCACTTTCTTCAGTTTTTTTATGGCGGCTAAGGAGTCTGTACAGATGTGAGCTTCTGTTACGGAATCTATTTTATTTATGGCCTCCATAGCATCGTGGATTGCATAGAGTTCCATCACAAGCAGGTCCGGGTATTCTGCAACATATTCTTTGTGTACCTTTAGTTCGCTGTGTGTTGGACTAGTAGCTGCTGTTCTGCCGCCATTTTCTATAATTGATGCGTCCGTATACATGCAATGCAGGTACCTGGAAGTAGCTTTATTCATCAATTACATAAGTTCTAACCTGGATTTAAATGTACCTGTAGATGCTCTTTTTTGAGATTTCGAAAAAGCATTCGACAAAGTTCCTCATCAGTGACATTTACTTAAACGTTCACGTATACGCATTAACCCTCTAGTATTGGAATGGATACCTAATTTTCTGACTAACCGGAAGCAATTTGTGTACGCTAACAAACTCTCATCGACTTGCTCCTCAGTCCTCTCCGGCGTTCCCCAAGCCACTGTACTTGGACCCTTGCTCGTCCTAATCTACATTAAATATCTGCCTAGTCACATTGTTTCTAACATCCGCCTATTTGCAGACGATTGCGTCATCTACCGTCCCATCCAATAACCGTTCCGATTCTCGCATTCTTCAAGATGGCCTTAAACGCGTTGAAGCCTGGTGCAACAAATGGCTAATGTATTTAAACAATAATAAAACGTCATTGCTCTCTTTTCATCGACGACAGCACTATCAACCCTCCAGGTATGTCATCTGTGGCTCCGAAATTTCATCTGTCCAATCATACAAATACCTTGGCATCAAAATTTCTAACGCGCTTAATTGGTCTGCACATGTAACGAACATTGCTAACAAAGCCAATCGCACTCTTGGTTACCTCCGTCGAAACTTGCGCCTCGCCCCTGCCTCGATTAAAGCACTAACTTACCTCACGTTCGTTCGATCTAAGCTAGAATGCGCATGCTCAATCTGGGACCCTCATCAAACTAACCTTTGTACCATCCTCGAATAAGTTCAAAATCGCGCAGCAAGCTCCAGCGTAACTGCTCTTAAATCTCAGGCTCACCTTACTAATCTCGATTTGATACGTTGCATCTTTAGACTTTGCCTTTTTCATAAATTTTATCCCACACCACTTGATGTCTCAGTGATATTACCAGCTCATCACTTCTCAAACCGCACCAGCCATCCCAAAGTTGTCTACCCTCCCCCAGCGCAGACTACAGCTAATCTTCGCTCGTTCTTCGTCAAAACTGCTTGGGACTGGAACAATCTGTCAGTCGACTTCGTGCACCACTCTAATCCATCTCAATTCAAGGCAGCCATCGAATCTATTTTCAAATAAAATAGCAGCCATCCCACATGTAATACCCCATTCCTGGGGCATTTGAGGTATCGATAATAAAAGAAAAATAAAATAAGTGTCCCAGACAACAACGTGGCGGACATTCATGTCGCCCTGCTCGCGAATCGGTCACTATATGGCACAAGATTATTCAAGGAAACTGCTCAGCCATTTCAGAACCACGGTGGAGCCAACGGTGTGTAACCAAAGGAATGAAAATAACACTGTGCATGCATGCGTACTGCTTCTGCTCGCACCCTATCGTGAATAGATCAGATGAGTCTGGCAACGCCACCGCTGCGTGCAACATGTGGTGTACGTGAGATCTACATCACTATACCTCATGTGCTAGCCAGATTTCAACGCGAGGAGGTGTGTGTCACGATTGCTTCCTTGAAGAGGGCAGCAGAGTTACACGCTCCTCTTGAAGTCATTGTTTACCTACACGGAAGCTGGTGACATATTAAGAAGGATTCACACTTTCTGATACACTTCCCTCAAGTCATCCAGACTAGGAACGGTGTCAACAGCGCTGATGTTTGTGTGTGTGGCTATGTGGCTGTGTCAGGACACAGATCAACACCAAAAACAGTAAAGTTCAAGTGTCACTACTATAAGAAATCGCGGTTAGAACTTACCTCAATATTAACTGTACTAGTACTTAAAAGCAACTCAGTTCTAGCTCACAAAAGATATATCGCAACACTCTATTCTAAAATGTGAATTTTTATATTTACATTGTATAGACGTATCTAAACCCGTTTCAACACGATAACGTCAAAGGCCCCTTTCTCCAGAAAATCCGGCAGTGGTAGTTGGCAGGTGATGGCTAGCCGTCGGGTTGTCTGACGTCACGATACCACATGGCATGGCCAAGCTGGCAGGAGCTACCGACTAGGCTTTGCCTTTAAGATCCGAGGGTGAGATCGGAATCCAGCACTCCAGGACCCTTGAACCCCGTTAAAGCTGAACTTTTATCTACTTCGGGTGGTCTTTCATATAATATGGTAGGTTACGCCAGTGTGCTAATAAGCGCATGATAGTAGAGGCACACAGTGCTGTGCGATGTCAGTGCACGTTAAAGAACCCCAGGTGGTCGAAATTTCCGGAGTCCTCTACTACGGCGTCTCTCATAGCCCGAGTCGCTTTGGGACGTTAAACCCCACAAACCAAGCCAGTAGAGGCGCAAACTGCAAGATTAGTGGTTAAGCGACAAACAAAATGTACGTACGGAAATGAAGATCTACAGGGGTAGCATGCAAACGATACTGCGTCCTAATCTTACTCGAAGAACTTAATTTGTTCCGTTTTTTTTTTTTCTGGTTGTTTACTAAAGCCTTCATACTTCCGCTGTTCACCGCTGTTTCGTTTCTCCTAAGTCCCTGCCAGCCTGAGCAGGCATCCTCACGAGGGGCATCGCAGAAAATTGCAGCTGCTACCACGCACATCCTTCTTGCAGACCGGAAGGAAACAAACCATCACGCCAGTCATTCTTTTTCTTTTCCTTTTTCTTTCTTTTTGGCCATCGTGGCTGCGTCTGTGGACACGTATGAGCACGCAGGGACAGCGAGAGAACTGGTTCTAAGTAAAGCACTGAATGTTTGCACCGTTCCTTTCATGTGGTTATACTCCCCCTCCTTAGCACTGCATGCGGTGTTCCTTTGTCCAGAATCGTCCCTTGCGGGAAGCCCTTATTGAAAGGCGCCACGTCTGGGCTGCTCACAACGGCACAGTGTGGCATCTGTAATGATGCGTCATTTTCCCTGAAACTGGATTGTAGCACAGATGCAAGTTGTTCTATTTTTTTATTATTATTACATCCTGAATTGTAAATAGTCTTGCAGATGTCTATACGCTGTGGGTGTCTCCAGCAAAAAAAAAAAAAAAATGGAAATAAAGAAAAGAACGTGCAGGGCCGGCGCTCGTCTTTATGACGACGACCACTGCGAAAAACGTGAGGGACACTTAAACCTCGCCTTTAAGAGTATATGACGCGATGCTATTAATGGCTGCCGTTTGCGGCCCCTTTTGCAGATCCTCGTTCGCATATTTCAACGTTTTGTGCTCGTTTTATTTCTAATCTCTCCTTTTCGGGCCTCCATTAATTTGCGCGTATTCTCTTCTACCCATTTATATGAAGGATCACCCGCTATCGATATCAATAAGGTCCTGCAATCCGTACGGGCGTGCCTGCTTGGCAAGAGTAGCATGTCCTAGCGCCCCAGGGTCTTTAAGGTTAGATTCCCATTTAACCTACTCATCTGAAAGCGGAATCCCGTGTTGGTACCTCCCAAAATGGCACCAGCACGTCATCCAACCAGCAACCATTAACACGCAGCCCTGTCATCTGCCATAAACCGTATGTGACAGCCATTCACACGATTTTTCGCTCACTACGCCGACAACGCCATATTTTCAGCAGAATGGCATTTTTAACGCTCTCGCGTAAAGTAGCTGAGCCACACTTGATAGCTAGTTATAGTCTGTGAACATACACTGAACAAGGCACATACCTGCTGGGAGTTCACCTCGATCAAAGTTACCTTGCCGAATAGTGCAGGTTTAGGTATGTGCAACTGTGATAATCAAGAAGTACTAAAGTATTTTGTCGTGCTCTTTTACCAGATTGTCTGCTAGTTAGCTCACAACTAACGGGAATGCATTCCGCGCAGTGGAGCTAGTAAACAGCGTAAATATTTGGGCATTTTATTCCGAGTATATAACTGAGAATTAACACCATTATTTCCGTACTTACAGCGCTGTATTGAGTATCATGCGGTCGCTAGACGCTTCTAAGCCGTTTCACGTATACTTGCACTTAATTTTTGCAGCTACTGTACACTGCACACAAATGGTTGCTATGGTAATAAAACAGAGGTTTTGAAAAAAGTATGAAGAACGCTTAAGCTTCGCCTAATGAGTAGACATGATAGCGCGGCTTGGGTGTTCGCGCTTTTTAAAGGTTTGGTTTGCTTAATGGGGTTTAATATCCCAAATGGGCTCAGGCTTCGAGAGAGGCCAATGTGGAGGAGTTCGAAAATTTCTACCACCTAGGGTTCTTTAGCGTGCACTGACATCGCACAGCACACGGGCGCCTAGCTTTTCGCCTCCATCGAAAAGCGCGCGCCGCGGCCGGGATTCGATCCCGCGTATCCTTGGGCATAGTAGTCGAGCGCCCTAACCGCTGGACCACCATGGCGGGGTCCATGTTACAGGAAAGTGCATGAATGCAAACGAGGAACCACAAGGGGATCCGGCAACCTGGAACCCGCAAACGTTTTCCCATCGTGTACAAAGGCGCTTAGTAAATATCTACCTTATTTTTTTCCGACCTTCGTCTTTGGAGCCGGCGGCTTTTCAGCGAAGCTTGTATACGTTATCGCGTAAAATATTTTCCAGGGTAGGCAGTGCACTCGTATCAGCTAAAGTAATACCTCTTTCACACGAACATTTTCGATCCTCATTGAACTCTATCTGCTCTGGAGTTTCAAGAAAGATTGAAGCATTCCCGGCCATGCTACATGGGCGTTTTGTAGAAATTTCGTTCGTGTATGGTAATTAAGTGACCTCGATGGTGTCGACGCCCGCTCTCGAATGTGCTTGAACACTCAAGTGCTGGGCTTCGAGTCAAGTACACTCAGGCTCGATTGCACTCAAAAGTTGGCGTGTGAAAGCCTCGATCGGCATTGAGACGAATGCAGATCGAGTTTAGGGAAGATCGGAAGAGTTCGCGTGACAGAGGTATAATGCTCTTTTACGTCGTTTTGTTCTCAGCTGTATAATTGTTATTAATACGCAAGGCTGTTGTAAAGGCGACCTGAGCATTTCCTTATTGATAAAGCGCAAAAATTTTGTATCTTCCACACTGCCTTGGGCGGTGCACGCGAGTTGGGTTTTCCATCATTTTTCTCGTGGGACAGTAAAGAGCTCGGTCGGTAGAAAAGCTGTCGCCGTACTCAAGTTTCGGCTCACATACTGTCGGAAGTGTCCGGAACGTTATAGACAAAATAGAGGCCTGCATTTGAGACGGTGACCCTTACGTTTAAGCGCAAGACGTACACCAAGAACAATGGATATATATATATGAGAGAGAGAGTTGTTTTCAAATAAACATACAAGCTAAAAATTATATTAGCCTTGGACCTCAAATTGGTGGCATTTTGCCTCTTCCCAGCTTGAGAGGACCAATACGTCTGAGTACAGTTTGAGTGACCGCCCCCATGACAGCGCATCGCCGTGCTAGGCAATAACAAAAACAGAGGAGGACATTACGGTAGCAACGGAGAAAGCAAAGACGTGCATTCATTGTCCTCACTGTGCGAAGAACTTCGCGGGAAGCACACTGAGCCGCACGGGTGCGCTTAGCGCAAATAGAGGCCTTATCTTTGATGACACGCCCGAGTGACCGCGTTTTGTCTCCTCCGACACATAATGAGGGCCCGTCCGTTGCTTTGACGGTGACGCGCGGAATTAGTCCGCAAAGGACCTCTGCGACGACTAAAAGAAGCTGGTTGGGAGGCGACGCAGTGCTCGTACAGCAGGTGCTTAAACCGCCACAAGTGAACGAAGCAAACAAACAAAGCGAGCGCACATCTCGGCGTCTAAGCAGGAACACCATCGCCCCGTAGCGAGCAGTGGAGGAAGCGAATCCGCACTTGTTTACATGGGCGTCCAGGCGCACCGGAGCGAGCGACGCTTTCGTGCGGCGTGCACACTGTGGATCTGTGCCATGGGTTTCCCGTCATGTCCACAGTTGCCACAGGCCATATGACTAAAAGCGTGCAGTACTGCAGAAACCGAAGCGCGCCACAACTGATCAGCAGAGCAAATATTCATCTTTATTAGCATTTAATAGCGACTTTCGATATTGTGGCCAGCTTGCCTGTGAAACGGGCCGTGCTCGTTGTGCTATTGGCTCTATCGAAGGTGGGCAGTCAACTCTATTCCTGACGTGTGAATAACTAGCGACCGAGGCTGTTGTGCGCTAGCGAAGTCTTTCCACAACTGTGCACAGTTTTAGGGAGGAAGTGCGCGTATGGTCTGTTCGCCAACCCCTCTGTTGGCAGCCATCCGGTCGGGATGTTGTGCCCGCTATGTACACAGAGGCGGCAGCGAAGTTCCCGTGAAAAGATTCCTAGGCCATCGTAGAATCTTTAAAAGCGCATTAGCCCACTCTGAAGAACGGTGTTGGACACGCGTTCGCCAAGGACAATGAGGCACAAGTGTAACACGGTTGCTGCTTCCACAGCAGAAAATGGCTGCTGCTGCTGTTGTTGTAGCTGCTGTTGAGTGCACGGTGGTCGCGGCTGAAGAATTCTCACTTTTTGTGCGTTCCTCAGCCTTGCGACGATTCGGCCACTATTCTGTGGGCAGTGCCTGTGCTGAGAGTGCGTGCGCGGCATAGCTGCTGCCCGCTTGCCTGCCTTAATGGCCTTGGTGCCTTGTCGCGGGCTTCGTAATGATGAAAGGGCCTGGCCGTCCTCTGTCCACGCGGCCCCCTTTTCCAACTCCCCCTTTTTTACTCCCACTTATTACGACCTCTGTGTAAACAAGTGCGACAACCGATAACCAGTGTCGGGGTATCGTGGCTGTTACCTATTCTGTACAAGGACACCAAGGCAGCGGATTACTGTTTTGCGTGCGTGTGTCTTGTAACTGCGTCTTGTATGGGGTTATGCTGCCACCAAAGTTCATCCAAACCAACAAAATTGCTTCGTGCTTTTTTTTTTTTTTCACCTTGTGTCCTTTGCGCAGCCTACTTCAAAAAAAGTGACGTTTGGCCTTTCCGTGCAAGCGCAGCACACAAAATAAGCTTGTTTTAAATTTCATTTTCAACAAGGAAGTGTTAAAGGGTCCTTTCCCCCAAAAAAGGAAAAAGAATAGTCAGAATATATGTCACACAAAATTTTGGGGGACACTTAGCTCCGTGTTTAAGGGTGTGATGCAATATCGTAGACTACCAGCCCGCACATAAACTACCGCTTTAACCAAAACGTGCCTGCGTGGCCTACGGGTAACGTTAATTCAACGGTCCTGGCAGGCTGAGAAGCTGGCTATGTCACCCGCCAGCTAGCACCTGTCGGAGACAAAATTTCTCACTCACAAAGCCGACGCCGACGCTAGACTTTCAGAAGAACAGAGCCTTTAATGTTAACAAACCAGGCCCCCCACGAAATCAGCAACAACGTATGGTGATCGCATTGCCGCTTGCAGTCTAGACTTTACCTTTGACCTCATTTCCAAAGTCAAATCAGCTCACCCAGCTTGCCCAATTGTACACGCTAAGAATTCTGATCTCAATAGGACGAAGTCTCGAGAAGCAACGAACAGTGTCGGTATTTGGGAAACCCATGAAACGTACAAATACAGAGAAAATAGTTCTATGCACTGCGATGCGGTATGGTGTACTATTTTATGGTGTGCTGTTGGATGACATGATATGATTTTATGGTATGGTAAGATATGAGTTTGTGATATGGTATGATAGGGTGTGGTGTGATTTTATAGCTTAGTCAGCATGATTTTATGGTATGGTATGGGTATGGTATGGTATGGGTATGATATAGGGTATGGTATGGTATGGTATGGTATGGTATGGTATGGTATGGTATGGTATGGTATGGTATGGTATGGTATGGTATGGTATGGTATGGTATGGGGTATGGGGTATGGTACGGTATATGGTATGGTATGATTTCGTGTCATGGAATGTTAATAGGATGGCATGATTTTATCCATGGAATGGTATGGCATGGCAAATGGGGTGTAACATTCGAAAGCGCCACGTGGGAAATCAGGAACGGTGTTGTGGACGGCTCCAAATTAGTTACGACCACCTGCGTTTCCAGCTTTCAGGGATATCGGACAGTACACGACAACCCTCCGTTCCGCCTTCATCGAAAGGGGGCCGCCGGTGTCCTGGCCAGACCCGTGTTCTCGAGGTCAGCTGTCGAGCGCCCTAATGACTCAGCCACAATGAAAGGTACCCCGCAATGACCGCAAAGAATGAAACGATTTGTTATATACAAAAACGCTCTGGTATTGGCCTTGGCCTCCGTGATGCTTGATACGTGTGAGGAGAGGGGGGGGGGGGGGGGGGGGGGGGAGGTATGGAAGAGGTGAAGAGAAATGCAAGACGATTACAAAGACGTTGGGGACAACAACAACAGGATACGGGTCTGCAAGTACACAACCTAATGGTTTTCTTGATGATGCTAACGCCTTCCGGGGCTGCGTAAGGTATGAACGGAGGCTGTCATTTCTTCTTGGACCTGGCAAAGCGCCCAACAATGCTTTCGACTATGGCTGGGAGTATGAGAGCCTCCTGTGCCTATATTTTGCACTCGTAGGCAGAACAAGAACAAATAATTAAAAAAGAAGGAAGATATGGTCTGCTGCGAATAGGAGCGAAAGCAACGTAAATAGGAGTGAAAACAACGCACTCAAAATAACCGGCCCTCTAGAGAAGCTGAGGGTGCTTTTGAAAGGGAAATGGACGCGCTTATCCACCACACACACACACAGTCGCGGAAACATGATATTTAAGTACGCCGGGTATTCCTGCAAAAGTGAACCCATATTTAAAAAAAAATGAATAGGACACTTAATCCACGGCCTCCCGTCGTGGATCCTCGTTCGAATGCACATACTTTGCAACTCGCTTAATGACTAATACAAAACATTTTGGGGACACTTAAGCTCCGCCGTTAACAGTATCACGCAATAGCGTTTCACACACAGAGAGATAATGTTTTCTCACTTTTTTTTTTATTGATTCTTCCATTTTTTTATTTTAATTTGCGTATTTTTTATACGCCGCTACCTAGATTTAGCAAACATTGGCTTTCTCCTCTAAGTCGTCTGACATCTTAGAACGTATTTTTCATTTCTTCTATTATTTAAATTACGTAATTGATCAATTACTCACTCGAAATTTTTTAATTACTATACTGAAGCAATGACTTTTCATTCTTGGCATTTTGACTCCTTTGCAGCCTCCTTTTCCCAATTTCTTCATTTTTCGCGTCTTTAATTCATCAATGAATCGACTAATTACAATTATTTCATCACCTCGTCATCGCCTAACACACATCAATCGATCGTCAATTACCAGAATACTATTTTTGTTTTCATAAACACTCCCCGATTGTTTCTGACACGCTGGGCCGACTCCGCCGACGCCTTTTCGATCGAACGAGAAAAGCTGTCGTATAACAATTAGTGTCTTTATTACCTCAAACATACCCTTCAGCACACAGTCGAAAGCAACGACATTATATGAAAGACCTCTCGACTAGATATTGTTACGGCGCCCTGCTGCAGAAGAGCGCTGCGCCGGAAGACGAGGAAGCGCGGCGCGAGTGCGTGGAGGAGAGGACGTTGAGTGAAAGAACTGTTGGTCGGTGATTTGCCTGTATCTGTGCCTATGTCCGCTCCCACACTGTTACAATATAAAGCCCTTCTGACGCGATTGCACGCGGCCAAGCGGTAGCATTTCTTATTCGGACTGTAAGGGTCCTGGATGTGTTACTTCCCCCTTAACCAAACCAATATCTATCTATCCATCCATCAATTCCATCCATTCCATCAATTCCATCCTGTAAGGGCCCTGGATGTGTTGCTTCCCCCTTAACCAAACCAATATCTATCTATCCATCCATCAATTCCATTCCATCCATCAATTCCATCCATCAATTCATCCATCCATCCATCCATCCATCCTTCCATCCATCCATCCATCCATCCATCCATCCATCCATCCATCCATCCATCCATCCATCCATCCATCCATCCATCCATCCATCCATCCATCCATCCATCCATCCATCCATCCGTCCGTCCGTCCGTCCGTCCGTCCGTCCGTCCATCCATCCATCCATCCATCCATCCATCCATCCATCCATCCATCCATCCATCCATCCATCCATCCACCCACACACCCACCCACTCACCTACCCACCCATCCATCCATACATCCATCCATCTATCCATCCATCCGTCCATCCACCCACCCACGTTGTTGACTCTTTTCTTCCGTTGATCATGGTGCTTATGAAGAGGGAATAAACGTAAACAAGATGATACACGACGAAAAAACGATTAAAGTATATCGTGTTTACACCGTGTGTCATGTAATTTACGCTCACATATACATACAGTGTTCTGCATCTTTATTGCAACCGTTTGAAATCATGCACAAACTTGCACGTTATAAACCTTTTGTTACGGAGCAAGTCTGACCAAGGTGCTTACCTAGTTTGGCCGCGCATGATGGAAAACCAGAACTCCCTGCGACGAGATTGAAGAGCAAAAGACGCCAACACCGAGATTCCGGCATAAAGCAGTGTGGCACCATCTGAAGTACCTGGAAGACAGTGCCGTGGTTTAAAGCGCCCGAGCAAGCGTGGCACGTTTCCGTAATGATACCAGATGGCACCCCGCTGCCTGTCCCATCATTCGCCGGAAAATTGCTGTTCGCGTCTTTCATTCCTTAAATCTCATCTCAGGTGGTTCTGGTTTTGTTCTGGTTCTAGTTCCGTGCCCAAGGACGCGGGATCGAATCCCGGCCTCGGTGGCCGCTTTTCGATGAAGGTGAAAAGCTAGGAGTCAGTGTGCTGTGCGATATCAGTGCACATTAAAGAGCCCCTTGTGGTCGAAATTTACCGAGTCCTCCACTACGGCATCTCTCATAGCCTGAGTCGCTTTGGGACGTTAAACCCCAAAACAAAACAGAAAAATCATATTTTGACGCATCTTTGGATTAATTAATGGCTCGTTGTTAGGAATATTCAATGAGCTCAGAGCCAAAAAGATACCGAAAGGAACCGCGTATAAACCATGCTTGTTTTATTATAAAGTCATGCAATGATGATTCACAGACAATCATTGAGAAACCTCCGGGAAAGTAGTGCCAGGGAGAAATTAGGAAGAAGAGAAGGTGAACTTCATTGTGCTGTACTGTCACTATTTCAGGCCAATTTCTGACATTTTTGCCGGGACCTGTAGAAATACATTTGGCTTATTTTCTTTTCATTGGTAAGGGCTGAAGCTTTCTGTGACGCTTGGAAGCTGGAGGGAGCAATGACCTCTCTTTCAGATGCATTAAAGGACCGCTTTCTCCAAACCACAAAAGGGCATCTCCGCTGAATGAAAGATTTTGTATTTATATCGAAAGAAAAATAATCATGTTAATAACAGAAAACGTAGACTGGCGATATGAAATCCGGTGTATTATTATTTGCCATAAAATATATTTTTCTTTCAATGCTTTAGCTTGTCGAAGATGTTTTTTTGCAAATGCTGTCTCGTTGTGAAAACAAAAAGAAGCATGATGCTGAAGCAATAATGCCGCATTTACAACCGTTACAATAAAGATGAGTGCCTGTCTTTTACTGCCCTACCGACGCAATCTCAACATACGAGTAGCCTGAGAACTTCCTTCCATTATCAAGGCATTGCAATTTATGCCTCAATACTGAAAAATATACAGAAGTTAATGCATATTGGAGAAACATTTGGGGTCCACGTGCCAACATCGCATTCACTAAGCTTTTTGTTTACTCGCTTTGAAGGGTGAGCCAGATCTCGCTTTCCACTACCTGCGAAGACATCGAAAGGCATGCATTATTGTACTGCAAGGCAACAGCCCATTGTCAGTCCTCAAGTTAGCTTCTAAAAAATATGGTGGTTCCTTCAAATTACTCAGCACTGCAGACGGTCGTTGCGATCCATGACAATCGCTTGGGTTACAGGTACTCGTGTTCTCTTGTTCTTCGTTTTAAAAAAGCTGTCATCGGGCTTCTTACTTTCGCTGCATATATTTTGCAATAAACCCTCGCTCGTTTCGCAATTCTTGAAACATGAAACGATACCTTATTCGGCCACGCGCATTCAGTTGACTTCTGGCTCGTGAGCCACTCTCATATATTCTGCCTTCGCTCACTCATGCCGGTTCGCAACTTGTGCTAATATTAGTTCTTTTTTTTTTTTTTTTTCACGCATTGCATCATGCATCCGCATTCAGCGGACGTTCGCAGAAAGCTCCGGTCGAAAAGAAGCATGGCCAACATCTTGCCCAAGTGTAGCACAAACGTTCCAAAGCACGGGGCGCCTCCCTCGCGGACTTTGTTTTTCCGGGTTGCCAAGTTGTACTTATGTTTCAACACCATCTGGCCTGAAATCTCAGCAAGCGGCTCACGCTAGCGCCGCACCACCACCCTTGTTCCCAGGCTCCAGATTTCATCGCTCGATGCACTCGCCTCTCGTAAAGCTTGCTTCTTGGCAGCACTTTAGAGCTATGTGGCGTAACAAGCTTTGCGGTAGGGGGTTTTCTCCGGGCAATCCATCAACCACAGCGGTGGGAGCTTCGAGGGCCCAGACGGTGAGGAGCCGCTTCCGCAGTTCGTCTCCGCAACCGACCGCATCCTGTTCCCTCTCGTCTTGGCAACCTGTGCAGGTTGGATTCCCGCGTTTGCGTTTCTTCTTTTATGCTTCGCGCTTCGCTCGGCTATATGTGTGGGCAGGTACAGAAACGAAACAAATGTGTAGCCAGTATAACACGCGCCCGCGGCTGAAGAGGCGCCAACAACGTCAGTGTTCGCGAGAGGGCGGCGTACTATTTTGACCGTGAAACGAGCGATGAGCTTCACTTTTAGCAGCCCTTGTTTTTACTTTTATCTTTGTTTTTCATCTTCAGATCCCAGCGACCGTCGTTTGCACGGGGACCGCTTTTACTCAGAGATGGCAGCGCTGTCATTCATGTGAGCGGGAAAATATCTGATAAGAATATACCGACTATATATTTGTTAATTTTTGCTGCAGAAATTTTCGCTCATTAGTGTAGCCTGAAGTATGTTTCAGTACGCCAGTAATTTACCCTACGAAGTGCAATGCTTTTGAATGAACATTTGAATTTGGAATTCAAAATGGCTGTTTTTTAACGGAGTTCGCCAAGATTACAATGTGGCTTTGACATCTCACTATTCCATATAAAAACATGTTAGAATACGTGTACGCCAAGAAAAGCCTCTAGAGGTGGGCCTAATAATCACCATACTTTACGCCCTATCCGGCGAGTTTGGAACACAGCCCAGGGAACATGCGACGCCTGCATCATACAGTTAGCTGGTCAGCGCGTTAACAAACCAGCTGACTGTCTTCCTGGACGATGCGAGAATATGCTTAGCCGTCCACATTCACGCTTTTACCGTCAGCCTGATCAACATCCCCGCTCCCTACCACAATCTTTCAATCAACGACAATTGCTTGAATGCTAGCAGGTGAAAACTGCAAACCGTTGTATGTCGCTTTAGATTTGCCACTTTATTTCTCCCAAATCTCTTTTCAATTTTTTTGTCTTCTTCCGACACTTTTTTTTTTCTATATTCGTTGTCCCTTATGGTGCATTCAGCAGACATCGCACATAGCTGAACAAGATTTCATGGACAAACTGCGCTTCGATCTCAGTGACTCCAGATACGAGCATCTTTTATTTCCAGAGCTTTCTGGACGCGCCTCCCAAAAATATCGATTCGCGAGTTCCTTCCGGCGCGCG